>NC_134703.1:34026688-34377938 GCF_043290135.1 Rhipicephalus microplus
AGCTTGATGTTCATCTGAAGCAAGAGCTACGGGATGAAGATGCGAGTGAAAGGAGCGTAGGTGGGCAGGTGGAAGCCAATGGTGGCATCACAGCCCACTTCAGGCACCGCCACGAAGACAGACTGGCCTCAGAGTTCATTGAATCTGCATCAACGGGTACTGTTGACATTTTGAAAGGTGAGTTACTCAAAACTTAAGCTAGAGCAACACGTTGACTTTTAGTCCGTCGTCAAAATTTTGCAACATACTGAATCTGAACACGCAAATCTGAGAGCAGCAGTCAGAAGATAGGAGTATCATACCTGCAAACCCTCAGGATTCGTTCGTGAGGCTCCCCACTTCTGACCAGTCCTCCCGATTGTACGGGTGTTGCCAGAATTATCCCAATATGCGACCAGCCCAAGTGAAAATAACATATGACAACTGTTCTAAAAACATTTTGGCCTTGAGGAATCGGGACGGCTTTCCACAGTACACTGTCCCCTTTCGACCTATGTATGGGAAAAGCAGGTCACCCTGTTTGTGTGTGGCCATCGACATTTACTCTTTGACAGATTATTATCTTGACAAGGAACTCAGAATGGCATCACACAGCAGCACACTCAAAGTTAGCTTCACCGTTTGACAGTATCTTGAAGTGCAGTGTGCCAGGTGTTGGAAAAAGTTACCGTACTTTATTTAGAGGCTCACAGCAGATTTTGTTCTGCGTGCGTCTGTGATTAAACATGTGCACTTAAATTACGAACTCCAGTATATACGATTGCCTGCGTGTAAAAGCTTTACTGCAACCATTCAGAGCTTTGTATGATGTCACTGCGGCCCAGAGAAGCAAGAAATGAAAACTTGCATATTTTCTGTAATTGAAGTGCAACAACAATACTTTCTCTATGACGACCATTATGTACAATTGCTCGAGATAACTGCACCATGTCTCTATTAATCTGGCCACTAAAGGTAATGTTGGCTCTGAAGTATATGAGTTCCAACAGAGTTTATGCCAATATGACATAAACTGAAGCTTGGGGAAACGAAAGAACAGCTCAAAATTGTCACATTTTAACCTGTGAGCACTAAGGACAAAGTCAGTGTCTTTGCTTCAGCTGAGCACAAGGCTGCTATCAAAATGTCATTTTAGGGAGACTCACAATGGTGGTATATATGAACAAAAGCTCAGACATTCAATTCCTGCTTGCTGCATTCCGATGAAAGCCCATTACAGTGTACTGTGTAGCAACTACTGTCAGGCTTTAGTGATTGCATGTTGAATAATAGTGATAGATTTAGCTATAACAATTCACTACGGTACTCTCTATAACACACTCTGCAGCTTTGAATGACTTTAAAACTCACAATTTATTGGTCATTTGGAGTAAAGTGTAAGCATGTTTATATTTGAGTATGTATTTAATGCTAAGCAATCTTTTTGTCAAAGGGAATCTAGTACGCATTCTTTATAGTGCCGATGTTTAGAATGTGTGTGGTGCTTTGAACATCGTCATGTGGTACGAATAACAGTAGTACCTGTTTGGTTAATTTTGCTGCACAGAAATCCTTGAAGAGCAGAAGAATCTTCGGCTGAGCATAGAAGACTCTCAGCGACGCACGCACGAGCTTCTGCTCAGGCAAACACAGCTACAGGAGCGTGCCACTGAAGCACTCATCCAGGTTGCAGCTGCCATCAGTTCGTGTATTAAAGCACCATCATTGTCATCATATACAGCTTTCCTCACACTCGTTTGCTTAGGGAGTCTATTTTCTATTTGAGTGAAGGGTACCACACATTGAGGTACTTTTTCCTAAACTTCGAAAAGAAACATTTAAAGAACGTAAAAATTGAATTGTACAGAACAGCATTTATTTTACTGGTCGTTCCTCTAGTTTCTAATGCACAAGTGAAGAAAAGTTCATTTGTTTGAATGTCACGCATCCATCAAAGAACCATTTCCAAGGCAAATGGCACAAAGAAACACCGACCTTGAAAAAACGGGCGCACCTGTGGTATCGTTTAGAGGAACTGCTGACACAGTTACATTGTTTTGTAAAAGCAAAGTGCTTTGTAGGTTTGAAATTCAAGGTATGTTTTGAGAAAGGTCTGATGAAATATGTGTTGCTGGATATCTGTTGTGCTGCACACTTCACAACATTTAGATTCACAGATTGAGCAACGTTAACATCTCTTATTTTTTCCAAGGTGTGCTCGTCCATTTCTTTCAATTTCTGTGTAATTTATTATTTTATTTTATATATAGATACTGAAATCTCTTTTGGGAATTTTGGCAGTGAAGGGTTACAACGTAAGAAGAACAGAAGAGCAAAAAAATGCAGAAGACTATGTAGTTTGTCAAAAAGAAAGTATTCACAAAACGTCTTGAAGCAAAATTGAACCATTTAAAATTCCAGAGTACAAAACTAATGAAACTTATGAAAGGTTATAGGGCATAGGATTATAATACCTGTGTCATATGAACTCTTTTGGAAGGTTATCCAGTTGATGGCCATCGAAATGCCATAACTTTATTGACTCGATGGAGTCAATAATGCCATTGCTCTATGGCTAGGTGGCATATAAAATAAGGTGCACCAGCAATCGCAAAATGCTGTGTAATGTGATGTTTGAGCGGAGAGGTTTTGGTGTCTTGATCATTGTGATATTTAAGGCCAAGAACATGACACGTATCAATGGCAGTGATGGTATTCTGCTTCCCGGCACTTCTAATTGTGGCATCGGCGGGGCTATGTGTGAGTTAGTTTGTCTGGTTGAAAGGAAAAAGCCCACATCAAGTAGCAGAACCTTTTGTCGATCAACGGACTTTAGCAGGCGAATCATCCAGTGGCCCTCCTGATTGAAAAGTTGTTGATTATGAAAATGAGGACTGTTGTGCAAACAGAGACGTTCTAACAAAAGACCAGTTGCTATTTCATATCTTCATGTCATGTGTGACCACATGAAGAAGGTGTGAAGTCGTTTTGTTTTTAGTGTTTTTCTTTTGGTTGGAATTAAGTTGTAGCATAGCCACAAAGCAGTTGAATGTTCCAGATGATGCAAAGACATGAAGTGATTGTGACAGGACCGAGTTACTTGATTGTTGAGAGGGGGCAGTTTATCATATTCCCGTCTAGCAGAAAGTAGACATGCTCAGACTGCTTGGTGATTGAACGATCATTTAATGCACTACATATCTTCGTTGGAAGGGCAGTTGTCGTTAAATGTGACATTGTGAAAAATTTGCCACCCGCTGTTTGTAGCAGCCAAGGCCTGAAGGAACAATTTGATGGATAATGATCACTTTGAAAACTCAAATGTTGTTAATATCATAACTTTATTAGTAGAGAAAAAAATCAAGGTGAATGTTTCATTTTTAAATTTCACGTCGTAGTCTCCGCGCACAACGTTGTTGATTTCAAAGTGCATTTTTGGTATTTTGCCGACTTGGGCTCCACCAAATTTACTAGATATTAGAATGCTAAGTCTGTGATGCTCTGCAGAAAGCAGTGGACTTCATTTTTACCGATTAGGAACTACACACAGAGCGACGGGCGTCGGCAGGGCGTGCAAGGGGGCACTTGTTACCCTCAAGCCACTGCAGCGCTTGCCCCCAACCGAGGTAATCCAGCACTCCTCCCCCTGTCACGACGGAATGCGGATTTGCACCCCCAAGACAAAGGCTTGTCGACATCTATGCACAGGGTTTAGGCATAGGCAGAAAGCTTTTCAACGGGAGGGGGGTGCCGCTTTAATCTGAAGTGGGGCCGGGCAGGCAATGTGTTAAAGAGTTCTTTTGCTGCCGCTTGGAGGTTGTACTCATGGGCGTCTGTAGGAGAGTGCAAGCTGGGCACTTGCCCCCCTGGAGCCTCATGAACAGTTGTCCCACTCCCTCTTCTTCAGCCGCGATGCAACACGTTTGCACCCGTCCCCAAGACGAAATCCTACGACACTCATACCTCGTGCTTTTAACCGCTACACTTTTTTTTAACTCGATCAGCTTCACTATGTGCACAAAGTGGGCTAGACAAACAAGTCTCTGCAGCAACTGGTTCCGCCTTGAAGCCCTTTATATGCAACTCCGCAAAAGATTCAGTTGTTAATATGATGCTGTTTTCTTTTAACAAAATCCAGAAAAATTGGGCCACAGAGTGCACTATATATATTTCGCTTATATCCTCCGAAGAAGAAGGCTGGTCCACCAGTTGAAACTGATAGGATTAAATAAAAAATTATTGTTTTGTTTTCTATACTGCGCTATTCTTAATGTTTATCAATTTTATTACGGTAGCCAGAAGAAACTCGGATCATCTATTTATATATATATGAGTAATAATTCAGTGGGCCAGGTAGTCTTCGTGAAGGTATGGGATATGGCACAACGGGAGCGTTGTCAACAAGGATAAATATATTTATTTCCCAACAGTTTCGGGGGGGGTCCTCCATCAGGGGATGAGTTATCCCCTGATAACTCATCCCCTGATGAAGGGAGGACCCCTCCCGAAACTGTTGGTAAGTTTATTTATCCTTGTTGACAACGCTCCCCTTGTGCCATATCCAATACCTTATATATATATGTGTGTGTGTGTATATATATGGGTCATTCTATATCAAGGGTACTCGGTCAACCCAATCAATTATAACCATCTCTGATTAGGATGAAAAAATTGTGCACGTAAATGTCAATTAGAGAGGTAGGTATTAGTGCGTTAGAATTTCGAAAAAAATTTGTGTGGCCTAGTGTGCGCTTCAAACTTTGAGCACCCAAGTGAAACCTTTTCACTCTAGATACTTTATACAATATTACAGGTGCGAGTAATCAACACGAAATAATTTTTGTTTATCTCAAGGTGCTACTCTTTCATGACTATGATAGTTTCTTCATTTTTCTTTTAAATTGCTTTCTTTTTCGCTTTGGCGATATATTGCAATATGCTGCATGTTTAGCATTTTTTATAAAAAGCACAACTTTCTTCTCGAGTAATATATGCCATTTTCTGTTTTATATATTTCTATATTACTGACTGAAATGCTTTAGGAGCAAATGAAGCGAAAATATCATGAAAATATTGTGTCCAAGTTGGGCAAAACACAATTTTGACTCATATTGCAACTTAAATTTTGCAATGTAGCAGTGCAAGTAAATGTATAGCTTTTATATTGTTTCACATTATAGTTTGTTGGTAGGAGAAGCAGAAAGTTTCAAAAGAGTAGTTATTGTTTTAAGGGAGAAAAAGAGAATTCCATGAACAACCACAAGGTAGCAGGAAGCCTGCCTTTGTCTCAACTTCACTGCAGAGCATGTCAGCATGAGGTTCCAGCGTGGGCTTTTTGGCAGCGATTCATGCATGTCATACAACTCCTTGTCACTTGTTTTAGTATTACTGCTGCATATAACGTCGAAATGGGGCAGTATTGCCTTCTTAATTTAATAGCATCTTCCCCCCATGAACCGTCAAAGGGCAGGTTATATAGAATCGCTTCTTAGTCTCAAGCGGCATAATTTTAATGCAGTCGATGGTCTGCGATAGAGTATTCATGTGTTGTGTTTGGCTTCTGATATATAATGCACATGGTCTTATTAATAAATAATGACATAATTTAACTATATTTTATCCAGGCTACATGTTTATGATGTTTCAGGTATAGGCCGATGCGTGATCGCTTACTATATGTATGTTAATTTATGGCAACACTTGCCATGTCTTCAGTTGGTATAAGATTGATAACTATTGCAGTTATCTCTGAAAAGACGTAAACATGACACCAAGCGAAGTAGCCTATCTTGTGGAAACAACTATTGATTCACGCAGATGTGGGGCAGAGCACCATACCAAGGAGACGTTTTGTTGTAGCGCATTCAATTGCATCGCTCTTGTGTGTAGTCGTAGTGTCCTTGATTGTACTGACCCTGAAGAAAGTTTGCGATTAGCCTGCAATGAGACGCATACACGAAGGGATCTCATGACGAGCATTGGAGGTCTTCATCTGTGAGCTCCTGCACTTTCCTCCGCCACAGCGCCTCAGGTGCCCAGCAAACGGCACTCAGCAACTCGACCGGAAAGGCGCGCAGGTGCTCCACCGAACAGTTGCACATCAATGGATTGCCTGCATCAACCAAGATGGCACCCGCATACAGGTCCATGAAACAACAACCTGACAGGGTCGAAAGATCTCCATGCAATGCACAGACTGCAGCTTTTCATGAAAGATGAAAAGTTCTGCAGTCTATAGTGCACTCTGCAACACTTGGAGCCGAAAACCTGCCTCACACTTGCAATGCAGTAACTTATAGACCAGACTTGAAAAACAGAATGAGCCGCATTGTCATGCAGTAAATTAGGTTGATGTTTACAAATTGGAGCAAAACGGAAAGGCCACCTAGTTGGTACTAATTGATATTGGCGTAGAAGTAGCACACAAAAAAGAAACGACGAAGACAAGAGCACTTGTGATGTTCACTTTCTTGTCCTCATCGTTTTTTTTTTTTTGCGCTACCCTTATGCCAATATGAATCAGAAATTGGAAGCTGGAAAAAAGATCATCAGGTGGACTAATTAATAATTCATATTCGTTCACTAAATAGAAAGTGCGAAAATGGGCGAGGAAGAACTACACAACAGAGCGCTCTCTAATGACTGGTCTTCACTGGACATTAGAAAACGTGCTCACTTTTGTGCAAAAATGTGTTTTTCGAACGTGTAATAAAAACTATATTTGTTAGTGAGAGGTTACACTGTGCGGTTGTTGCTTGCTTGTTCCGGCGCTCCCAGTTTGCTGAACGAATACAAATGGGAATGATTTGAAAAACATTGTCGACTCTTTTTAAGTGGCAAGTGCTTTTCTTTTTCTAGTTAGTGCGATATAAAGATTGGACTCCACATTTCTTGCGTACGTACAGTCATCAGAAAGGGCAGCGTTTATGACGTCATTTTCTCTCACCGCCGAGCTCGATGGCTTCGATGGGTGCGTCAAGAAGGGGCGCCAAGCCAGCCTTGGTTACCGTGGCCAGAGAATTGCTGCCCAAATCTAGAAACTTCAGGGCCGGATAGTCCTCGCCGAAGTCTTCGGGCAGTGAAGTCAAGTTGTTCCCACTGCGGCGAGAGAACGATTGTCTATATTTTCAGTTTCTCGAAAACACTCTACGGTGTCAAAATGCGGAATATCGTTTTCCAGCAATTGTCTAACTGAAATGTGCTGCTTGGCTTTTTTTTTTTACGGAAGACAAGGTGCCGGGTCGCACGCCCCAGCCAAAAATAATTCCATCCTAGAGATTTATACGTATCGCATGCGCATTTTTCTTCCCTTTGATTGATGATTCTTTACATTAGTGCCCCATAATTCTTAGGACACCGCATTAAACTTCACATGGGCTCGCATGGAAACACCTGTTGAATACACCCGAACAAAACATTAGGGTTATATCTGTTCCAAGCTCTTCACGAAAACTATGAAGCCAGAGCATGTCGTGGCTCATTGGCGAGCAGTATAGCTTTAGAGAAATTTCACTATCCTAAGTGAAATAAAAAAAAAGTTAGCATCTTCCCAGAGGGAACCTTGACGGGATGCGAAGCTGCAGCGTTGCGCACGGACACGGTCGGTGTTTTTGACTCGCACCTCGTCAGTGTCGTTGGTTTTCCGCTGCCGACGCTTGTGTTCGACTTCCCTGGCTCGCGCATCCTCGGGTGTTGCAGGCGCGACGTCCCATTCGCGAACGCGATCGGCTCTGCTAACCCTCTCAACGCCGGCGACGGTCGGATTAGGCCACATCGCTTCGGCGCATGTTTCGGCGGGCGAAGGAGCTTCGCTTTCCGGCGTCCTCTCCATCGCAGATAAACGAGCCGAAAGAGTATTCACTAAGTGCGTTTGAACGTTGCGAGCGTGAAGTGATAGAGAGGTGACACGCGGCAAGCGCACGACAGGCGATGAAGAGAGTGACGTCACCGCGCACTGCAAGGAAGGCGTGACCTACTTGGCACCGCTCCAACACCTGTGGCGAGGAGAGCGTGGTGCCGCGCGTTGGCACGGAGACACGGACGGACAGCGTTACACAGGCTAGTCAAAGAGCTGCTTCACATTTATAAAAAGCGTTGGCTGATTCCTTTTTTTAGGAATCAGTATAACACGACAGGTAAACGGCACAGAGCTAGTTGAGCGTTTATTGTGCATTGTTTGGCCACAAGGGCGAAGGAATGAATGCTACAGCAACAAATTGCATTGTGACCCAAAGAACGGCAAGCAGCTCGGAACTTGAAGCGCGAACGACATGAGCATACGCAGGACGAGCGTCGACAAAACTTTCACAGGTTGACTCTCAAAGCACGCTGCTCAAACAGAAAGACAGACGCACGAAACGAACGCACAAGCATACGCAGGTTGAGCGTCAACAACTGTCACAATCTTTACTTCTTCGTGTGTGAGCAGCGCGCTCCTTTCGGTAGCGCGGCCGCGGCAGCGAGCGAAATGACCTTCGTGCTCTCCCGAATATCGAGTCTGAAAAGCGCGCACAAGAGAGAAACCGTGCTTGTGGAGGCGCGCGCTATTGAAGCGTGAAAGGCGATGACTTCTACAGCGCACCCAACGCGAGTCTTTCTTGCCATCTCGTTTCTGATGGCGAAAACGCGCCAAAGCTGCAGAGCTCTGGGGACTTTACACGGTGTATATAAATCACTCGCCGTTACGAAGCTGGACAACGTGCGCTTTGTGGTCCAGTGGTTCGCATTGCATGCTGCGAAGCACCTGTTTGACGGTTCGACGCTACGCTACAGCGCTATAGCGGCACCCGTTCGTCCCTCGTGGTCGTAGTAGTAGTGTGTAACCAGTCTTGCATTTTGACCTCCGAGGTGGTGCCGGTGGGAGCGTTGTTGAACAATGAAAAATTCGCAGCGTGCGCGTTAACTAAAAGCCGAATTCTTCTGTCCCTCATTCCCCCTTAGCAGCCATTGGCATGTACATTGAGCACTATCTGACAAGAAACGGTTGCTACGTTATACTCGCTGGGCGTAACCTCCTTGGTTTTAGAAAGGTTTAGCGAGCATTGGGCCGCAGTGCCATGAATACAGTGAACTAGTATATACCATGAGCTCAAGGTGGTTAAAGGTGGGAAGTAGACACGAAGCACAAGCCGTAAAAAAGTGTGCGTGTGCCTCATCCCGTTCAGTCCTTGGAATGTCCGCTGGATGGCAGTGCTTCTATATGAGGAATATATGATGAAAAGATGCGAGATGGAGGTACTTGGAGTGTTGAATAGGTGGACGAACGGACACACGACAAATGCATGGACGGACGCACGGATGGCTGCACGGACGGATAGACGCATGGACGGACGCAGGAGCGGATGCATGGACGAAAGCAGGGACCGACGCACATACAGACGCACGCACGGACGAGCGGATGGATGCACGGGCTGCCACGCAGACGCACGCATGGACGGACGGAAGCAAGAACGAATGGACGGACGGATGCTTCGCCCCACTCTCCATCATTCACTCCGTGGATATGCTGCCATTTTTTTTTCTTTTTTTTTTCAAGACGATGGTCTTTCTTGGGATACTTCGACGCGGGAATTTCGGTCGGTCTGTCTGTTAATCGATCCAGCCACCAGAGCGATAGTTTAACCCTTTGCTGAGCGACCACCCATCTTGATCTCCTGGTTGCCTTCATACTAGTGAGCAATGTCAATCAAAAATGACAGCATATCCACGGAGTGAATGATAGAGAGTGGGGCGAAGCGTTCGTCCGTCCATTCGTTCTTGCTTCCGTCCGTCCATGCGTCCGTCTGTGTGACCGTCCATGCGTCCATCCGCCCGTCCGTGCGTGCGTCTGTTCGTGCGTCCGTCCCTGCGTTCGTCCATCTATTCAACACTCCAAGTACCACCATCTCACATCTTTTCATCATATGTTCCCCATATAGAAGCAACGTCATCCAGCGTACATTCCAAGGAATAAACGAGAGGTGACACACGCACACTTTTTTTACGGCTTGCGCTTCGGGTCTATTTCCCACCTTCAACCACCTCGAGTTCATGGTATATACTAGTTCACTGTATTCATGGCACTGCGGCCCAACGCTCCTTAAACCTTTCTAAAACTAAGGAGGTTACACCCAGTGAGTATAACGTAGCAACCTTTTCCTGTCAGTGCTCAATGTACATGCCAATGGCTGCTAATGAGGATCGCAGCGTGCGCGTTAATTAAAAGCCGAATGCTGCTCTCTCATTCACCATTAGCAGTCATCGGCATGTACATTGAGCATTATTTTTTATTGTTCAACAACGCGCAGAAGAAATCTCTCACCGGCACCACCTTGGAGGTGAGAATGTTATACTTGTTACATACTACAACGGCTACGAGGTACGAACGGTCGTCGCTATAAGGAGCTTCGCCCCTAATAAGCTAATATTACGCACATTTGGGCGCAACATCAAAACGTGAGTATTATGCAGTGCGTTGCTATGTATTTAAAATGCATAGATACCGCAGTGCTTATTATGTTGCGCTGAGAACGCGACGCTATGAACGAAAAAGCGAGTGTTTTCTATACGCTTCACTAAAACTACACGGTGCTGCCACATAACAGTGGCTTTACATTCTAGAAAAAACCTGTTTTTTCAAATTACAGCTAGCTGGCGTCCATAGCTTTAACTAAGCGGCTACTCACTGATCTTCTTGCAAAAAAAACGTCGAATAAACGTTCTCTCTCTCTCTCTCCTGACATAAAACTCGTCTTTCGGCGACCTTTGCCCGCGAAGCACGCAGATACGCCTCCATTTTTTTTCTTTGTAATCTGTTGTATACATTTTACAACGTCATATCCGTGACGGAAATACGTCAACGGAGCCGTGGTCTGCCAAAGCATAAAGCACTTTCTTGTTAAAAAAAAAAGAGCTTTCTTATCGCTCATGCCAATCCGACTTCCCTCTCCAAGCCTCGGGTTCATGTGGCCGTTCGCCCATCCGCCGCCGTATACGAGCTGTGTTTCTTCGTATTTAATGCGAGAACATTGTCGGTTAGCGCACCCCACTTTTGTCACACAAAAATTATATTGAACGAAGGCCATGATTTTACAGTCTTGCTGCCGCTTTATTGATGATTGATATGTTGGGTTTAACGTCCCAAAACCACCATATGATTATGAGAAACGCCGTAGTGGAAGGCTCCGGAAATTTCGACCACCTGGGGTTCTTTAACGTGCACCCAAATCTGAGCACACAGGCCTACAACATTTCCGCCTGCAGCAGGGATTCGAACCCGCGACCTGCGGGTCAGCAGCCGAGTACCTTAGCCACTAGACAACCGCGGCAGGGCTTGCTGCCGCTTCGTATCAGAAGTGCAGATATAGGAAGTAGTGGATGAGGAGCCCGGAAGTAGAAAGTCGAAGTAAACGTGATACAGAATTAATCTCTAATTTTCACTCGGTGACAAACAGGTTTTTTTTAATTATTATTGCTATCCCGTTAAAACGGGGACACGTTGACAACGGATGGTGTGCAGACTCACAACCAGTTTGTCTTGCGACGGGTCATATAGATATCAACACTTAGATTGATCCCAGACATGGATATCGCTCGACGATTCAAAGTGGACCATAAAACCACATCAACTGCCGCAGAGCTTGTCGCTATCCGAGAGGCAATAAGGTTTATTTCCGGAGAGCGACCTCGAGCCTGGACGATTTTCTGTGATGCCAAACCCGCTCTGCAAACCATTAATTGCATCATGAAGCAAGGTCCATATTACAGCTTGGCAATAGAAATCACAGAACTTATTCAGGTTGCTTCAACAAATGGCCATCTTATAACTTTCCAGTGGATTCCCGCTCATTGCGGCGTGATGGGAAACGAAGAGGCAGACGCTCAAGCTAAAAATGCCTTAAGCAGTGCCCCTGAAGTACGCATTGCGTTTTCACGAGCTGACACGAACGCCCTGCTTCGCTGCGTGATGCGCAGCTACACACTTCAGCACTGGACCAAACCGGAACGGCGACACCAGCGACTTCACAAATGGGACCCGTAAATGAGGTTCCGCATGCCTCCTAAATTGAAACGGCAACTCACAAGTATGATCCACCGCATTCGTCTTGGTGTAGCGTACACCAGACGTTACGCACATATCATCGGTCGCAGTGACACCGGTCCTAATTGTGAACACTGTGATGTGCCAGAAACACTTGAGCACATATTTTGTGTCTGCCCAGCATACGCACGTGAACGACAAACACTGATTTCTTCTACTGAACATTATCGCAATAGGTCATTAACTGATGAGACCATGTTGGGCCCTTGGCCAGACACCAACAGTGCAACTGCGGTCACAAGAGCAGTTATTACCTTTTTAGAAACAACTGGACTATGTGCGCGGCTATAAAATGTGTCTCAGCTAGAAAGAACACTACATACTCACCTCTCTATCTCACCATCGTCATCCATTAATCTTTCTTTTCCCCTTTCCCTTCCCCCAGTGTAGAGTAGCAGGCTAGAGCAAGCTATCGCTCAGGCCGACCTCTCTGCCTTTCTGTAAATAAACATACTTCCTTCACAACACTTAGATTGGAGGTGTGAAGGCGAAAGGAATAAAATAACCAAAAAATAGTTGATGCATTCGCCCGTGGGCCAGTTAAACTTACAATCAATTAATGCGTATCGTGTTATAGACGTGGGATTTCCGCGCGAGTTATCTGTTGTGTGTTCATTATTTTGCCGCAGCGATAAACTGATCTCCCTCCCGTATGATTGTGCTATTTCACGTCGCAAGAGGAATGAATTGAGACTTTGCGCACCGTCCATTGTCCCTGTTTTGTTTCGTAGTGCTAGAAGAAAAAAATGAAAAGGAAGGGCATGTCCTCAGCTGCAGAGAGAGGCGTTGCCGTTATACGACGTTGGCGCGCACGCACCACTTGGCGCGCAGGGTGTACAGCGCGTCTGGCTGCAACGGAAAGCATCATTGGCTGTGCAAATGAGCACCTTTTGACCAATCAATTTTTCCTCTGCCTGAATTTCTTTATTTTTTTTACGGGTAGCAGAAGTTTTAGCAATAGCCAGTGGAATTCGGCAAAACGATTTTTCTTTACCCCGATAATAGTTGGAGGCGGAAATTATCTTCCCGAGAAACGAAAACGACTACATAACCAATAATCAAAGTTCCACTGGTTAACATTCTAGCTTGCGACTGTGGTGATACTGAATGGATTCACAGTTTGTGAAGATATTCGGCAATTTTTCTGTTTCAGTGAGCAAGAAATAAATTTAAACAAACATCATTGTGCAGTATGTCTAACTTACCAAAAAGCAGTTAAACGCAATTTGACAAATTATATACTCCTGGGACATTCTGCAAACTTAATACCATATTTTACATAACACCTGCCTGGTTTTTATTGCAGTCCAATGGCTTTTTTTTTCTTTCACAAGATATTTTTCTTTTCATAGACATCCGTGAACACAACTTTTCCACCATATCCACTCCTAGATCCCTTGCAGTAAATGCTGTATCATCTATAAAGCACACGAATCTCAGCTGTCATTAGCTCATAAACTCGATCTCTACAAGCCCTCCCCCCCCCCCCCTTTTTTTTTGAAGGACTGATCTTGTCAGCGCACCTAGGTTCAAAAAAAAATTCTGCAGATCCCATAAATCATGAGAATCGATCAGTGACACCACCTGGCACTAAGGATTACTACCCATATTACAGTTTGTCTAACTGTTTTCCAAGACGTGCGCCATGATGACGCCCTTGCTTTGGGCTCACGAGTAAAAAAGAACAACTTACGATGTTAAAACTATTAGCTTACACTAGATCCAAATTCCAGAGGTTTGGCGCTGGCCTGGGCAACATGGATCGCCGGAAGTGCTTGAGGTTGCAGTCACGAATCACTAGCGACTCTAGGCCGGTTACACGCGCGAGCCAATCTTCGTCGATGTGTGCTATGCTCGACTGAACGACTTCCACGACGGTCAAGCTGGCCGCAAGCGCATTGTAATCTGTCGTCAAATTTAGGGCGGCCATGTTGAAGAGCCTGAGTACCTTGAGCATCTTCAAGTTGTTGAGCGACGACCACGACGCGGGAAGGCTGCTGTGGTCGCGGAAGACGATTTTTTCGAGCGTCTCGTCGACGCCTGCCACAAGTATCAGAGCATCGTCGGATCCGAAAGACCTGACCGTGACGTTGCTCAGTTCCAGTACGTGGACGGCAATGTCGTTGAAGGCGGGCAGCTCTGGCAGCTCGCAGTCAGTCAGCACGAAGGTGATCGGACTGGGGAGAGGACGTTCGACTTGGTCGGCGAATTGCTGCGTCGAGGTGAAGCCGATGCAGGTGTAGCTGGCGTGCATGCCACGACTGGTGTTTTCGCAGCGCGGCGAAGCCCTCACGTTCGGTAGGAGGAAGGACGCGGCGGCTAAGAGGACGCCGCCAACCAGTTCCCGCCTTCTCATGCCAAAAAACGTCGTCGCGCGACAGTCAAAACAAGAACACTCGCGAGCCCTCGTAAACCAAACGCAGCGTGACGGTGTTATAGAGACGCTGCGGCACCGACCACAAAACCGTTTTCACGTTTCTTGGCAGACTGCACTTAGTCACTGCTGCAAAGCATGAAGCGGAAGTGTCTGCCACCACGAGATGCGTCGCCGCTGTTACCGAAATGCGACACCCGACGCGTCAAGAAAAACGCGCCCAGACAACACACGTTGATAAAAGGGAGGTCTTGGAATCATCAGAAAAGCGGCTGCACAATCTAGGCATTAGGGAATGAAGCGTCACGTGGTCGGGGTGTCAGCTTTACGCGGCGTTCTTTGGAACGTCGCGGGTAAAAAAGAGAAAAGATTGAGCAAGATAACGGTGTCTTGCTATTAGTAGGAGAGTGGTAGCTCGCGTGCGCTCCGTTGGGAATAGCTGTAAGCTCATATATTTGTCACTTGAAAGAAACTTGACAAGGGAATTATTGTCACACAAAGAAGGAGAACTCTTGACTTGAAAAAGTTAGATCGGCTGAAATTTCTGCCTATGATAAAGGCGACCATCTGGATGGCCAAGGCATTTATAATAAATTTATATACCGGTTCATGGTAGTTTAAGTCTGTAATAATAGGATGTTATAGCTTTACGTCCCGAAACCATGGCATGATTATATAAGCCCCGGTAGAGGCGCTCCGGAAATTTTGACTCCCGCTGTTCTTTAACGGGCGCCTAAATTTCAGTTTTAATTGTAAGCTTCGATGGTGCGAACAGTGCCGTTTTGGTGGTCAAAACGCGTACTTTTCAGTCGCTCCCGCAGACGAGAGCGGCGACTGGTAAAAGCGGTATGGGCGCACGTCGCTGAAACACGCTGGTGCTGTTGCGTATTCCACAATATGTAGAAACGAAAGAAAACGTGTCCGTCAGCGTTCTTTTTTCTTCTTCTTAATCTTATGAATATGAATGGAGGTGGCGTTGCACCCAAGTGGCCAGGCAAGCAGAGTATATATGTTCTGTTCTTTTTCTCCCGGTAAGTATTCGCAGTGCTACTATACAGCCACACGTGAAGTAAAGTAGTGAATGATGGGATGTCAAATTCAACGTGCTAACACAGGATGACAATGTAAAACGATTATATGGCACCTATCGTTATTTCCGTCCCTTGCTCCTTAAGAGCGATGTTTGTTGTGGTTGCATGGATATCACTGATCACACGCAAAACAAAATTTAAAAAAAGTGAACGAGGTTGCAAGCGCACAGCATTGATGTTCATCAATAGCAGGGATTAGTGTGTGCGTGTGTATTGTTGCCATCGGCTATCCACCCTTTGTCGCAGGTGCTGAGACGGAAGAAAGGCAGCCGCCTCACTTTGTGGCAGCACGAACACGTCGTCTCCTGGGTTTCACATCTCGTCTGGCTATAGGACGTTGTTTCCTCCGAGTACCTAGAGGCACCTTCCATGGTGGCATTGTTAGCAGGTCCTCAGCCATTGCCACCGCGTGAACCCGGTTATCCATATACCACGACGTTTTCCCTGTGGTGTGTTCACAGAACACCTATATACTATACTACGTGTGTTTTCTAATTGACGGCACATTCGAAATTGTGCTTGGCTTATGATGTTTCGTGTTGTAGGTATAGATTTTAGATTGAGCACGTCCTCGTTCCTATTGTGCTTTTGCAGTCCAGTGGCCGTTCGAAGAGTTGCTCCGTGCATCTTTTCAATGTCTCTGAGATCTCGATCGGAGAAATCATACACAGGTGCCCTGCACAGAATCCGCCCGACTTCCACTGCTTTTGCAAGCGTTTCGCATGCATTCTGCCGTGCCACGCTATATTTATTTGATATGCGTCGGATCATGTGCAACATTGGATTCCAGTTGCGTTTTAAAGTGCAGATCCAACGTTGGGGGCTATTGCAGCCAACAATTTGTGCCCCAAGAATTTTAATTTGTCAATTTCAAGACGTGATATCTTTTTCACCGATGTGTAGCGTAATCTGTTTGCTTCGATTTGTTGATAGTTTCCCATTTACGTCGAGCACTTGCGTTTTCTCTGGTGGCAGCTGTAGTGCAAAATTATCTAACGTATTGGAGAGGCTGAGAATCACTTCCAGAGCGCATCTATGCGCACTTTGACCATGCCATGTGAAGGCGTGCACGCTTCTCCTTTTTTTTTCTTTCTTTGCAATCTGGTATTATATATTTCACAACGTCATACCCGTGACAGCCATTTAAAGAAGTATCTCACAACTTTAAGATATTTTGAAACCAGTACCTCAGCCGAGGCATACGATACAGTTTACGCCATACATCAATACTTACAAAGACAGCCAGGACACACTATGGCATGCAAACCATCGATTATAAATCTACGTGTTTATGTAATATGTATCCTTCTGTTGTGGGAATAATCGAAAATTGTAAAACAACTTGAGAATTTAAACGATTGATAAAGAACATGATTTTTCCCCTGGATGCGGAAGTGTTGTATAAATTTCCTGTAAATGTGAGTAAATAATCATGATGTTCCGCGACTCCAACATAATTTTATACTAGTATAACTAGTTACTTCATTTGAGATGTTTTGTAGTTTTTCTTGCATTTGTGCCCATGTTCCTGCTGTGACTGCATCATTACATTATGCTCATTACTCTATGTAACTACAGTAATTGGTGATTGTATGCTTAGTGTATTAATAATGATTATGTTGTTTAATCATTAAGTTACAAAGTCCATTAATTTGAAATTCGTTGCTTCTGATATCCCACAAAAATCACAGCATATCCACGAAGTGAATGATGATGAGTGGGCGAAGCTCCGGGGGATCATTAGCCCCCGTACTATTCTCGTCAAATGTAACTCAAAACAGCGGCAAGCCTTCGCGATAGCATATAGTGCATACCGCCCAGTCATCACCATTGAGAGGCGCGCGCATCCCGTTCGACAGCTCTGCGCATATATGCGTGCCTGTCCAATGTGGTAAGTTGACGGTGAAGGCTTGCGGATGTTCGGGTTTAGTTTGACGAGGGTAATACATTGGCCACTCGATTATGAAAAGACGTGACAACACGTGTGTACAGTATATACGAAGTTGTTTAATAATCACAATGTGCATATTGTGTTGAGATGTCCATGTGGACATTCATATGGATAGTCATATGAATATCTATATTCACATGGATATGGGTATTCATATAAATACTCATATGATTATCCATATGGATGTCCTATGGATATCCTTAGCTTGTCACACCGACGGACAGAGAACATGGCTCGACCCTAAAGAGTTTCGCCCCTTAAAAAATGGTCGCAGCAAAAGACACTGAAAAGCTCTTCTGCCTGGAGGCGCTGCCTGAAATATGGCGCTATCTGGCAGTAATGTGAAGAAACGAAATAATTTAAAACGCATAGCCACTGGTAGGTGGCAGCCCCGGGTTGTTTTAGTTAGATAAAATTTGAGAAGCGAATGAGAGAAATGGGGTAGGAGCGGTGGGCTAGGAAGGTATTCAGCTACTTGTACAAGAAGAATGTCGATACCAAATAGAGGAAGCGAACCAGAAAATTGACTGGTAAATACTTGGAAAACAGCAGGGGGCCAAACCAAAAAGAATTATCGCTTAAGAAGAGGACGAAGGAAGCCGAGACCGATATGTGGAGAATTGGCATGATTAAGAAGTCCGCACTTGAGATCTATCGAACTACGTATAAGCAGGAAATTGCCGAGGAAAGGATCTATGATAATACTCGGGGTAGTTCTCTACTGTTTGAGGCCAGGACGGGAGTATTGCGAACCAAGACATATCGGGCCAAATACGAAGGGGTAGACACGGTATGCAGTGCATGTGGAGACGAAGAGGAAACTGCCGAGCACTTGATAACGATCTGTAAAGGGCTTCACCCTATAGTTCAGAATGATGGCGTAGAGTTTCAAAGCACTGGGGTTTAGGGACAGGGAGGGCAAAATAGGCTTTAATTGGGTAGAATTAACTAGAATGAGGTTATCAGATTGGTGGCTAATGTCAAGGCACGAGTGAAAATTAAACCCTTCACTGCAAAGTACCAGTCCTCAACCTCACTGTTTAAGGGTAAAAAATAAATCTAGTTTTTGGTTCACTGCGTATTACGGCTTGGTGGCGTTAGCCACAGCCCGATCTAAAGGGTATAGCCATATCAATCCATCCATCCATTCAGTTAAAGCTGCTGAAATTTTCAGCTAAGCGTAGGAAACACCCACTTTTTTTGTTCATTACGTCGCATTGCCAGTGCAGCGTAATAAACACTTTGGTCTATAGAATTGAATATTTGTGCATTTTCCAAATAAAAAGACACCGCCTAACTCTTACGTATTGACATTGTGCCTCAAATATGCGTCATATTTGCTTTTTAATTGACAATGTGCACAACTATGGACGCAGCCACCAGATCAAGATGAATTGGGCCTTGAGCAAGGGGTTAAACTTTTGCCGTGTGACTGAACGGTATGACAGGGTAACGGCAGACAGACAGACCAAAAGTCTTGCGTCGAAGTATCAAGAGAAAAATTTTGGTCTTTTAAATTCAAGCGTGGAGGGGTAAATCCACTCACCTCCTGATATAGAGTTACCCACCCCCCTCCCACCCCTCTCCTGGTATAGAGTTACTGTATATGCTACCTACAGTAACTCTACCTCCTGGCGACGACCACTGACCTCTATTGGGGACTAGTGGCTACACCTATCCGTCCTTTTGGCAACGCTTCCAATGCACCTGGACATTTCGTAAGTAGCCTATTTCTTACCCTGCCGGTGGTTCTCTAAATGTCATTCAAGCTCCCGGATGAAAGAACATAGGTCTGGGACGTGAAGATTTTAGTGAGACGCACGCTTTTCATTTTTTATACATTACAGAAAAAAAAAGCTTTTGTAACCACCGAGGCTGAACAATTCATGTATTAAAAGTGGGAATTGATTGATTGATTGATTGATTGATATTTGGGGCTTAACGTCCCAAAACCACCATATAATTATTACAGACGCCGTAGTAGATGGCTTCGGAAATTTCGACCAGCTGGGGTTCTTTAAGTTGCACCCAAATCTGAGCACACGGGCCTACAACATTTCTACCTCCATCGGAAATGCAGCCGCCGCAGCCGGGATTCGATCCTGCGACCTGCGGGTCAGCAGCCGAATACCTTAGCCACTAGACCACCGTGGCGGGGCTACAAAATGCGGGAATTCTGCATTTGCGCGATAGCCGCTGTCATCGGCAGTCATACAGGTAATAGGACAAAATGGGACAGCCCAGTACTCTGCCATTGAGCTACGCTTTTTTTTTTGCCAGCAATTGTGAACTACGCACGACATATAATTCGTCATATTATAATTACCTTAACGTACATAACACCCGCATTGTTACAAACAGTAGGAGGTATTTCAGTTTTTTATTGTACCACTGAGGTGCGCTGATGCTTAAAACTGTCTTGCTTGGTGGCTAAAGTCAAGGCACGAGTGAAAATTAAACCCTTCACTTCAAAATACCAATCCTCAACTTCATTATTTAAAGGATAAAAATAGCTAAATCTAGTTGCTGGTTCACTAAGTATTACGGCTAGGTGGCGTTAGCCGCCGCCCGATTTAAAGGGTACAGCCACATGAATCCATCCATCCATCCTCTCACAAATTGACATGCATGCAGTAGCGTACCAACAAGGTGCCACACACTGCGAATTACATAACGAGTGGGCCGTTGAATGCTTGAACCCCATTACAAAGGCCTTCATCGTCGTCAGTCACAGGATTAAAGTTCCCGTAATTCCCCACAAGTATGTAGCGGGTGCCACGCTTTTCCTAGGAATGACAAACAATGGCATTGCGGACGCTTTCTCACCACCAATATTATAAGGGTTTATGTTGTAGTGGGTACCACGCAAGTGCGCTTGTATTAGTTGCCCCAATAGTAATTAAAAAAGGCCTCAGAAAGGCCGCTCTTCCAGCTTTCACTGTGACTGTGCTGCGAGTTACTTCTTTTAATTACCAAAATTTGAAAGCAACGTACCTGGGCAGAATACTACTATGAAAAAGTTGTATATCCTTTTGCAAACCACACGATTAGACAGCGCATAACTTTCTATCTGTTAGGTACTAGTGTTTTCTGTTTCGTTTGGTTACTGCAAATGTCCACGCACGACCTTCGCATGCACGTGACCCTGCCTGCGAAGGCCGTACTCTATTGATCCGCTCACTGAAAAAGCGGAGCTGCCCTGGCAACCACTGTTTCGTTCCACGAGATCTTGCTCCCCGGGTCAGGATAGAAATGAGGTACTGCTGCGACATCGACATTCCAATAGTGCACAAAGCGTTTGCCAAGCTGAATTGGACCAGGGTGGAACCACATCAAAACTGGAACATCTACTGGTGAGCGTCTGTTCGGCATCCATACCAAGCTCTTCTGGCATGCCCTGAGGCATCGTGTCGATTCGTAATTCCGAAGTGAACGGTAAGCACAGAACGGGAAGAAAGTCGATATATAGCTGGTAAGAATTCACTTTAAATGCAAGGCTTGCGAACGCGGACAAAAGAGAAGTGATCACGGCAACGCTAACGTCAGTTAACGCATGCTCCCTCTGGCACGCGATTCAAGGGCATGCTTGGGTAAGCTGCCGATAAACTTGTGTAATGAAGAAATCAAATCTCTGACAGAGTTATCTCTCACGTATAGAATCCACGTGTGCTGGATTTACAGGTGGCACTCCTTACCGGATCATGAGCCGATAAGTCCTTGCGTATACTTTCTTTCCCGCCACGAGCGCCTTTTCAGTTAGTAGTTGGCGCTTGTGTTGTCCGTGTTTTCATGCGCATACCTTCTTTTATAGCGGTAAACTGGCCCAACGTTAGCAGAATCGTGTGTGGACGTGTTGCAACA
This sequence comes from Rhipicephalus microplus, assembly GCF_043290135.1. Classification (NCBI taxonomy): domain Eukaryota; kingdom Metazoa; phylum Arthropoda; class Arachnida; order Ixodida; family Ixodidae; genus Rhipicephalus; species Rhipicephalus microplus. The sequence continues at coordinate 34,048,024 of NC_134703.1, forward strand.
GCCTGCCGGCTAAACACAGCTTGTCGAAGGACGTCTCGGTGCATATCCAGCGTCCAAATGCCTCGTTTTCGTTTATCCCCCAGCACTCTGTCATCGTCCATGTTCTACAAATGGGTCGTTGTTTCTTGCAGGACGTCCGTGGCCAACGCTCGATGTCTCTTGGGCCCTGATTCCAATATAAGGCTCTCCGACAACCAGTGGGTGACTACTCTTTCAGAGCCTCTATTGAAAATCGACTTTTGTGCATGTGTTTCTGGATATTTCTATTCTGGTGCCATCCCACCCTTACTCCAGAGCCAGCTTTTACGTGGACAGCAGCGTGACAGATACTGAATGATTAAAGAGCGCGACGTTGTTTCATAAAGACAGCATTGGAAAATAATAATGTAAAGTGTAACGCGTCTTAGTAAGCACGCAGGTGATATGGGTGAAAATTCACGATAAGGATAGAAGTGACGTCACAGCGAATAGCACGAAAAAAGATGTTCCCCTTTTACACTCGGTACGTGTGTTGTCGGAAACTATAGCGCAAACCTGACGTCACAAACTGCTTGCTTGCCCACAATTGGTACGCCTTCCTCATTATTCTACAGAAAGGCTGAGAGGGAGGCGCTGTCCAACTCAAGTTTCTCAGAAGTGAAATACCCAGACATCCCTTTCCTCATCTAAAGTACAATGATGCGCTGTCCTGATGCTGAGAGACTAACGACACAAGAACGCAAAACAGATTAGGACCTTGCGTACTAAGAACTTTATTCAATCAATTGCGCTCGTGACATGCATATGTATACTCAAAAATTGAAAGGGAACGTGTGCAATGACACAAGAAAGTGTCAAGTATCAACACGAGAGTGTGACGTAAAAGCCCCGCAGTGAGCACGTGGCTTAATGACGAAACAATTCATCCAAGAGGCCCCGTTCCGCCTACGGACACCCCTATCGCTTAGGGCATATATAGCACACATGTAAAAATGCGCTGTCGATTCAGAGCCGCTATTCTCAGTCAGTAACATGTGACCAAAACTACCGTAATCGAACATTACTTTCCACGTGTCGTACAGACGCACAGTCGCCCACGACTGCTCTCATCACTTGTCAGTTCCATCCGTGAGAGAAAGGCGTTTATAGTTTCTACAGTTGCATGCTGGGATGCATGCAGGCTAGGACAACGAAGTAAATGTTTGAGATCGCCTCATTTAACGAAATCAGATATTTTGCTGGGAGGTGACGGTCAGGCGGTGTCCGGCGGTCACCTCCTCAGACAAGGTTAGCAGCATCGAGCTTGTGTCCAGGCTGGGCAAGGCACTCGCCTTCCAGCAAGCAAAGAGGGCGTCGCGTCTCGCCGTGCAGGCGTGTGAACCACTTCTCGACGCACTACGAGTTGAGCCGCAAAGACCTCTTGGCAAAGCACATGCAGCGTTACCAACGCCAGCGCGGGAAAAGCCAACAGCCGCCAGCGATTGTGCCGTCGACGTACGTCCTACCCCGAGACTACAGCATGTTCGTGGATGAGTACAAGCGAGTCGGGGGCCTCTGGATCGTCAAGCCCTGCGGAAAAGGCAAGTGCACAAGCACACAAGCACGACCAAAGGAAAACGATGAGGCCAAAGACGAGTGGGCGCAGTCGAAGTGCTGCTTCAAATGACGTTTCCGTTTCAAAGATTTATCACCGTTTAATATTATAATTAAACCAAAAAAATTATACCACCTACGGGAAAGTTATCCGGTCAGCTTTGTTAAGGGTGACCGTCGCAATAGTGTGTCAAATTTGTAGCGGGAATTTCTGATGATCATTGGTTGATATGTGGGGTTTAACGTCCGAAAACCACCATATGATTATGAGAGACGCCGTAGTGGAGGGCTCCGTAAATTTTAACCACCTGGGGTTCTTTAACCTGCACCCAAATCTGAGCACACGGGCCTACGACATTTCCGCCTCCATCGGAAATGTAGCCGCTGCAGCCGGGATTCGATCCCGCTCCCTGCGGGTCAGCAGCCGAGTACCTTAGCCACTAGACCTCCGTGGCGGGGCATTGGGAATTTTTCGAGCCATCTAGCAGGAACCACGCTCAACGTTATTACGCTCCTCTGATGTGAAAACGCACGTATACGGGCTTTGTGACGACATATACGCTGGGTGATGCATCATGTTAACTGAATGCAAGGTCTGAAACGTCCTGGGAATCCGCAAGATTACTCATAGCTAACCTGCAAACTAGAGGGAGAGAAAAACTGACAACCACCCGTGTTCATAGCCCGCCGCCACAACGTAAATCGTGCGGATTTCTCGGAAAGAAAGCTTAGTTGCCTAAATGTTGGTACCGGCTGTGGGAATCGATCCCGGGACCAACGCCTTTTCCGGGCCGTTCGCACTACGAAATGAGCTAACCAGGAAGCTAGCAAACGGCAACGCGAGGGCGAATTCATCGACAACTCGGAAGCACGTGAGATCATTTTATTGAGACCCTAGGCAATAAAATTGGTCGCCGGAGTTGACCTTTAAAGGGCCTACTCCCGGTCAGAACATGTCGCAAGACACTTTCGGAAGTGGAACGACTGTTAAAAAGCCCTTAACCACACCGAGTTTCTTTATCAGCTTTAATATACGCTTCATACAGTATCTCCTCCTCGCCACTTACTTCATCATAAAACAGGTGGAATGTCATCACTAATCTTTGAGCACTAAGCCTTCTTACTACACGCTGCGATTTCCGTTTGCGCAGTCCCAAACGCAGAAAACCGAGGCAAACCACTTTATCGCGCACGATATAGTCACGCGATACCAGACAGAACGGGCATGCCACTGCGTAGCAATGTCCGGTAGGTGACAATTCGCCAACAGATATCGCACGTATATCAACCAAACTGCAGTTTATTTCGTCCTGGCGTCACGGGTACAAGCTGTTGGCGTCACGAATTGTGCTGTTAATACGAGCGACGCCGGGAGCACAGTGGCGGGAGAAAATAAAGCCCTCTTTTTATCTTCAGAGGTTGTTTAGGGGCCCTTTAAAGTGGCGAGTTAGGCAGCTTGTCATTTTTTCCCCAAAATAGTGTACATATGTATATGTGTCTCCACGTTGGTAGTGATGCTTTCGGCCTAGGCATCATTAAATAAAGCAGGTAAAACATGATTTGGTTGACAGCTTATTTCATGAAAAGAAAGAATAATTATAGCTTCCCTTGCTTTTCCCGGTTATCGCTGTGAACTTCTCACACTCGTGACCAGCACATGTTACGCGGTAACCAAAGCAGCATTTATTTTTGCCGGCCGAATAGCTGATGACTTGTCCGGTGTACTGCAAATCATTCTTCTTTTCAATCAGCACAGGGCATTGGGATCAAGCTGGTGGACAGGCCATCGCAAGTGAAATCACTCATCAACAGGTACGTAAGCGTGCTTCTGATCACAATGGGCCATATGTCTTTGTGGTACGTGTGACCCAGTTTAGATTATGTATGACCGAAGACCACGAATGTTCGAATGACTCCTCATAGACAGCTTCTCAGAAAACGAAACAGAGACTTTAGTACAGAATTAAGTTACACTATGCTTTTAAAATACGGATGGGTAATGTGTACAACAGATTAAAGCCAGTTCCACCCAGAGTGAAAGCTGTTCGAAAAGTGAAGCTTTCTTCCTCCTGTGTCTCCCTAGTGTTCATCGGCTCTTTTCTTCTGTTCTTTGGGATTTTTTTCTTGTGTATATATGTTGTTTTTTTTTCGTTCGATCATGTGGTATCTTACATTCTTTTGATTTTTTCCTGATTGCGTGATTTAGTTTGCGATTTTTTTTTATTTCTGCAATCTCCTTTCTACTTTTTGATGCTCCGAGCACTGTAACTACCACTGCTGGCTTTTCGATTGGTTGATTGATTAATTGATTGATTGATTGATTGATTGATTGATTGATTGATTGATTGATTGATTGATTGATTGATTGATTGATATGTGCGCTTTAACGTCCCAAACCATCATATGATTATGAGAGACGCCATAGCGGAGGACTTCAGAACTGTTGGCGTTTCGCCTCGACTTCTCTCTTCATCTGTATCTATGCTGGCGTTCCGCAATGCTGGCGTTGTCAGGCGTGCAAGCGCTGACGTTCAAAACGTGCAGCGTTGCAATGCTTATGTATACATCGAACGTACGTGGGACCCGCATGTCGCCAACGCGAGACACGAGATGACGACATGGTGGACTCTCGAACTTCTCCGCAGTTGAGCCCCGCCGCGGTGGTCTAGTGGCTAAGGTACTCGGCTGCTGACCCACAGGTCGCGGGATCGAATACCGGCTGCGGCGGCTGCATTTCCGATGGAGGTGGAAATGCTGTAGGTCCGTGTGCTCAGATTTGGGTGCACTGTTTAAAGAACCCCAGGTGGTCGAAATTTCTGGAGCCCTCCACTATACGGCGTCTCTCATAATCATATAGTGGTTTTGGGACGTTACCCACATATCAATCAATCAATCAATCAATCAATCTCCGCAGTTGAAACTCATTGGACGTGGCTGAAGCAGCGCTTTAAGGGCGTCGTTCGTTAATCAAGGAAATAGAAGAACTTTATACAGACAGACAGAGACAGACATAATCTGCCGTCAACATCGGCTTAAGTGACTATATAACGAGCGCGCGCATGTGTGTGTGTGTGTGCGTGCTTATGCATTCATAGAATTCACTGTTCGCGAATTGTTTCCTCCTCTCCGACAAGCAGCTGGGAGAACAACCGGGAGCCGCATGTGGTCTGCCGCTACGTGGATCCCCCGCTGCTGGTTGGAGGGCGCAAGTTTGATCTGCGCCTCTACGTGCTCGTCACTTTCTTCCAGCCACTGCGCGCATACCTGTGAGCAGACAAACTGGTTTCTCGACTGTCTTGTATGTTACTTACAGTAAAGTATATATATATATATATATATATATATATATATATATATGCTAAGAGCTGTCCGAAAAGAGCGTGACCCGGCAGCGGTTCCGTAACAAGACTATATACCGTGGTTGCATTAGAATTTTACAGTAACGGTGCTATGCATTCAATATAAGTTGCACGAATACACAAAAACAAAACTACAATAGATATGAACACTAAGAGCAAACATACTCAATACACAAGAATAAATAAACAAACATGTCGTGTAAGGGTTGCTAGGTGTTAACACAATTGGCTCTGATAAGTGACAATGAATACAAAATTTCTGAAAGTTTGCATAAATTAAGTCGTGCAAATCTCGGAAAAATGAAGTCCTAGGGGCCCGTCTATGCTAGCTGGGCAACGTGTTCTTGTGGTTCTCTTTATTCCTACATGGAACTGGGTGACCTTATCTGCTCTTGTTTAGTTATATCTATATTTCCCTACTCTTTTAAATGGGAAACATTTCTTAGCCAACTTCGGTGACTTTGAGCGTGTATATATATATATATATATATATATATATATATATATATATATATATATATATATATATATATATATATATATATATATATATATATATATATATCCGCTTACGTTTAGGTGCTCTTATGGTCACCCCCTAACTTGGCATGGACTGAAATTAGCATGAGAGGTTAAGATGGTCCGACGAATACGACGTGCTGGTTAAGACTTGAATAATGTCATAATCCCGTCGCATACGTCGTAAAACACTATCCGCCAGACAATGGCACATACCTGTGAGTGGGTATGTGCCACTGGTATTCGGATATGCGCCTCAGGTGGTTTACAGTTTATAAGTACCAAGAAACGGCGACAACAGATACTGTTAATTTAAATGCGAGAGCTTTAAGAAAAACTGAGCATCAGAGTCCAAGCAGGAATCGAACCCCAGCAGTCTCCGTGACAATCAAGTATTCTACCACAAAGCCACGCCAGGTCTCGGTATTGCTTTGGAAAAATACACGTTCGGTGCAATGTTGGTGAAACATCTATTTTGGTAGCAATGCTGGCCCCAATAATATAAGCACTACATGTGTACTCCAACGATACTGCCGTCTCTTCGGGTTAACGTCAATTGTAGTTAAGTGCGATCCACTGAAGTTAACTTATCTAGCAGTAGTCCAGGGCTACCATCCTCACGAGCACAAGCGTTATACATATCGGCGTACTGCGTCTCGCGTTGCGAATACTTATGTTGCTGTTGACATTGTTGCACAACTGTATAAACAATCACATAAAACATGTGCGATCGTTCAACATGCATGTTAGTGCGAGGCGCAAAATTAAGCTGCACCAATTTTGCGCTTCCCACGAGTATGGATTCATACAAACTAGCCCGATCTGCTGGTTTATTATGTTCAACATATGTCTGTGCGTAGATTTTTACATAGACTTAGTGTCATTTCGTAACGTGTTGCTCAATAACAAAAATTACAACACGGTCACCTTTCCTTCGGATGCTTCTCAATGACGTCGATTGCCAAGGTACGTAGGATATGCCGACTTTTTCTCATGATAAAAATGTAAAACAGCGCTTACACACAGGACGAAATAATGAAGTGACACAGACGGCGCTGATGTGAAATAGCCCACAGTGCCGTGTGTGTCACTTTCTTCGTCCCGTGTCTAACTATTGGCGTTGTTGTATATGTTTATCATGCAACCCAACCAACTCGCCCAATCTGGCCGTCTTCTTCGGTTTATGATTTCTCCGAAAACCAGTAGTCGAGTACGTGTCATCTGAAGCCTTGTCGGCACACAGGTACCGCAAGGGTTTCTGCCGCTTCTGCCAGCTGCACTACAGAACAAAGGGGCTGGACAACCCGTTCGTGCACCTCACCAACGTCTCTGTCCAGAGGCACGGGGTACGTGGCGATCGCACACTTCGACTGACATTATTGCATCAAACGAGGCATTTCAGAATAGTGCGGTAATCAGAATTGCATGCATCGGCCGTGAAATACTCGGAAGCATGTATACTTCGCTTCTACGAGGATGCCACCAATGCATGTTGCGGTGAAATTCGAAAAGAAACGCAGCGAAATATTTCGCTGCAAATGAAAAAACAAAAGCATTATTGGCACACGAAGTGAGTGCATTTAAAAAAAAAAGTGGTTCTTAATAGAGAAAGGAAGAGAAAAGAGAGCCCCGTAACTGTCTGCTTCAGTGAGCGACACCTCAACAGTAGCTCAGAAGGGATAGGGGTCAGGAGGGATTAAAATGGTAGGAGTAAACGTGTAGAAAAGAGGAAGAAGCGCGAGGTGGTAAGCCAGAGAGAGCGACGACAAATCGAGAGGATAGGAGATATGGGAAAGATGGAAACACGGTCACAGGAGTCCGAGCACGGGGCACCACTTGCGAGAGCTCTTGTCGGCGTCAGGAGGTGGCGTAGGACAAGTCCAGTGGGTCAGAGCTACTCTGTCGTCGGAGATCGGCGTCAGGAGATGACGTAGAGCCAGCCCAGTCGGCCAGAGCTGCGCTGAAGTCGTAGATCGCGAGGGCACAACCGTTCGGCACGGAACCCAGCAAGCGAGTCCATTGTTTCTCGAATTGTTCATGCTAAAGCCTGCGTATTCTTTCGCGCAAATATATAACTGGGCAATGCTAAAATGCTCCGCAGTACCACATAATAAATCGTGAAGCGCCGTGCAGAAGGGTTGTGACGTGGGTTGTCTGATTTTCAGTGATGCTCAGGAATAGCACATCAGCAGTTGAAACCATTTTCTCTTCGACAGGCTCCCATGGAATGGGCAGTCATCCTGCTTAGCTGCATTGTGTTCTCTCGTTGAGCCTGCTATAGTTCTGAACGATGTGCCTATGGCGGCTTGGGGCGAATAGACATGATGCACCTGCTGTATTTTTAGCAACCTAAAAACTTATGTATGGATGAGAATATTAACAATGCATAATAAAAGCCGGTAGTGCAAGAAATGTGAAAGAAAACATGCGCACGAGATTGTCTAGTGTGGCGCCGAAGAAATGATTGTTAAAAGGCCTATAGACGACATTGGTTGCTTTCTCGCCTTCAATACCTTTTCTTCAAGCGGTATCTCCTACCCGTCACTTATTTGTTCATCAGACACGCGGAATTCAAGCACTGAGCATTGAGCCTGTCAAAATTTGACGCTTTTCACTACAGGCCACTATATCTGCTTTCGCAGTAGCAAAGGCAGAAAAAGAAGTGAAATGCACTTAATCGCGCACTATGGTCATGCGACACAAGGCAGAATGGACATAACACCGCATGTTGAAGCACAGAAACAATCGACGAATGAGATCTCTCGTATATCGACCAATCGAGAGCTTATTTCATTCTAACGTCACGTGAACGAGCTGATGACGTCATGAATTGTGCCACGAGAATAATAAGCGCCGAGAGCGAATAAAGCGTCTTTATACTCATCTTCCGAGAGACACCCGTAAGAGTGCCCCGCATTGATAAACCATTTCCCTGCAGGGCCGCTACAACCAGTCACACGGCGGTAAGTGGAGCCTGTCCAGCCTAGAGATGTTCGTGAGGGGCACGCGGGGTTCTGCGTCCGCTGCTCGACTGCGCCAAGACCTCAAGAACCTGGTGGCGCACTCGCTAACTGCCGTTGCGGTGCGTATAGGCCGTCGCTACAGACAGACATACTTACAGAAATCTACAGAATGAGTCTTTCCGATTGCTGTATAGATAGTGTGCTGTTGTCCCGGCGCAGAACTATTCGTGCCTAAAATTAAAACACAGTTAAGCCTCCTCGGTTTATTCTATGCGCATTACTAAGCCAATAACTACATGCATCTATGGCAATGTACGAAAAAAGCGCGCAACAACACTGGAGTTGTTGCTACTTGCCCATGGGTCACTCCAATTCAGTTTTCTTGCTCTGTGTATACGTTTACGCATTGGCTAAGGTTACTATTGCATTTCACCCGCAGCCTTTCTAATAAACTAAACAGGTTAGATGACCAGCCGCTGTCAGAAGAAAGTATACTGCGCCATCGTCATGACTCATCGTCACACAAGAAAGCCGTACAAGCGCTACTGGGCTTCTTGCGAACTACTGGCCAGTCGGAACGCCTCTGAGTGGACTGATTTTGTGTGTGCGTGTGTGCCGGTGTTTTTCTCTTATTTATTTTTTTAACTCTCCCTTTCTCTTTCAGCCCCCTATTCCCCAACCCCAGTGTAGGGTAGCATACCGGATACTAGCATCTGGTTAACCTCCCTGCCTTCCTTTCTTTCTCGTTTCTCTCTCTCTCTCTCTCTATCTCTCTCTCTCTCTCTCTCCACCCGCAGCCGTCCATGATGTCCGACAGGCACTGCTTCGAACTTTACGGGTGAGTATCCTTGTGCAGCGCTTCCGCGAGTTGCATTGGCGACTCAAAGACGACTTGCTTCGTGAAATGACATTCGCCGAAGTGAACAGTTCCTCGGCACAAAAAGGGGTTCGTCCGATACAGAACACAAATTCAACTGCGTGCTACTTCAGTAAATATTGTTTCTTTTCACTGACAGCATCAGAAAATCTTATTCGCACAGCGTCGTTGATGTACTCTCCTTTTTTTTTTGTACTTAAGTAATGTAGAAACGAGTGGTTGGAGTGTTCCAGTTGAAACGATCTGTGAGGTGCAACGAACATGTGACGATGCGTAGCTATGACGTTCTCCTGGATGAACAGCTGCGCCCCTGGCTCCTGGAGGTGAATGCGTCACCGTCTTTGACCGCCAGTACGCGTGCCGATGCCCTGCTCAAGCAAGCACTGGTCGACGATGTGCTCAGGCTTGTCGCTCCCTCCGGCAAGCCGCCGGCAAGGTTAGCTAATTCGGAAATAAAATAAATTTTGGACGTAGCAGAAGCTGGTGCACAGCTTAAAGTACAAGTGTATAAAATACCAATACTATATAAAAGACAACAAGAGAGCAGAGTGGATTAGGGGACAAACGGGGGTTAAGGATATCATAGTTGAAATGAAGAGGAAATGCACATGGGCCGGGCATGTAGTGCGTAGACAGGGTAACCGCTGGTCATTAGGGGTAACTAACTGGATTCCCAGAAAAGGGAAGTGGGTTAGAGGGAGACAGAAGGTTAGGTGGGCAGATGAGATTAAGAAGTTTGCGGGCATAAATTGGCAGCAGCAAGCACAGGACCGGGCTAACTGGCGTAACATGGGAGAGGCCTTTGTCCTGCAGTGGACGTAGTCAGGCTGATGATGATGATGACTATATAGATTTTATTCAATGTCCACAACGGCCAAAGTGGTTAAAAAAAAGAACCTTGGTAACAGATTTGTGTATACGCAGCCCGCCATTGGCAATAACTCGCAGGCTGTCGATGCTCAACTAAACCTGTTTACTCAGAACCGAATCAACCCGCCCTGGTGGTCTAATCATTGTAGGGTAATGTGGTCTAATCATTGTAGGGTAATCGATTGTTGACCTAAAGGTCGCTCGGAATCGAATCCCAGCTACGGTGGCCGCATTTTTGGTACAAACGAAAATCCTTGACGCCTGTATTTAGGTGCGCGTCAAAAAACACCCGGTGGTCGAAATCTTCAAAGTCCTCCGCTACAGCGTCTTTCACAATAATATAGTCTTGCAACGTAAAACCCCTACAATTATTACAGAACCAAATCGAATAGCAATTGTGCACTGCTAAAACAGTTTTCAAATAGCAAGGAAGCCATTATCGCAACAGCCATACAATGGCGCAACATTATATTCGAACTTGAAAAGCATGTTCAGAGGTCTTAACAAAACGACATTGCGATTACTTTTAGCCCAAGGTTAATTAACTACCGTGGTTATGTTAACTGAGATTAGCTAGTATACAAATAGCGATCAGAGCCGTCCGGATATCTTGTTACTGGAGCGCTTGAAGTACAGAATTCACTTTAAAGTTTGAAGTTGGACTTTATCTCCAGACTGTAAGTAAAATGAATCGTAAAAATGAAATGTTCCAATTACCACAAAATTATATATATATATATATATATATATATATATATATATCAATTAAATCTAACAGACAAAAATAATAACGCGTTATTCGAAGGTCGCAGGTTCGGTTCCTGACCAAGGCATGTTATCTTTTCACCCGCTTTTCTTTCTTCGCATTTACTTTACAATTTGGTCTAATAACCTCCCCTATACTTTCCTTGGCATTATTGTCTATTAGCTTTCATTAACATTGTGTCAAAACACGGAAAAACGAGCCCTTAAGCATCCGCTTTTTTCTTATATATATATTGTCGCGAGAGGAAACGATAGGCAGGAACTCGAAGTGGAGGACTGTTTACTGAGCCAGAGCTGCCATTCACTTCTTCGCTCTCGTCTTCTGCCACCAACACAGCGTGGCAATATATATATATATATATATATATATATATATATATATATATATATATATATATATATATATATATATATATATATATATATATATATATATATATATATATCAAGGTCGTCTTAGAATTGTAAGTGTTGACGTGCGTGTCAGCTCAGTGACGTCATTCTGGACGATAGTTATAGCGCGAGAACAAAACGATGACACAGAGACAAGAAGGACACGAAAGACGCAGGTCTCGTGACATGGGTCGATATCGGATCTTCTGTTTTATCATGCCATAGAAATTCAATAAAAAGCTTTGAGAATTTCTAATATATTTAACATCTATACGGTACACAACCCTGCACTTGTCAATTCCGCCACACAGGTAGGTGGTCTCGTGTTTACTGAAAACAACAAACCGAAATAACGCTACACTGACAGTGCAGCAGGTCAAAAAGGCGCGTAGTTTTGTGTTACAACAGTGACGCAACGAAAAAGTTCATGCGGATTGGAAAACAAAAACACCCCAAGATAGCTCTATATTAGGCTCGCCAGAAAGCGTTGCTAGGTTGTCGTGCAGACCCCGATTCCGAGACCACGTTAATTGCACCGACAGAAAGCCTCGCTTTAATTGCCAGCAGTAACATTTATTACTGGATTAGTGAAATGCGATGACGTATTTCTTTTCTCGGCTGCCCAGTCTGTGTAGGCTTTCTTTTCTCACTAAATGGTTTTGTGCACCTCTCGCAATATAAGGGCCGTTTTCTGGCTGTGGGTTCTAGTCGATATATATATATATATATATATATATATATATATATATATATATATATATATATATATATATATATATATATATATATATATATATATATATATATATATATATATATATATATATATATACTCTTACAAGTTCCTTTCCTAGAAAGGAGCACTGTGAAATATCAAATGAACGTTTTCTATTACTATTCTTTGACCGTCGATTGATGTTGAAAACCGCGCCTTGTACACGCAGTGGCCATTCGGAAGCTGAAATGGGCGACTTCGATCAGATCCTTCCCGAGATGTCCTGAATAAGGAGCTCGACCATAGCCGATATGGCAGCGTCGCATACATTATAAAATATGTAATAAACTGATTACGATTCGTCTGTGGTTGTATTGCATGGCTCCGCTTGCAGAGGACATATGCTATCTTTCAGTGATTGTGCATCACCGCTGGATCGCCCCACCGGCGTTCCCCCACTCTCTGCGCCCTGGCTCAACGCAACGCCGCCCAGCTCTCTGGCCCCACCGGCTAAGGACAGACCTGCCGGACGCCCTGGACGAGGCCGTGGGGTCGCCCCCAAGCACTCTTCTTCCGGACACCATCGACGACATGGACTAACCACCCTTGGTGCCGTTCACTTCAACATTGTGCGTGGGACGCTCGCCAGGACAGTTCCGGCGTCTCGCCGGTTGCATCTGGCAGCGGCAACGCTCCCGTGTTCTTCATGTGAACCAGTAACGATGGCTGCAGCGGAGCTTAAGACGCAGCCATCACAACCATCATCCGCTCCGAAACGCAGTGCGAAACGCGTGGCTGACTCACAAATGGGAATAGATGATTTGTCTGCTTCAGCCACACCGGCAAGCAAGCGGGAGTGCCCCTCTCCGGCAGCTGTCGCCTCGCCTGGCACCGAGTCTAAGTACAAAGTCGTCGTAAAACCTCGTGAGTGCTTCGATGTATCAAAATTGTCAAATCGCCTCCTTCAGTCAGCCTTCGACACCTGCCTCAACACCACCGCGTTTCAAGGTTTCTCCATTCACCATCCCACCAACAGCGTATCCGTATGGGTGCGTTCGCTAGCAGACGTTGACCGCCTCACCCACCTGCAAACTCTGCCAGTCACAGCTGATTGTACTGTACAGGTGCAAGCGTACTTGAGTTCCGGCTCGGACTTGCGTCGGTATGTGGTCTCTGGGGTTGACCCAGGGGAATCGCCGGAGGGCCTTATCACTGCTTTGACCTGCTCCACACACAAGATTGTAACAGCTCGTTATATGGGCCGTGGACGCACGTGCCTTGTCACTCTCCAAGGGCCTCGAACGCCACCAAGCCGCATTACGTACTATGGATGCATCCTGAACTTTCATGTGTACAAGCCCGGTGTGGTACACTGCTATCGGTGTTTTCGTACCGGTCACATGCGAGATTCTTGTCCCCAACCCGCAGACACCTCCATGGAGTCCGTCGAGACGCGCACGTACAAATGTGGGCTCTGCCAAACGGACGATCATGAAATAACGTCCAAAGATTGTCCAGTTAAACAGAAGGCTCTCAAAGCCCGTCGCCAACGCAAGCGCCGCCAGCGTTCGGTGACACAAGAAGAAAGGGACGCCGACATTCCGACTAGCAACCGGTTTGAACTGTTGTCCCCCTCCGAAGAGGACACACCAGCGTTGGTAGAACCTGAAAATGCTTGCTATGAAGTCCCCACGTACAGCGACGCCGTCAAGCGGGGCAAAAAACGTGTTCAGCAGCCTGCGAATACGCCTAAATTGAGCGTTACGGGTACAGACGATCTGGCGAAGCTTGACCAACAGATACAGCAGCTCCAAATGGAAGTCAAGCGCCTCGCTCAACGCAGAACCCATCTCGCTCGACCCGCTGGACCAACTGCGATGCGCGGTACAGACGTGCCGTACGCTGCTTCTGTGCCTGAATTATCCTGCGCAAGCGCGTCAGCACCAGTCAAGATGACTCCGGCAGAGCTCCTCCACTTTGTTGCCCGGCAACTGCAAGAGCTTTCAAAGGTGGTGCTCGCCAACCTTCCACCGCAATGACCACTCCTTTGAAAGCAACGCGCCACCACTGTGTCCTGCAGTGGAACTGCCGGGGACTTGCAAATAAAGTTGGTGAGCTTCGCTATCGCCTTGCGCTGGGGAAGCTCCCCGCTTGGTGCCTGCTTCTACAAGAAACGAATTCGCTTCCACGCATCCCTGGATTCACTGCGTATGATTCCCCAACCATCCCTGATCGACGCTGCACCAATGCGTTGGGACCTCCAGGCAAGGCTGCAGTGTATGTTGTGACTACATATCCTCAAACGCAGGTTCCCCTGCTGCAGTGGTGTAACCAGTGGCAAGAAGTGGTGGCAGTGCTCGTTAGACTTCCGCGTACTGACGTGATTGTGGTTTCAGTTTACGTGCGCCCGTATAGTGGCAGCGCTCCCCGACTGCGTTTGGGGTGGCTGGCTCACCTGCGTCAAACCTATCCTGGGTGCCCAGTACTAGTTGGGGGAGACTTCAATGCACCTCATCAGTCGTGGGGCTACCCTTCTTCCAGTGCTAGAGGCAACATCGTGCTAGACACATTTACAGACGCGCACTTTGTCCTTCTGAATGCCCCGGCTACTTCTACACGTCGGTGGGATCATCCCTGTGCTCCACCTTATGCGCCCGATCTCTCGTGGTGGTTGGGCATGTGTGACGTTTCGTGGGACCTAGAACCAGACTGCTGGGGGAGTGATCACCATCCGTTGAAAATTGGTTTGGCCGCGTATAACCAGCGCCGCCTCCGACGTCGATGCTACACAACCAACTGGGACTTATTCCGCAATGAACTGAACGACTCGATTGCTGATACATCGTCTGATCCATTGCAGGTGTTAACCAGAGCTGTACAAGCCGCCACGCAGTCAAGCTGGGTAGAGGAGAACCGACCACATCCAAATTTACATCTTCTGCGTCTGTGGGCAGCACGCCGTCGTGCAGAGCTGGCCTTAAACCGAGATCCGGCAGCCGCTGAGCTTCGTGATAACCTCAACAGACTCACCGCTGCGGCGCGTCGCTGCGAGAAGCGTCTCGCCCGCGAACGGTGGATGGACTGGTGTGCGTCACTCGGTCCATCGTCTTCAACCGCCTCAATATGGCGAACGTTCCGGAGTATGGAACTAGGCGCCCGTACGCCGGACCCAGCGGCCAGTGCGTGTCTGTCTTCTGGATGCACGCCAAGCCAGTTCGCTCCAGAAATAGTTAAGGCTTTCTTCCCGGCCTACAACCTGGCCCCACCACAATTCGACTGTCCGTGTAACCTGCCTCCGGAGGTTGGCGTGACTCCCAGTCCGTCGGACATCGAAGGCATGCAAGCGCCATACACGATGGCGGAGCTCCAGGCAGCAATTGACCAGGCAAAAGTACGCAAGGCACCAAGACCAGATGGGATCTCCTATGAAGTGTTCAAGAACATGGATGGCCCTGCACTGCAGTGGCTGCTGGACACGCTTAACGCAGTCTGGACGACCGGAGGGCTGCCTGAATCGTGGAAGCATGCCGAAGTTGTGCCGATACCTAAGCCGGGAAAGCACCCGAACAGCCTCTCTAATCTTCGGCCGATTGCTCTAACGTGTACGTTGTGCAAGCTTCTTGAACGCATGTTGGCGTCGCGCATCTCCTGGTGGCTGGAAAAGCACGCCTGGTACCATCCGGCCCAGATTGGCTTTCGACCGCACCTGGGCACGGAAGATGGCCTAGATCATTTGACGTCCATGGTGCTTGTGGGAAGAAGATCAAGCAGCATTCGAACCCTTCTCGCCATGGACGTTCATAAGGCCTACGACAACGTCAGCCACTCTGCGATCAATCACATAATGCAATGGCTTCAACTTCCGCCTCGCGTCTGCGACTTTGTGGAGTCTTTTCTGGCACACCGTACCTTCTGCATCAGAGTAGGCAAGGAACGAACCGGACACTTTGTAATGAAGCGGGGTGTACCGCAGGGCTCGGTTCTAGCCCCGATACTCTTCAATATTGCCCTGTTGCCCCTCGCGTGGCAACTAGCACGCATTCCAGATGCCTTCTTCCTCCTGTATGCCGATGATTTGACTGTGTGGACACTACATCCAGACCTTCAACGCCAGCAGGAGGCACTCCAGAGTGCTCTCGACAAGGCGTCGGACTGGTGTGCGCGCATAGGACTGACACTATCTGCCACGAAGACTGCATTCATGTCTATCACCAACAGACGAGGTCGCCGTCGCCTCCTGCAGACGCCGATATGTTTGAGCCTAAATGGCCATACCCTCACCCCTGTATCCACTATACGTGTGCTCGGGGTCGAATTGGACGCATCTGGCTCTGCGAATGCGTGGGTTCGCTCTGCTCGCCGGAAGAGTGCTAATACCCTCCATCTCATTCGTCGCATCTCTCAAAAGACGGGGGGTGCCTGTTCTCGAATGGCCCGTATCTTGGTGCGATCAATCCTACAACCTCGGCTCGTTTATCAAGCTCAGTTTCAACGACTGACTTTGAGAGACTGGGACTTGCTCGAAACCGCCAACCGAGATTCCATGAGGGCGATTACATGCCTTCCCCGTATGACACCTATCACGACCCTCCAGGCGGAAGCGCAGCTCAACACCATCGACGAAATTGTACACCAGCGTCGAGTCGCTCGCTACCTAAAGAGTCAAGCTGTTCCTGCGGCGGCAGCTCTAGCTCACTACTATGGTTCAACGCTGCCACAGCCTGACGCACCCGTGGCAGAAGTTCCACCATGGCTCAAGGCACAGGCCAGTGACAACCGACCACTGACCCGCCTGCGACAATCCACCCGACAAGCGGCGCAGGAGGGCATCGTCACTACCACCGAGAACTCACTAGCGGTATACGTAGACGCAGCTACCGATAATTGCGTTCTGCACACCAGTCTCGTATGCCCCGCGCAACCTGAAATCCAACATATCTGCTCTTACGTAACAGAGGCACCGTTCCCATCCGTATTAGCGGAGCTCACTGCTATACGGGACGGGTTAACAGTTATGATATCCAAAATGGATTCTTTGTCACACGATAAATTGCTTGTATATACGGACTCCACGCAGGCAGTTCGAGAGCTGCGAAAAGTGACCAGCTCCATCGATATAGCCTCCGATATACACCGACTGATCCACTCATGTGCCTGTCCTGTCCGCGTTCTGTGGACCCGCCGGTCTGCACCGGCTCAAGTGGAAGCAGATGCCGCTTGCCATCCAGCGACTGTTCAACACCCGCTGCCTCTACTTCGTTTGTCCCCGAAGGACAGCTTGCTTGTGCACAAAGAAACCCTCCGGCGCTCCACGCGTGCTCTCATTCCTCCGCGTGGATCTGACCTTCCCGGCGGCTTAACTCGCCGAGAGGAGGTTGCGCTCAGGAGGATTCGTGTGGGCGCCGCCTTGACTCCTGCAATCCGGGCTACATGGACATCTGGTGCACAGCCTCCCCCAACGACGTGCCCATTCTGCGTTGCCCCAGCCACAGAGGCAACGCTTGATCACCTATTGGGAACCTGCCCGGGCCTTCACCAGGCTCGCACTCGCCACCTACGCGGCCTTCACCACCACCCCGGCCGACCACCTGACTTGACGCGCTGGACGCACGGTCCACTGCATCGACAACTCCTGGCCTTCATACAGGAAACAAAACTTTTCCTTTTTATTTAACTGATGCCGTAGGGCATACTAGCGCCAATAAAAAAAAAAAAAAAAAGTGCATCACCGCTGTTTTGTGTGTGTGCGCGAAGGATGGCATCTACGGTTATGACACAACTTGATAACAAAAAAGGAAGGGCTGGCGAAGTTCACAAGCTTCGAAGCGTTGCCTTTCTACCTGAAGTGCTGGTTTCTATAGACAACGACGCCGCATCACCTGACTAAACATTCAAGACGCCCCCGGCCATCACCGGCCGTCCCAAAGTTGCCTAAGAAAGGCTCGACGGACGCATGGAATTCCCTGGTGACACGTGCACCAATCGAGTGTCCGGTCTTCTGTACAGCTCGTGGATAATTTGGCTAATGTCGACTACCATGCACCGGTTGACATTGCTAATTCGGTGGCTAGCACTGACTTACGTCTCGTCTTTTGTTGACTATCTCCTCATATTTGATAACTGTCAGCGTTGGCTAACTTGCAGCATTAATTTTTACTATTAGACTTCAGGAGTAGCAGCTTGTGCTGGCGTTGCCGCTGCCTCTCGCACTCTCGCCTCCAAGATAGCTTGTTTTGTTCGTCGGCGCTGCCTGTCGCGGGCGAGAGCTCATTCACGTTCGTTTTTATCAGTAGCAGAAAGACAATGCGTGGTCTGGACCACTCTTATTCTTCATCGTTACCAGCGTCATCGTGAGCATGCCTGACATAGGTGTAATATTAAGTGACAAGATGACAGCAGAGTGAATGGGCCTCTTATTTGTGAACGAATGAGATAACGTGTGCGCTCTTTAATAGGCATGCTGATTTCAATTTAAGCATGTAGGACACGTAAATAAAAACTTTTCACTTCTATTTCACCTTTTTAAGCCGTTGTTTCTAGAGATGCGCATAGTGGAACCTATACATGAGCAATCGGACACACGTTAAGGATATCTTAGTCGAAAATCAAAAAGAACAAATTATGACCCATCTTCCCAAAGTGAAGCATGATGGGATGCGAAGCAGCAGCGGTGAGCACGGCGTTGACCCGGTTGAAACAGGCGTTGACGCGGGTGCTGGAAGAACGATTTGAAGTGAAACTCAGTGTAATATGGCGTTTACGCGAGTAAACGTTTTGTTTGAAACGCAAAGACACGGGAGGCGGGTTGGGCTTCATGTAAGTTTCATCATCAAATAAACGAGCCGAAAGAGTGTTTCCACTTGACGCGCGGTCGAGCGTTGCGGGCAGTAGAGAGGGTGAAGCGAGAGAGAAGTGTTTTGTGAGCGGACGAATAGGTGTGTTGCGAGGAGCCGGCAGTTGCTGCGGGTGATCAGAGAGTGATGTCAACGCGCAGCTGCGACTAGACCTACTTGGCATCATTCCAACAACTGCGGCTTATGGAACGCGGTGCAGCGCGTTGGCACGGAGACACGGATGGACAACGATACACATACTAGTCAAAGGGCTGCTTCGCATCTAAAACGCATGTGCAAAGCATGTAGGGAGGAGCCAAGAGGGACATAGTGCGTTGCAAGAGAAGGCAATCGCGCCATAAGGGGAGGTCAAAATTTATGCTGTCAATCTTTATTAGTTTGCGAAAATAACGTGGTCGCCGCAAGCACAGTTGATTGGAAAAGCATGCAAGGGGCCTTTACGGTGGTTTATAATGAGGACGCAATACTCCGGCTGAGTCACTTATTGTCCAGCGCAAATCGACCCTGCAGAAAGGCGCTAACGAACGCCGCTTGTTATACGCACGTTTGCACGATGGAGCCCCTAGCTCTCCTCAGTGACAGTAACGTCAGAGCTCGAATGAGACTGCTGACGCGGTGAAATGGATTTCATCGCAGCGCAGCCGAGGTAAGCTTATACTCAGCTTATACAATGACGCGATCACTTCATTTAACACTTGCATAAAACATTGCGCATATAAAGCTTTTATTCACAGTTGAGAAGCGGAAAGAGTGAAAACGCCAGAGCGGCTGGAAAACCATATTAGCGCGCGCGTTGGACACGTTCACAGTAATGCTGCTGCCGCTTCTTATTTGTGAACGTGTGCGCTCTTTAATAGGTATGCTGATTTCAATTTAAACATGTAGGACACGTAAATAAAAACTTTTCTCTTCTATTTCACCTTTTTAAGCCGTTGTTTCTAGAGATACACATAGTAGAACCTATACATGAGCAAAACGCGAGGTGGCGACAATAGGATTCTTCTCTGTGTGCAAAAAACAGGTATGTTGGGGTCACAACTCACTACTGAAGTCTTTTCGGCAATCTTAATCCAAATCAGGCTCTTGAAGGACACTTCCTTGTGTATGCTGCAAGTTTCGACGCGCAGCACGTGTAGTTTTCAATTGCGCCGATTCCTTGGACGCCATTTTTAATGTGCGACCAGATGTTTACATCACGTGCTTTATTCAAGAAAGACAAGGCGTGGAGACTCAGAGACAACAAAGATGGCGAAACACCACAGGTACCTACTAACAACTGCAAGGCGCGCAACTGCGGTAAAGAAAGAACAAACAAAAACGTATCCGCGCATGCTCACGTAGTTGGCGAACCTATCGATCCGGCACGGATCGATGTGGGTCTACGTGACAAACGCCTTCTTCATTTCTTTCCATGCCAGTGCAAACGCGCGCTCACGAACGCGGGAACCGTCAGTCCGCTTTAGTTCAGGAAGTGGTCGTGACGCGGCGCCACATGTATATAGAGTACAGAGTTGCTGTATATGCTACCTTAAGGTAGCATATACAGCAACTCTGGTACAGGCAGAGGTAGCAGGGACAGGTAGCATATTACAGGTACAGGTAGCATATAGAGTAACTCTAATAGAGTATGCTTGCGTCACACGTGCGTCGGAGTGCTTTCCCACGTTGATGCGATAGACGTGTTTCACTCTCCAAAATGATACGTCTGTCAGATACGTTTCTTCTTACTTCTTTGTGGCTCGAATCAATGCTGCCGCCGCCTCACAGCGCTCATGCAGCAGCGTCGCATTGACGATTCCCCATAGGCGGCCTGCATAAAGCCACAAACGGCGACGTGCTATCTCAAAACGCCGTATCTCTTACAACAGCCAGCGTGACCGCCAACTTTTGAACACGAGGAGTGCAAGACGCCGCCCGAAGGATCTGTACACAACCGAACAAAAAATTACTTCATATGATTTCCGTCGTGAGACATCCCATGATGGGTTCTCTCCCTCATGACCGCAAAGCACACGTGAAGACTAGGCGATGGGCGAGAGCAGAAAATGGCTAGAGGAGAGGATGGTGAACGGCTGGATCAGGCGCATCTGGATGGCGCCGAAAGAGAGGCACTGACGGGACAGATAACTGTTAGGGCATTTCGTTTCTTTTTGCATCAGTTGATTGACGGTTGACTCACGTATGCGCCACAATTATTGTCGATATGGCATGCATCAACCATTGAACGTGTTTATTCGTTCCTGTGCCGGTACAGAACTACGAATTCATCGAACTTTGGCGTGCAATAACATTCTCGGGAATCTAAAGAAGGATTAGAAGTTACGCCTCCTGGTAGCGATCTCGAGTTCCAATAACAGGTAGTTCTCGAAAAGCAAACTATTTGCGTTTGGACGCTTTGGGTCAAGCAGGAGCGAAAAGTTTTTGATTAGTCTTTATTTTATCTTTTATTTCAAAATACCCCTAAAGGCCCTTGACGAGGGTATTACATAGGATGACATATAATAATAAATCGGAAAAATAACTGAGTAAGAGTAAAGGTAAAAAAATACAATCTTGACAATTGGCTGGTATACATTCGATCAGAAAACAACAACAACGACAACAACAATGGCAAATAAATAAATTCAAACTACAACATACTTTGAAACTGGGAACTGAAGAAACTAAACGCAAGTAATAATAAAACGCTAGAAGTGCAAGCATAGAAGGCAGTTACAGAATGCCTCCTCAAACAGAGTAAATGAAATACACAAAATGTACAAGGATATCTACACTGAGACTAACAAAAGAGATACGCTATTTAAAAAAGTCAGTTTCACCAAAACGGTGAAGCAATGAATGCGATAGCAACATATTCGAACGTGTTACGGAGAACGGCTAGCATCTGATTTTACGTAACTCTACAAAACGCTAGTGTAAAGGCGCGTTTACACTAGAACGACACGACACTGACACGACCACGATGAAGACACGAGGCAGACGCATACCATCGGCCGACGAGTCGCCCGCCTACGAAGTAGTTTTTTCTTTCGTATTCAGAGACCAGCCCGTAGAAGCTCCCGCCTGCTGTGGGGGACAAGGCGCGCGCTGATCATTGCCCCGACAAGCGCGCATACTTCCCCATGGTCACACTGGGCCAACGACAACGATGACGCCACATCAAAACACAGCACGTCGTCGTAGTGTAACGTAACGACAGACCAAAAACACCAGCAAAACGCATCGACAGACCTGTCGTCAGGAGATCTGCGGCTGAGCGAAAATTTGCCCATGTCTTTCCTTCAAACGACCACGGAGGAGGAAATCTTGGTGGAGATAACAATGCTCCCTCCGGGGCTTCCACGGTGTTTGAATAGGCATCTTGGGCGCCCCACGGAAGTATTTTCTTCACTTCCATTTCGTGTGTCCCCACGCCCGTTCTTCGACGCCATGGATTTTTATGACGGCGGCTGCGCTGCGTAGCCGAAGAGGGACAACGGCAGAGCAGGGAGCATGGCTGAAAATGAGGTGCAGGTTGGTGTCACTGCGTGTGCCTCCAGGGTGACTACAGAATTGGCCAACGAAAGGCTGTCAACACGACAATTAACGCACGGACGTAGTCTTCCAGAGACCATCGGCGGACTGTTTGTGTCGTTGAAGTGTAAATATGACGACAAGACAAAAGACACTCCCAAAGACAATCGCTAGACCAAAATCAGTGCCGTGTCTCTCTAGTGTAAACGCGCTTACACGGCCGCTCCAGATACACTTTGGCACCGTTTTTTCTTTCGTACTGAGAAGGCAGCCCGTAGAAGCTCCCGCCTGCTGTGGGGGCACAAGGCGCGCGCTGATCGTTGCGCGCGCCTTGTGCCCCCACAGCAGGCGGGAGCTTCTCAAATATATATATATATATATATATATATATATATATATATATATATATATATATATATATATATATATATATATATATATATATATATATATATATATATATATATATAATACGCTCAGTGCGTAGATGATCTTGAAATTTCGTTGTACTTTTTTTTCGGTAGCTACGTGAGATGTCTTGTCATGCGAGGTGTCTCGGCATCTTGGCCGAGAGTATCGCCTCAGTGGGTGCCGTCACGTTTGTCTGACCCAAAACTTTTCGGGGCGGGATTTGGGGCTCCCGCTAAACTTGAGAAATTGCGTCCCCAACACAAAACCCACGCGGTTCAGGTTTTGCGCATGCGCAGTGGCCTTGATGCTATTTCTTTGGAGCCCCAAACTTTTTGGGGCCCCTATTAGAAAACTCCCTTATCTTCGGTTAACACTGCGGACCGTCTGTCGTAAACGCAGGAGCGGCCGCAGCTAAAATGAACCTTACACACCACACCCGTACGGAAACCAGAGAATCTGTTGGTGTCTTTGCATCTTTCCCGTGCCCGTGTTTGCACGGCCTGTCTTTTAGAGTGAATACTCTCAACTAGCTCACGCCTCTATTATTGTAAAGTTGGTTTGTATGGCAATTCAGCCAAAGTACGGCTTCCCGTGACGCTGAAAGTCGTTCTGCGTGGCTTTCCGACCGATTAGGTGACGAAAAAAAAAAGGGCATAATTTCAGCGAGTTTTGCCGCTGCCGCCTCCTTCGAGGCCCGGTGGGAATGCCCCCTTAATGTTCCGCACAGCACGGCTTCTCACGATGCGTGAGGTTTCCTTTTTCTTTTTTTTTTCGGTGCTACCTTTCTTGCTCACCATTCGTTTGTTTCGCTAAGAATGTTCTGTCTCTTCAGAAGCCCAAGAAATCGTCACGGCCAGGCTGGCTCACCGTGCGGGTCACATTCGGCGCGTGCCGCAAGTGGGCGCCGATGCGCGCGCCTGATCGATTCGCATCCCAGCAACGTCACGTGTCAACACCGGCCAGACTCTATTCAGCAATGGCGCAGCACGCAAGCCGGGCAGCAGCAGACGGCGGCTCGCGGTGAGTGCTCGATTCGTTACAGCCGCTTGTTATACGGTGGCCGGCTGAGGGATCTCGATCGCAGCGCACAGTTTCAATGCCAAGCGGCCGAAGAACGAAATCGCGTTTGACATCACCGCATGAGGCCGCACGTCGGAAGACCTCGAGAGAAAAAAGGCGTTCGGCACGACGAACGCCGAGTTGCAAGGAAGCTCTGACGACATTTGAGGATTTGCGGCAAACAGGAACGGTGTTACACTCGATTTCCTTTTTGTATATCTTGCTGTCCCAGCATTGAGAAGGGGTGTTACAGCAAAATGGCAGCCAATAAGGCGTAACTGGATAGACGGCGAAACAAAGAAATTGGAACATTGAGTGGAGAAAAGGAACGCTCTATGCTATTGTAGTCACCGGCAAAGCGGGAAAGTGCGTCGTTATACAGAGTCAGTAAAACACGTGAAGTTGTAATTGTTTGCGAAATTTATCTTGATGTGTTTATGCAGACTATGCCAACTGGAATGTTTTTACATAATGCCCTGACGCGCGGCAGAGAGACATATCGAATCATTCTGTGAAGCCAGAGATGCGCCTGAAACTGATGACTGTAGAGTTAACTAGATGTGCGTGAAAGAATATATATCGATAGGCGACTAAACAACGCATTATAGCACTATTTTTAATGCTTGGAAGGTCTAAAAAACAGAATGGATGTGATGGAGTGCTTACATGTATAGTCACAGTGTTACGCCGTACACGCCGAACAATATAATAATATATGGGGTTTAATGTCCTAAATCTGCTACATGCTATGAAATACGCCCTATTGGAGAGCTCCGGAAATGTGTACCATCCGGTGTACATGCACAGCACACCGGCCTCTACAGCATTCCGCCTCCGTTAAAATGCCAGCGCCGCTCGCGGTCGCTTATCGAAGCTGCAACTACACGTACCTGAACGAGTACAATAACAGTTGATACGGCTTTGTGAGTCGGAAACAGCGCAACACTTCGTAAGGTGCTTCGGAAGGGGAGCTAATCGACTGCGAGAAATTGCTTTTGCCTCCGAGTCGCGTTAATAAAATGCCCGAGAGTTAAAACTATACTGAGCTTGAGTGACTAAACCTTGAAGGAAGCCTTCCTTCGTGGTTTACTCACTCAAGATATATTCGCAGTTTGGTTTAACTCTCAGCCATTAGCTGAGCTAATGTCGATAGTCAGGCTTCCATGCCACAGTTCCCACTGATTACGCAAATCACCACTGGTTGCCTGTATGCTGAGAAGAACCATGCGATTGTTGCCAGAGGCAGTGACAATTACTTTTTTTTTTTGTAGGGCTGAAAGCAATATGGGAACATGTACTGACAAATGTCGCAGTTGGTAGCGGCTCAACCCGAAGTATAAGCGTAAACGGATCACGACAAAGCACTCGAAAGAATAAGAATGTGGAATCGATTCCTGCATATAAAGCGCGCTGCTTCACATCGAGCGAGAATTGGGGAGGTGAGGCTCATTTTCACGTCCCGAAATTAGCCTCCGGTAAAAGCGGTGGCCTCTGATATCACCCTTCAGTGGGTAATAAAATATCTGACGTGGAGTCACCGCGTCTATTTTAAGAGCACCGCTGGTTGGCTGTTTTCGTTGGCCGCTGCTTCGAACGCTCACCTAGGCGACGCCGTAACGACAGGCCTCGCAGTGCACGGCCTCGCCGAGACGACACCGCGATATGAATTCCCCGCAAAAACAAGATTCGCGAATAAAATACCCTTGTCATGTGTGTGCGTGTGCGTGTGTGCGTGTGCGTGTGCGTGTGTGTGTGTGTGTGTGTGTGTGTGTGTGTGTGTGTGTGTGTGTGTTTGCGCGCGCGCAATTGAGCGAGCCGCGTTAGAGCTTTACGCTGTTTAGGAAAAATACAACGCCAATGGGAGTGGCGAAATCTACTATTCTACTATCTTCCATATCAGCCTTTTTATTGTAACAGACAGTCATAGGCGTGCGCACGGTGGGGAAAGGGTGGATGACCCCTCCCCCCTCCCTAGTTACCAAAATGGGGGGAGGGCGCAAAGTCATCCTGATACAATGCATAATTGGCTAGGAGGGGCGCCGTGACGAACCTTCGCCTCTCCCTCTCCCCCCTTATGAATAGGAACCATACGCACACCACACCTATGGTAATAATCATTAATATGATTCCACAAGCTGTGGTCAAACGGTAACGCGAATGCGCTCGCAAGGGCCACGTGTAATCAGCGCATCAGCGCCCCTTATATTGTGCACCACGTGGCGACGAAACTACGAAACTGATATGTCTTTGCCCTAACGTGAGTGCTGACGTTATTTCGGACTAGGAGCTGCCCTTTACACGCCGGTGGACTCGGCGCGCCTTTCAAGATCACGATATGCGCTTGACTGTACTCCGTCTATGCGAAGACGTTGAACCACCTATAGTAAGGCTTGGCTCAGGGCAAAAAATCCAGAATAAGCTGCTACTCACTGTCTTCCTCCTGTCTTTTCGAAAGACAGGCGTTCAAGGTGTCGGGATATATTACGTTCTGGATTTGTTTGTTGGTTTGTTTCGTCATTTTGAGACTGAGTAATGAATGGAGACACGTTCTGCTATAAAAATAAACTACCCGCTTTATTTTTTATATATACAATCATAAGTGGGTTGCTTTGGATCGCTAAAAGCTTAGCATCATTCCGATGGAGGCGGAAATGTTGTAGGCCCGCGTGCTCATATTTGGGTGCACGTTAAAGAACCCCAGGTGGTCGAAATTTCCGGAGCCCTCCACTACGACGTCTCTCATAACTATATCGTGGTTTTGGGACGTTAAACCGAACATATCAATGGAAAGTCCCCTCGAGCAGAAACCAAATTTACCAAGGCACACATTCGTTTTGCGCTTACCTCGGCGTTTCGAAAGCGCGACCGAACGGCACACTACCGTGCTATCACTCGATCGCGACAAACGCTCGAGACGCATTTCCGACATGCGCGTCCGCATCCATACGTTATCACGACCGCCATCTGACGTGAGCCTGAAAAGAATGCATGCGTCGCTGGGGCAACATGAAAACGCGTCACGAAGTTTCCATCAATGTGCCTGGGCTTGCGGATGTGACGCGTCGAAGTGAAATGAAACGTTGCTGTCGTCTATTGGCGGTATACCGCAGTATCACTGGCATATCCAAGATTGGGGGGGGGGGGGGGGGTAGTTGTTTTCGTGTTTTTTTCTATTCTAAGTTGCATGTACATATGTACACGCTTAAATAGAAGCGCACACACGAACATAAAATAGGTATGGCTAATTATTATAGCTACAATAATGATAAGTAGATATACAATAAGTGCACCTAGCAAATGGCATCACGAGGGCGAATTCATCGACAAGTCGAAGCACGTATACGAGCGAATTTTATTGAGACTCCTGGCCACAAAGTTGGTCGCCGGAGTTGGCCTTCAAAGGCCAACTCCGGCGACTCATTGGAAAAGAATCTGCGACAATCTCAAACCGGCAATTCGGCATGAATAGCGCAAACGTGCGAATGAACGTACCCAGTGAATTTCATTATGATCTATGGAACTCGAAAAATTACCGGAGTCGGTCCTTCTCGGTGATTTTTGACCATGCCAGGGTAATGGTGCTTTCATGTTCCTGAGACACTCTTTTCACGCACCCGATAACTGAAATGCTCCACAAATTTGAAAAAATTAATTAGCAAAAAACTGCAATACCGAAACTGAAACCCAAGCGAGTGTGCTTCTACATATGACGTAAGACTTTGCAAGAGCCTGTGCGATTGCACATAACACCGTCAGATAGCACTACCTGTCCAGGCCGTCTAGAGTTACTGTATATACTACCTCTAGCTAAAGGTAGCATACACAGTAACTGTGAGGCCGTCCAAGTAACCTGCGGCGATGGGCTAAAACGCTTACACTGTTATGGTGAATATATGGCGAATCGTGTGCGGCCCACGACCCAACAGCATTTGCCACCCATGACACGCCCACCAACACAGAAAAGGAAATAACACGCTCAACCAAGGAAGCGCTGGCTAAACCACCACCACCTAAATGACTTCTTATCTAGGTGGTGTTGGCTAAACCCACACAATCCATAGCATACAAGACCACGCTACAGTGCCGCATCAGTTCCGTCACTTCCGTTTTGCAAAAATCAACGTCACAAACACAATATTACCATTAAGTCTGGCAAGCGAGGTGAGCGTTTGAAGTTAAGCCATAAAATTCGTTAGAAAAGAATCTGCGGCACTCTCAGGGCTTCGATTTGTCATGAATGGTGCAAACGTACAACTGAACGTACCCACCGTGGACCACAAGAGATCTCCGCAGTTGGCCTTTAAGGCACCTACTCCCGGCCAGAGCGTGTCACGAGACACTTTCGGAAGTGGAACGACTGTTATACCCGTGCCACACGGGCAGAAAAAATGGCATTTACCCCCGAATGCCTTCAGATTTATTGCCATTCGCGCGGTGCCACACGGGCGAACAAAATGGCATTCATGCGAATGCCATTCGAATGCCATTCGCCACCAACTGCCTTCGCCAGAACTCAGTTGACTGAGAAATGCCTACTCTCGACGACACAGCTCGCGAAGTGCGATTTACCTGAAAGTATATAAAACAAATCATATTGAGCTAAAAATGAAATTTCCCGTCTTTTATTTGCACTAAAGTCTTAAAAAGATGCTTTGAACGTTATACGAAGAAAATAAAGCATTGATAATGAAACGCTTGTCAATTTTTAGTGTCTATTTACGCTGTGGATCTGACTAGTGTTGGCTTAGGTTGCTATACAGTCGGCTGCAACGTTGTAAAACAAAGCAAGAAACTAAAACTTAGGACAGCGTAATACGCTTATTTCTACATTGGATGATTATCTGATGTGTATGAAGCTTGTAAATGCTTCTTAATTTTTTTATTGCTATTCACTCAATGCTCACTTGGAAGGTGCTGTGATCGACATCATCAAGTCAAATGTCATTCGCTTTGGACGTGTAGCAGCGCCGGCGAAACG
Organism: Rhipicephalus microplus; assembly: GCF_043290135.1. NCBI lineage: Eukaryota > Metazoa > Arthropoda > Arachnida > Ixodida > Ixodidae > Rhipicephalus > Rhipicephalus microplus. The sequence continues at coordinate 34,076,872 of NC_134703.1, forward strand.
AATGTCATTCGGGAGCTGAAGGCCTTCGCCACCAAATATAATTTTCTATGCCCGTGTGGCACGGGTATTAAAGGGCCCCAAAAAACCCAGATGTCAAAATGCAGTTGTGGTGGCGAAGCTGTACGCGAGTGTGCAAAGAAGACTGACCGCCGTATTCGATTCACTTTGACTTGAAAAAGTCGATGGAAGCGCCGCCTCTGTATGGAGACCAAGTCATTGCATATCGGCAATGCTCTGCAGCTATTCTTGACAAGCACAGCGCCAATTTTAGTCGAACAGTGGCGCAGTGCTCAACTCATTCAAGTGAAGGACGGAATTCGAGTCGAGGAGCGTTTCTAAACACGGGGGTGAGCCTCACATGAGGATGTTTCGAAAGAGCGCAGATCGAAGCGTTCGACTACCGAAAATCAGCGATCACTCCCTTCACTCTTTTCTTCGCTACCCTCCGCTGGTATCCTCTCCCAAAGTCGCTTTGCCCTCTTGCAGACAGCGTGCAGGTGCACGTGCGATCTGTGCGTAGCTAGGAGAGCGTATGCTGCAGGGGGGGGGGGGGGGGCGCACGTGGGTACGAACAAGGAGCGCGGACAACTGCTTGCAGACTAACCGGAAGTCGCGCATTCTTGCTCGACCAATCGCAGCATGCTTTGCACTGCGCGTCCGAGATTCGACTTCTCGAAGTCACACGGAAACTCGAAAGGCCCGGAGAGGAGAAGAGATTGTTTCTTTGAATTTTTGTCTCACCAACTACTGGTGGCGCTGCCACGTGCGGCACCGTTGATCGTGGCTGCGTTCTGCACCCGATAGGCGTGTTTACTTGCAATGTTTGATTGATTGATTGATTGATTTGTGGGGTTTAACGTCCCAAAACCACTATTTGATTATGAGAGACGCCGTAGTGAAAGGCTCCGGAAATTTTGACCACCTGGGGTTCTTTAACGTGCACCCAAATCTGAGTACACGGGCCTACATCATTTCCGCCCCCATCGGAAATGCAGCCGCCACAGCCGGGATTTGATCCCGCGACCTGCGGGTCAGCAGCCGAGTACCTTAGCCACTAGACCACCGTGGCAGGGCTTGCAATGTTTGAGAAAATATCGGAGATGGTTTAGGAGCCCTTTCGAACCACACCGAGTTCGAAAGAGAGGCAGTATCTTTACAAGCGCTATCTTCACTCCTTCGTAAAACACGTGAAATGTCAGCAGTAAGCGTTTAGACAGTCAAGATTTCTCGCTTTTTTTTTCCTATTTGCTGTCATTTCCGCTTGCGCAGTCGCAAATGCAGAAAACGAAGTGAAACCAATTTATCGCACACGATAGCCGTGCGAGACAAGTGAGAAAGTGCATGCTGCCGTATAGTAAATGATTGATATGTGGGGTTTAACGTCCCAAAACCACTATATGATTATGAGAGACGCCGTCGTATAGTAAAGCAGGACAGGTGATAATTCAGAACAGATATCTCTCTTGTATCGATCAATAGAGCTTATTTCATTCTGACGTCACGTGAACGATCTCATGACGTCACGAGTTGCGGCGCAGGGACGGGAGACGCCGGGAGATAATAATAGGCTTGTTTTTGGTATTTCCAGATGCTTTTTAAGGGCCCTTTAAGAGCACTCGTGTTTCGTGAAACTATTTTGGTACTGTCATTTCTGATAGGCCACTGTACCCCTAACAAACGAAATTCAACATAAACAGGCAGTTTTGCCAAAATGCAAAAGTCGTTGTTGTTCCGAGATCCAGTACGGTCTCAAAATATTTTTACAGCACAGCTATAGAAATAGGGTGGTCTTTTATTAGAGTTGAACGTTGGATCGTCATCAAAGAAGCGCAATTCAATCAGCCTGCAAGGATATTGCTCTCACAATCCGGCCAAAGGACTGCCCATAATGACAATATACCACCCATATCGAAATGCGGCCGTGAATCAAACCGTGACTTCGCACGCAACAGCAATCGAAGAGGATGTCACGGGAACCTTTGCAGCGAACGAGAACACGAAGCAGTGTGGCAATGTAGTGCACGATTACAGTGCTCGACTGCTGCGTCCAACTTCGCAGTTTCGATCCCTGCCACGGCGGTCGAGCATCGATGGAGGCAAAACGCTGAAGGACCGTTTACTGTTCCCTATACGATGTCTCTCATACGGACATCGTGGTTCTCGCATGCAAAGCCACAGATATTATAATTATTATTATTATTATTATTATCGTTATCGTTGTTGTTATCGTTATCGTCGTTGTTATCGTTATCGTCGTTGTTATCGTTATCGTTGTTGTTATCGTTATCGTCGTTGTTATCGTTATCGTCGTTATCGTCGTTATCGTCGTTATCGTCGTTATCGTCGTTATCGTCGTCGTCGTCGTCGTCGTTATCGTCGTCGTCGTCGTCGTCGTTATCGTTATCGTCGTTATCGTTATCGTCGTTGTCGTCGTTATCGTCGTTGTCGTCGTTATCGTCGTCGTCGTCGTCGTCGTCGTCGTCGTCGTCGTCGTCGTCGTCGTCGTCGTCGTCGTCGTCGTCGTTGTCGTTGTCGTTGTCGTTGTCGTTGTCGTTGTCGTTGTCGTTGTCGTTGTCGTTGTCGTCGTCGTCGTCGTCGTCGTCGTCGTCGTCGTCGTCGTCGTCGTCGTCGTCGTCGTCGTCGTCGTCGTCGTCGTCGTCGTCGTCGTCGTCGTCGTCGTCGTCGTTGTCGTCGTCGTCGTCGTCGTCGTCGTCGTTGTCGTCGTTGTCGTCGTTGTCGTTGTCGTTGTCGTTGTCGTTGTTGTTGTTGTTGTTGTTGTTGTTGTTGTTGTTGTTGTTGTTGTTGTTGTTGTTGTTGTTGTTGTTGTTGTTGTTGTTGTTGTTGTTGTTGTTGTTGTTGTTGTTGTTGTTGTTGTTGTTGTTGTTGTTGTTGTTGTTTGAAGATTCGCTTCGGTCATACGTATAGTCAGCAGGCGTATTCCGAGCAACGGTACGCTCACATGTTCGAACAATGTCGACCCGGCTTCGTTTCATATTCACGTACAGCTGTTCTTCCGTAGCGTGACATTCGATTTATACTGCTCATGTAAAGCAGCCCTGCAAGCAGTGCATGTGTAGGCGGAAAGCCTCACGCATCGCTGCGTTCTCCCGGCGGCCTTGCATCTCGGCCACGCGCATGCACGCTTTCTTCTGCACACGAAGCATCCGAACGCACTCGCTGCGTCCAGTGACGTCTCTGAAGTTGCGGCTGAAGATTAATGGGCTGCTGTCAGTTGTCGATGCACTGTGATGGGGTGCTTCTTTCCTCACAACTATTATTTATTTATTTATTTATTTATTTATTTATTTATTTATTTATTTATTTATTTATTTATTTATTTATTTAATACATACTGTGGACACTAAGTGGTCCAAGCAGGAAGGGCACGTCACGCATACCACAGACGTAATGACGTACATCATACGAAAAACACACTTTGTTTTACACGCTACAATACACTTCGTTATGTAACAACATCACGCTTCGCTCTATACACTACAATAAACTTCAATATGCAAAGCAACAACACACCCGGTTCTACAATACTGCATTACACTATGTTCCACAACACAAGTAGTAACTTACGCCAAACAACGACAAAACATTGCATACCTCATACTTTACAATACGTTACACATACGTTACAATGAATGAGGTTCGCATAACTTGTTCCAGTCCGACACTGTTCGCGGAAAAAAAGAATACATAAAGGCATCGGTTCTCGCAAAAAATGGGGTTAGCAAATTGGAACTACGTGTGCCCTGAGAGGATCCAAGGAACTAGAAAGTGTGAAGGCAAGTCGGAGCTGACAACATATTTTAGTTAGGCATATCATCACATGCTGCACTGGTACGGATGTGGTGACTGCGAAAAAAAGAGGCTGTTGGTTGTTATAAGGCATTATTAACTGGAACAACAGCTCTACTGCTGAAAGGCATCCTTGTGGACATTACGCACATGCGTGGTAAACTGCAAAGTGACGCACAAATTGACGTGAACTTTTTTCTTTTCGTGCAAATGCACAACCATGGTCGTGCTTGCGATTGCCCATAAAAGACGGGGAGGCATGTTATAACTAGTGAGGGTGCAAACCCTTTTAGCCTCTTTGTATCGTGAGGCATCACCCCTCATTCATCGCTCATGCAAGGACACCCACCCGCTAGCATGAATTAATAGTACGGCACTGTTTGAGACAACCATAACAGAGGTGTCTCGCCATGCGCGCTATACGTAGCACTAGATTGAATCATGATGCCCCCATTGAACCTTTTAGCACTCGCACTGACATCTTTCGGTGGTCATTTTTCCCGGATGCTATAGAACAATGGAATTCTTTACCCCAACATGTTATTAAGTGTACCGATGTGCAAACTTTTGACAGAGAAATTGATGCTTATTTTGGTAATGGTTGAAGTACTGCCCATTCTGTTTTCCTGTGTTTATTGCTTAGTGGTTTCTTTAGGTGTTCTGTTTGTACTCATATTGTACTCCCTCCCTGTTATGACTCTCAAGCGAGGGTTGACAGTATTATTAAATAAAAATAAATACCACAAGCGCCACTCCGAGCATGAAGCGATGTAGATCGACGCTTGCCCACTGCGTTCGTCTTCCAACAGCGTGGCAGTTGCGCATTATGGCGTTTAGCTTTATTTAGTAGGATTTTATCTGGTCGCGGAAATTCCCCGTGTCCGCTTTTTGGAAATCTCAGTGGCAATGAGTTCTTCGCAGGAAGGACTTCCGCGAGAAGACCCGACCGCTTGTATTGCTTTAATAGGATGTTAATAATTCATGTCTGTAATTACCGTAGTAATTGTTTCGTTAGTCTTCTCAAAATACGTGGTTCATCCCAGGAAAATGTAACGCTATATGTCGGTCGCTATTGTTACAGTGTCCCCCCCTCTTTCTTTTTGGCATTTTTACACACGCTTATCGTGGCAACTCGCGGTATTGTGAACTCCAAAGGCACCGCTGTCCATACATGGCGCTGGTGGTGGTGGTAGTGGTTAGAATGAAGAGGAAAAAGGCACCTAATTTCTGTCTGCCTTCAGGCGACACGACGCAGTGCCTTATAGGGGGGGGGGGGGGGGAATAAAAAGAATAGAAGGAAAATAGACGGAGAAGAAGACAGCCAAGCGAGAGAAAAAGGAGATAGGAAAGTGGAGATCCGGTCGAAGCAGTCCAAGGGCGGGGCGCCACAATGCGAGAGCTGCACGGCGTCAGGAGACCGCGGAGGGTGAGCCAGTCGGCGGGAGCTACGCTGGCGTCGGAGATCGCGAGGGCACAACCGTCCAGCTTGAAATCCTGCGAGCGAATCTACATGGCGCTGCAGAGTAACCCTAGCGGCAACCTGAATCTCCTTTTTCTCCTCTCCGCCACAACAAAAGAGAAGCAGGCAAGCAAGGAAAAAAAGGAAAGCCGGCTACCCGCGAAGGGGCCGCGCAAAGAAGAAGAAGACAAAAAAGAAAACAGGTGTTAAACTTGAACTGGTATAGCGCATTATGGAGGAAAAAAAAGAAGAAACGGCCGAGCAGACCGACACAAGAGGACAGAGCGCTAACATCTGCTCGGCCGTTTCTTCTTTTTTTTCCCCATAATGCGCTATACCAGTTCAAGTACGACGAACCAACTCGCCCAATCTTCAACACTCGCAGGTGTTAAAGTTTTTCGATTCCATTCCGTTGGTCGCACTGCCACCCGCTTCTATATTCGCTTCGCTGCTCGCGCGTAACGACAATGGACCTTTCAGTCGCGCGCGTCACCGTGCGTTGACGCAGTGCATCACGGGAAAAAGGGACTCCGAACTCCGCTGCCTGCTTCAGCCGCACGCTCAGGCTTGTGGCAACGCACGTGGTTCGTCGCTTCGCGCGCCGTTTGCAGACACCATCATGTGCTCTAACCTTGTGCCGGTCATCGTGGGCTACGGAGTGAAACACGCTGTATCTACCAAGGCATGTTACGCGGCGAAGCTGAAGTTAGCCGCAACAATGTAAGTAATCGCTTCGCTGACAGCGTACGCCTTTCGTTGAGTGGCGCGAGGCCTTGCTCGTACTGCGTTCACTCAGAGTGGGCTCATACAGAAAATCTGTCACGCACGCAGGATCCTCCCAACCATGAAGAGCTCGGTAGCATGTGTTTTAAATGGCCCACATTTTTGCTAAACTAGCCGTGTCAGATTTCGACAATGTATTTGGATGGGAAGCGATTAAACGCACAAACACCAGAGAGCAGAACCAGACAGGAGAAGCCCTCGTTTTGTCTGGTTCTGCTTTTTTTGCATTTCTTTTGTTTTCTGCACTGTTAAGTGCCATCACGGTACCTAACAGTGCGGTGGTTAAAGAGTGACCAAACTCGCTAGCGCTAACCCTAAATTCGCCTTCAGTTGCTCCCGCGGCTAGTTTCGGGCCGGTCCGATAACAGAGACGGGATCTTTGTCTGGCACAATTGATTGCGCCGTGGAGCCGTTGCACACGACAACGAGAAAGCGCAAATAACAAGCACACGAGAGGTACCCTTCGCAGCTTTGCACTCCGTGAGCAAGAAAACCATTTTTCCCGTTTCTAACATTGTTCGAACATAGAAACGGGAAAGATGGTTTTCTTGCTCAGCACTCCACTGAGTGCAATTGTGTTCCCCTCTTCAAGGACACAGCGACGCTGCACTCCGGCCCTGAGGCGGTAAGTCGCACACAAAAATCCGGGGGTGCGCAGGGGACGTTACCGATTCCCAGGGCGAAAGGCAACGAGGCCCCCCATGAAACCCACGCGCGTTTCTTCGAGTCTGGAGAGGAGGCTCTCCTTAAAAGGTTGTGCAGGGAAACTCGGCGTCTGGGTGCGAAGGGGAGCAGCACATCGCCTTGGGCCACTGCGTGTGCTAACATTTCGTTAAGCCCAGGCACACACGATTGAAATAATGGGATGCGCTTGCATTCCTGCTATATATCTTGCATTGCAATAATGACAAAAAAAAAAACAAGGCTGATCCCTTCGTCATGGAAATGGGTATAACACGAAAGTGAGACGTGTCTTCAAAGAAATAGTTTTTTTTATTGTGTATTGATGTATGAGAACCTGTATGGATGTCTATGGGCAGCTACAGCACCATTTACCGTGTATGCGCCCGCGTTGACGCCTATAATTGCACATCTCCATCGCGACGGCTAACGTGAGCACTGTGGCTGGAAGGTTAATACCTCTTTGACTGAGACGTTTTTCTGATAGTAGAATGCTAATTACCATAAATGTTTAAACACAACTTCTAAACACATCATCATTTAACCGTTGTGGTACCTACGTTTGCTTATACTTGGAACCATCATATTGTTAATGTCACCCAAAGCTAGCATCAAGAAGCACATAATAAACACTGGTACTCGATATGCCCTTCATCAAAGCTTCGTCGACTGAGGAGAGAAACGGCACTCTGGGCGATCGCCTGTACTCATGCATACACTATACCACACTTAGTTTTGCAACACGGGAGAGAGAGAGGTCCATTCTTGTTAGCCTCTGTCTCGCTCCACCAAGGCATGACATTCACCTGTCAGCATAGTTTCCTTTCTGCAGCGCTCATTGCCACAGTTTTATAGGTGGTTCCTATCGCACTCGAAGTAATCGGCGACGCAGATGCTGGTGCACGGGGAAGCTGCACTACTCCGATTACGAGCAGTTAGCGTTAAAACGAAGCGAAATGCAAATAACATAACTGCCTCTATATAGGGCGAATCCCTGACGGCAGATCAGCCACTGTTCCTGGCTGGTATCGACACCATTTAACCATGATCTCAGAGATTACGGATAATCTCGGGGGTCATGCTCTAAATGCGTCATCGCCGAACCGTTCCCAATCAGTGCTACTTGACGCAGTACCCCTTTTCACCAATCACAGGTGGCGGCACAGTCCCGTTCCGGCTAACCCTGCCAACAGAGTACCGTGCAAAAAAGAATGTGTGAGAGATATAAGGCGCGTTTGTGGAGTGTCAAACACGTGCCTTGATAGCTTAGCCCTAATAATTACAAAGAAATAGCTTCGTTGGCAGAGCACCAGGTGCTTATCATCGTGGATTCTCCGGTCGTAGGTTCTATCACCGGAAGCGGAACTTGTTTTCAGCATCGGCCAGTGCCCGTTTTATTCACGTCATATTCGTGACTGAAATACGACACTGAAATCTTGGTAGACCCAGGCATTGAACACTTTCGAGCCAGCTACGGGAGCTGGCTTGCTAGCTGGCGCGATCTTCGGCTGCGTGAAGCTGAGGAAGCGAAACACTATGGCACCAAGTTGCAATTGACGTGAGAACGTCAAAGTAACTTACAGAGTGTCTCGTTAAAGAAACAAAAACTTGAACAGTGAAGCCCAAACACTATCATCTTAATGTGCTGTGCTTATATCTCTTCTTTCTTCTCTACTTTCATCTCCCCCTCCCATGCGCAGGGTAGCAAACCGGATACCTATAGACTGGTTAACCTCACTGCCGTTCTTTTCCTCCTATTTTCCATCATCCTCATCAATGAGTATGTGCCTCAAAACTTCCGCAAATCCTGCTACTCAACGCTGGATCACTAAAAAAGAAGGCAACAGGCGGGCGGGATGGGCCAATCAAGATTTCTAGACAGATGTAATAACCAGCAATTGAAGAAAGCATTATTAGCATTTGGGATTAACCCGGTGATAAACAGCTTGGTCGCTCGCTTCAGCTTCGGTCAAACAGTGCTTCAGCGGTATGTATGTACAAGGAGATAACGTTATATAAGGGACGGGCAAGACAACGGCGGCTGCGTGAAGAAACCGAAGCGGTGGATGCCCTACGCGAACGACGTCGTGCCCCGGTAGATTTTACGGGAGGCGCGAACACTCGGTTTCAACGCGAGATCGTGTCCCGGGAGTTCGGACATCAGTACGGGGGCTGCAACTGTGTGGTTTAACGCGAACATCTCGAAAAATTGAATTGCTGCACAAACTTGAAGAAAAACAAGGGAGGCAGGAAAGAGCGCAGTCCTGTCTCTTTCCTGTCTCCCTTGTTTTTCTTCAAGTTTGTGCAGCAATTCAATTTTTCAAGTATGAACCAACTAGTCTGCGAAAAAGTATTGCGAACCTCTCTGCGATAGATCAATAAACAAAGCATACACAGCACAGAAAAAAAGAACAAGCAGTTAGAGGAAGAAAAACAGAACTTGCTACATGCAGTTAACAGAATAGCAAGAATCAGGAGTTTACCAAGGTGACAGGTTCGCTGTCTCTTCGGCATTGCGCCTTCAGTGCTAGCTACGCCATTTTTTTACTGAAATTAGAAATATGATAGGTTGGGCCCGCCAGCATGCATGGTCTTTCAGGTTGGTCGTGCACGAGCTTGTTCTATCCTTAGCGTCAGCGAAAGTTCTTTTGCACTTCTCGTCGAGTAATAGTGGCCAGCAGAGATCAATATCAACACTCTCTACCTTGTTCATTCATTTTGCCATATTATTTCTGCATTGATAATGTTGGTAAATCAGTGTTTTATTACTACGCAACTTCGACTAATGTAGCGTGGTGTGACATGAACATGAAGAATACTGAGACCTAACAAGTTCGCTACTTTTTAACTTTTTTTTTCTTTATGGAAACTACTTTTCAACACATGCATTATACGAAGTAAGCGTGGGATATATATAGCCCTTATTTTGTCGGTGCATGTCTGGCACAGGCGAGCACTTGTGTTTCAGGATGAATTATAACAAATGTGAACCTATACCATTATAATATACTACCTGGTTACGTGTGCTCGGGGACGTAGCACAAGACTTTTAATCAGACTTACTTATAAAAAATTATATATGTCAGATTGATTATAAAGGGCCACAAAAAGGCATTATAAACAATGGCGAAACAAGGTACCGAACTCATTCTCAGTGCATTTTAATGCTTCACATGGCATGGGTTTGACGTGCCCAAGCAATGATAATATTGGGAGAAACGCCGCAGTAAATTAATTGTGACCGTCCTCTGGGCTAATTGTTACCGTCTGGTTATCTTTAATTTCCGGTCTTGTTAATTTGCTGTAATTTACTAAGTTTGTTGTAATTGTCTATTACAACACGTCTAGCACTTGCTTATGGTTCTTTAACTTGTGCTTCTTCGTTTCGACAATATCACAATGACGTTTACATATCTCGGTTGCGTAACATAAAACAAAATGCATTTTCTTGGTTTATGGATATCTTCCGCGTCATTTTTCCATTTAATGAGTATGAATCGATATGATTCCTCTAAAAAATGATCAGAATCGGAATCACACACTATTTTGTATTAGATAATCAACAGCCGAGTAGCAAAAAGGTAGTAACAGGGCAATTGATTGATATGTGGGGTTTAACGTCCCAAAACCACCATATGATTATGAGAGACGCTCATAGTGGAGGGCTCCCGAAATTTCGATCACCTGGGGTTCTTTAACGTGCACCCAAATCTGAGCACACGGGACTACAACATTTCCGCCTCCATCGGAAATGCAGCCGCCGCAGCCGGGATTTGATCCCGCGACCTGCGGGTCAGCAGTTGAGTACCTTAGCCACTAGACCACCGCAGCGGGGCAGTAACATGGCAAGAAAGATAGTAACGGCTGCAGTTACTACCTATTTCATTCCAGTCACTAGCTGTTTACTAACGTATGTAGTAAACAGGTCGCAAAAAGCTAGTAACAGTTGCATATAGTAACTGTTTACTAACGTAGGTAGTAAACAGGTAGCAAAAGAGTAGTAACACTTCAATAAAGGTAGTAACCGCTGCAGTTAATACCTATTTGCTTGCAGTTGCTACTATTTTACTAACTTTTTTAATAGTGAATAATAACTTCTTTCATTCCGCAATAGATGGAGGGCACTGCGGATAAATGCTGCTTGAAAAACAAGCATCATGACAAAGGACAGCAGCCGCCTGTATACAGCGCAAGCAGCGCACTTATTTATAAAAAAAAAAGGCAAATTGTACAGAACACGCACTCAGAGTACGAGGTATATAGTATGACGGTTCTGGCCTTCGTTGCAGGCCAGACGACGGCAGCGACATGCAGGACGAAGGTGTGCTACGGCTGCGCAACCCGCACCTCTCGAACATGGAAACCGATCACCTGTACCATCTAGCCCTGAGCACGGACACGCACGACCTGCAGCACATGTTTGGCGACCTCAAGGTAAGACGACTGTCCCGTGTTGAGCGCCATTGTTTCGTGTCCCGCAAGAGGTGCGAAGAAGTCTTCAGAAGTGTCTCATGTTCCGCATTTTTGCTCGGTAATGCCTTGAATTCGACTGCATCGGACTACCTTGCTTGATGATTTGTTAGCAGGAGCGCTCGGATAGGTTTCAAAAGATTCAGCTATAGCCACGTGGTGGCGACGAATTCTGGCACCGCGGCTATAAAGACATGGCCTGAGGAAAGTAAGTAAAGCAAGCGGCATCGAGTGCTTCCCAGGATTTTAATCAGTAACGCGCAAAACTAAATCACAGCTGTTTTGCGAGCGAGTGTTTCTTATTTGTCGAATTTTTTTCGTTTATGGTAATAATTCAGCCTCGTGCTGCGCCACATTTAAATGATGCATAAAATAACGTTGGTTACACTTATAGGCATTTCAATTTAAGCTTCTATTAGTAGTTGTATTCCCACTTTTCAGTGAAAAAAATAATATCGCAAGATAAAATGTCGTTTGAAATATTTAAAAAAAAGTATTGTGGTTCACTTCTTATGGTGCTCTGTGAAAGCTATCATGCCACGTTAAGTTATTTCATTCACTGTAATTATTTACACTGGCGTCATAATTACTACAAAAGAGTGCAATTGATATTGGCTATACCTTCCATGGCTTTATTTAGGGTCAATATGTTGTAGCCAACAAAGAAACGATCACTTGATTTATCTATTTTGTGTAATGATCAATGATCAATTAGTCCCGACAGCAGGCCACTGGAACCCACGACTTGTATACACGCCGATATCAACCTTAAGGAAAATGTCCTTCCGACTTCTTGTGACGGGAAGGCGTTCTGTATCTAGATATCATCCATTGGTCGTTGCATAACGAAGGGAGAGCGGGAAATTTTTGTGTAAATTAAATAAAGTATCGCACGACATTGTTCTCAATCTTTAGCGCACTCACTTTATAAAGAACTAAATTAAGTGTGTTGCAGACAATTTAATCCAACGGCTGTGTAGTCTACAATCATTTAAACGTGAAATGGTATACACTTCAGGGCTAGTCCTGAAGTGTACTGGATGCAACCATTCCTCATGTTGGAGTCGGGCTATCTTCAAAGAGGTGCAATAGATAGCGTTCGTATGCTATACGAAATAGCGCCAGTTCCGCCTATAGTCGTTTTCGCATGCACGAAGCCACGCGGTAGTGGTACACCGTCCGGCACTGGTGAGTGGATGGCACCGGTTGGTGCCACCTGTTCTCGACTCGCATTTACCGTTGTTCCGAGGTTGAGAAGCTGCGTCTTCGGCCGCACTGCGTAGTCTTCGAGAAACTGGCGCTCAATCAACACGACGGTTCTCACGTCCAGGCTTGCAATGCGAAACGATTCGTTTGGGCGGTGTGGAGGGACCCACCCATAACGAGTATCCACAAAAGCATTCCAACACTCGAAGGCTGCGTTAAATTCCTCAAGCTCGATGTCCGTGTGAGTTACGATGTTGCAGGATAAACGTGCGGCATGTGCTATGTGCATTCAAAAGCCGAACCGGCATTCGCCAAATATTCGCTGCCATCGATGATCTTGGGCTAAGTTGCAGTAACGATTTCCCGAATTGCTTCCCAGAGCCTCTTGCAATTTCTTCGTTATTCTTAAGGCACTACGCACGACGCTTGACATTGTTTCTGGCCCTGACGCAGTTTGTGTGCATGGGCGGAACCCCAGCTCGGATGCAAGAGTTCGCGCACTTCGTCAAGCGTCGCCTGGGCATCCAGCTGCCGACGGGTGCTGAACTGTACGACATCAGCCACCGGTCGTATCGCTACGCTATGTACAAGTGCGGACCCGTACTATCGGTCAGCGTGAGTATACCTTCGCCGTTTCCTCCACAGTCCATCTGACCACACTTCGCAGCGTTCAAAGTACGGCAGAAACAACAAAATTGCTCTTGAAATATATTTAAATCGCATTGCTAATTAATTTTACGAATTTTGATCAATAATATACACTACGCGTAGGACTTCGTATTTACGCATAGATATGAAAAAAAAAATTGGTGAACACTCACCGGTAAAACTCAGGAATTCGGATTTATGCAGTGACCTCTGATTTTAACGGCCCGAATCACCCTGTTCAGTTCTTTACCAAAAAAATCACAGCATATCCACGGAGTGAATTATGTCCGTCCGTCCGTTCGTTCTTGCTTCGGTTCGTCTGCGCGACCATCCGTTTGTCCATCCATGCGTCCGTCCGTGAGTCCGTCCATCCATCTGTCTGTCAGTTCGTGCGTACATCTGTCCGTACGTCCGCACGTCTATCTAGTGAACACTCCAGGTACCGCCATCTCCCATTTCGCATCCCCTGTGGTACATACCCGCTCTCGAGCGGGTATGTGCCACCGGTGGTTACGTACTACTACGCACATACATACAAGGGATGGACAGACCCACCCCTTAAGGAGCTTCGCCCCTAAAAAAGCGGTTCATCATTTAGGATCAATGTAGTATTGGTCGCCTGAACCAGGTTCTCAACCTCTCCTTACGCCACATCTAAAAGCATTCATAACCATCGCTTCACACGTTCCCGTTTTAATTGTGCACAAGGCTCCTGCATGCCAGGCGAGTCGGAACGTCTTTTTCGTATTATTTGTTTGCGGTCGGTAATTTTTATGACAGGTTAAGAGTCTCATAAATGTGAACTATTTACTGAGAATTTGTCATGACAAGCAAACAAGAACAGATCTACACATAAGCCGACTAGCGGGCGAAAATGGGGGCGAAAAAGAAACTACAGACGCACAAAAACTCATCTTAAGATGAGCAACTGTCCATCGGACGCACGTGGGCTCTTATACGCGTTCAGACACTTTTTCTCTGTGCAATGTATTCGAATGATGCACTCCACGCACGCACTTTCACCACTAACGATGTGGAGACCTCAACCATTGCGTGCGTTGCTTCAACATTGCACTTGTGGTATATAAAACAGCGCTTAAAATCCAGAGTTCGAAGGAAACCCGTCCGGTCGGGAAACGGAGGTACACCTTGACTGTGAACAAAGCTTCCGTATTGAAGCCGAAATGTAGTTTTCTGTTAAGCCTTTATTTGGTCGGTGTGGTTAGTTTGCTGCACCAAAACTGCGCTTACATCGTACACACTCCCTCAGCATTCTCGTTTTTTTTTTTGTTACCCTTGTGTCCGTGTCTACCTTCATTCGTGACCTCCAAGTGCGTGCATGTCTCATCGCAGCATGGCATGGGCGCCCCTTCCCTGTCCATTCTGATGCACGAGATCCTCAAGTTGATCCACTATGCTCGCTGCCGGGACGTAGTGCTCATCCGCGTAGGCACCAGCGGTGGAATCGGTGAGCTATATTGTTTTTCTATAGTATCTGTGCAAGTATACACAACAAAGACGAGTTTAAGATGTTCTCCATTCATTCTCGCACTATCAAAGGGTCCTGAAACACATCACTGTATACGTGATCATCGAATGAGTTCGGTATCGTATAGTTTACTGCCTGACAAATGGATGGCAGCAAGAACATTAAGAAACATTCTAATGCTTCAACAACGAGTGGAGTTGCAGGGATATTTCGCAGTTGGTGCATCGTGCATTGTGCCTCATAGACTGACCCCCGCATTCACAAACGCTCCTCGACTCGACTTTCACCCTTCACTTGACAGAGTTGAGCACTGCGCCGCTGCTCGGCTGAAAATGACGCTGCGCTGGTCAAGAATAGCAGCAAATTATCACTGATATGCAGTGACTCGCCCTGTCTAGAGATGGCGTTCCCATCGCCTTTCTCAAGTGAAGGTGGAGCATTGAGTGAAGGGGGCGTTCTAGAATACGGGGGTGAAAACACCGGGAGAGAATAGCACGCTCGGTCTTCGCATTTTCAGAGGTGGTTGCACTATAAGCGCACTGATCTGCAGACAATGGAAGTTTAACGCTTACGCTGACAACTAATTCTTTATTATTGAGAAAAAGACATTGTTCACGGATAAACACCAGACATAAAATAGATACCGCACATGCGCAGAGCAGGACACAGAAGAAAAAAAAAGTTTCTGCCAGGATTACCACTAGTTTCTTTTTTACGTTTCATATCACTTATAATTTATAACAATCACTGCACGTGTGTAGGAACGAGATTCTGCTTATCATGTGACAAAATCGTGGTTTGACTAATAAAGCCCGAAGGAATTTCACAAGCTGTATCGTCAGGTGTCCCGCAAGGTCTCTTGACTAACCATGGAATACCAATCTTATTACGGAGACTAGTCGATTCCTGCTTTCAATTCTTTTGTTCACCTGAACATGCGATCGATGACTGCAGGCATTCCGGCCGGTTCCGTGGTCGTGAGCACTGCAACCGTGAATGGCCTGCTCCGGGAAGAGCTCGAGCTGGTGAGCATCTCATGTCGTCACGCACTTCGCCGCCGTGTCGTATACACGCGTATACTTTGGGACCGACGTTTCGGTGAACCGTCGGACAAGCATCTTAGAGGGGAGAGTATAAAGTTGGGCATGTTGGTAATACATACTTAATCGACGTAGCGCGTTTTGAAACATATGACAAGGGAAGGGACAGAAGGGAGCGAACACGCTTGCAACGTAAAAAATGGTCGAGATGGTTTTTTGGCACTACATTGCAGCACGTGTGGCTGCAAACCACTTTTTCATGGTACGGTAATCATAGGAAAAAACAGAAATAAAGTGACAAGGGAGATTATTGAAGCAGAAAGGATCAGTAGATTAGGGCTGAACTGCGTCAGCAATCCTTCTCTCGCTCTTTGTGACAAAGAATTGTCGTTTTTTAGATCATAAGTTTTTAGCGCATGGCAATAGAGGGTTTTTCATCTGTTCGTCTGTTGTTTTCGAATTTCATGAGCATATATATGTACGCTCCTCGAAATAAAGTTTTGTTGGAAGTAGGCGCTCCCTTTTGTCCCTTCCCTTGTCCTATGTTTCAAAACGCGCTACGTCGATAAAATATTAGAGGGCCCTTCACCGGGTGACATAACGAATTTGAGTTGGACACTGGAAGTTGCTGCGCGCCACAATAGAGGGAGCATTATTCCGCAAGAAGTTTACTGATCAGTCCAGTAGGAGCTGAGGAAACCAGTGTTTTGCGTTGACGCGAAACCATGATGCGAGTAGGCGAACATGAAACCCTTGCCGCTCACCCAGTGTAGCCTTCGCAAACTTTTATCTCTTCACAGCCTTCTTCGGCACACGAGCGGGAGGATCACGTGACGGATACTCTTGAACACGTCATGCGCGCATGCGCGCTCTTGTTACGAGCGCATGATAATTGGCTCTCAGTGTATGCAAACTGCGCTCATCAGCTCAGAATTTTCAAACCTGTTGAGGGGCCCTTTAATACCAATGAAAGGAGTGGACCCCGGCACAACACTGTCACACTGCTATTGTCACAGTGTCACACTGTCACACTTCTATGTTCCCGTCCGTTCTGTTCGCTATATAGACGTTAGGATGGAACACCAAAATGCCCAAGCTCGCGTTCTCTCAAACGGACATGCGTGTTTTGCGCAGCACGTTCTTGGAGAGGTGGTACGGCGCCCGTGCGTGCTGGACGGCCAGCTGGCCCACGAAATCGTCGCCGTCGGACAAGAGTGCATGGCCGACACCAACGTTGTGGCTGGCAAGACGCTAAGCTCGAACGACTTCTACGAAGGTGAGCCCGTCACGAACAGTGCCAATGTACGGGGTTTCACGAGAAGGTTGCTCGCTGGTCAATTTGGTACGCCACGCGAAGAATACCACTAAGACTTGAAATAAACCGAAAGGTAACAACACTCTCGATACTACGAAGGCAGAGGCACGGCCGCTATCTAGAACTGGCGCTTAACACCGCAAGAACTGATCCTCAAGACCTTACAGGGCACGCGCGCGGGGGGGCTAAATAAACCATCCCCTAATTCATACAAAACACTTATGTTCAAGGAATTGACATTTTCTCTCGATCAAAAGCGCAAAAAGAGCGGTTGCAAATTTTTTTTCAGGGCCAGGCTTGGAAATGTGGCAAGACTGAACATCACTGAAATAACTTTACGGTGAACAGCTACTGCCCGAAGCCAAAGTTTATGAAGCCCCTGGAAGTACGCCCGCTTCTTTCGGAAGCTGCCGCGTTCAACACGCGCTGTTTTCTGATCGCATTTTTTTTTGTTCTCGATTTTTTATATTAATAGCTTGAGGTTGCTTGAATAAGATATAGCATACAGTTGCTTCAGATTCAGATAACTTATTCAAATGCACTGTTTAACACGAAACGATATATAATCAGTTGGATGTCTTGCTCTAAGAGCACATTTCAATCAGACCCATTTGCTCCTTCTCATCTTTCATTCCTTTTCGCATCAACCTGCTGTACTACATAATATACACAAGACTATGCTGGGCTCTTCTAGCGTGCTTGGATAACCGAATGAGTACGATGCTCGTCTTCGGATTGTGTGTTTGCGTGTTCGCATCTCGCTTCGTACAGACTTTTTTTTTTTCGCTTAGAATTTCTTTTTCTTTCTGAACTCGTTTCCTGGCCCAAAAAGCTATTCTTTTCCACTTCGGACAAGTCGGCGCACGCGTATGGAAGCGAAGCAGCTAGGTGATGAAGATGACGACGAAAAAAAAAAAACGCGTGCCACTTCATGGTGATGGTGACGACAATATTCTATGTGCGACATAGGTAAAGCTCGAGCATGACATTTCTCCTGCAAAGCGCGGACACGAAGCGAGTGCAAGTCGAAACACGACCAGGCGTCATAAAAAAAAAAAACGATGGCTAGACGCGCGCTCTTAGTCGTATGATGTGTTTACACGAGCTTGCCTCGTTGATGCAGGGTATGTTCCCGCGCATCAGACATCTTATGAGGGGTGGACGAGGACCGGAAGAGCGAACGGTCGCAGCAGAAGCGTTTCCTCACGAGGACGCGCACACCTGTCGACTCTCCGAATGGGCGGCCACAGCCGTAACAATCAGAAAAACATTCCCGACATCACCGCGATAAGAAAATAAAGGACAGGGGTTCTAAAATTTTCTGGCCTTCATCTATCACCTGCAAAGTGCTCCTTAAAGGTGCCTTGAAACACTTATCTGGGTAACCATGGAATTAATTCACTGGAAAACGTATTCACAAATTGAACGCCGCAAAAATTTTAAGAATCCGTCCAGTACGAGCGGAGTTACAAAGATTTGTCACACGCTGCAATTCTTTTTTCTCTCGCCCCGACGAAAGCGCTGGAAGCTAAGCAGGGAGGGATGGGAGGGGCAAACAAAAACGTCACGCGCTCCTTGTTACCTTGAGCACTTTCTCTTTTTTTTTTTCTTCGAAACCGCGGCTTTTTCAGCGCGTGGACGAGTGACGGCCTCTCGCGGTGGTTTCTGTAACAACCGAGCGCGCCACATCCAAATCAGCCAATGGCTGATAGATGGGCTTACTGGGCTTATTTTATGTGATTTGTCGAGAGAATAGAAAGCAATTTTTAGCTTACTTTGATAACTTATTGTGAATTCCAGGCCACGTGCTGCGTTATAATATTTGGCTCGCGTCTTGTCGGTAGCCTCTAATACCGATTGGCAGCGTTTTCTGACCATACTCATAAAGTGTTGCAGGGCACCTTTAGGTTACTTGCTGCGCAGTGGTATTATGTTACGCGGAAAAGCAGAAAAGATTAGGGGGCCCTAAAGTTGTCGCGGGTCAGAGATCACCTGGTTCATTACTTACACACGTGTATTTACAATTGCAAGTATGATCGTTGGCATGTAAAACATTGCTGCTCCAAAGCTCTTCATGACGTCGCTGCTGCGTGGAGCACCAACGTCAACAAATAAAAACGCACGCCAGATTTCTTTTGCCGCATGATGAATTTCATTGCATGACGCCACACGATTACGTCATCGCGTGGCACCGTCGCTCGTAGGCTGATTCCGAAGGTGCACCAACAGGTGCAATAAACTTCAGTGGGGATTGGGGGGGTCAATAGATTAGCTCAAAACGTGTATTTCATACTGTGGCTCACTACATCTTGGCAGAACGATTGTCAAATGTTTAGCTGGTTTATTTTTGCTTCAAAGTGTTCGAGTATGTAACATGGTACTGAACTTGATCCGCAGGCCAAGCCAGATTAGATGGAGCCATCTGCCACTACACGGAAGATGAAAAGATGGGGTTCCTCGGGAAGCTACTCCAGCTGGGTGTCGTCAACATCGAGATGGAGTCCTCGCAGTTCGCAGCAATGTGCCACCACGCTGGTGTCAAAGGTGAGAGACATTTTCCGAAGCCGTCCAATGAACTGACCTTGGCGATTGTTCTACGTGCTTGACACAGGCACGCCGGATTTCGCGGCCAGTGCCATAGGCTCCTGTGAAGGTCCAGAGAATCTACACACTGAAACGTTTTTCGGAGGAACTGCCCAGTTACTTCGAAAATCACTGTTGGCACAGTTGGTGAATCGCATTTGGTGGATCACATTCGGCAAGCATTCTCAAATCATGAGTGGTAATCTGTCACTAACCCTTAAAAAAAAGGTATATAACAGCCGCATCTTGCCGGTGAATACCTACGGAGTTGAAACATGGAGCCTGCGGCTTACAAAGAGGTTTCAGCTTAAATTGAGGACGACTCAGCGAGCGATGGAAAGGAAAATTATAGGCGTAACCTTAAGAGACAAGAACAGAACATAGTGGGTCAGGGAACGAACGGGTACGTTAAAGACGCCATAGTCGAAATAAAAGAATGGTCATGAGCAGGGCACGTAGTGCGAAGGCAAGATGACCCGCTGGTCATTAAGGATTACAGACTGGATTCCAAAAGATGGCAAATGGGCGCGGGGGAAACAAATAGGTGGACAGATGAGACTAGGAATTTTGCGGGCGACAGCAAGCGCAGGACCAAGTTTACTGGCGGAACATGGGAAAGGCCTTTGTCCTGCAGTGGGCGTAGTCAGGATGATGATGATTACGGTGAATACATGAGTTGACGCTGAACCACAGAAAAGACATAGGTTAACATTGAACCATCTTATACCACAGACAGTAATCGTGCTTGTGTTTGTCTACTCCATCAAAGCGATGTCTCACGAAAGGCGGATCACGTGATTCATCGACCAAAATTTGCCCACTTTTCAATCCACACATGTGTACGCTATAACACATTTCCAGAATCAGAATGTAGCGCTTATCGGTAAAGTAGACAATGATAAAAATAACGTCGTACCTACTGCCACGGAACAAAGTATATTGTCATATGGTTGTGAAGGTGAAGCAATCAGAACTCCCAAGCAGGTAAGGATGAAACACATCATTGGGTCAACTGGTGCCCAAAAAGAATATATGTGAGGCATTCAGTGCACCGATAGTCTCAAGCCAAATCATCGGTTCTCGGTAATTTGATGGTCATCAGGCATACGTCGTGGTTTGAAGCCGGCCACACATTACAAAAGGCACATAGTTCACACCCATAATTGCTCGTGGTTTAACTAAACACTAAAAAGGAGAACATTTTTTTTTCTTGCGTATTAGTGAAGTACAATTTCAAAAACCCAGAAACACCACTTTTGCCGCGACACCCCACTTGGTATAAGCGAGAAAACGCGTGAAAAGAAAATGTGAGTGGAGACGCCACCTTAAGATTCCCACACTAAACACCGTGACGTCGTAATAATAAATATAAATAAATAATACATTTTGAAGGCGTCTATATACTGCGTCCCACGTAGCTTCTACTCGATAAAAATGAAGTACATTGTATTCTGTGGATGCCCTACACTTAGCATACGAAGTTACATAAAATTTCATCTAACCAATGTTGCGAAAATTCCAAAAGTTCATATTAAAACTTTGCACGTCACGAGCAAACATTTCGGCTCGAGATTGGAAAATCAACCTTTAACCTTAATTTTCTCCATTAATAATGAACTTATGATGGTGGAACTTACGACATTATAGTTCTCAGAATGTAGTTTAGCAATCTAAACGAAGTTACTGTTTGTATTTAGTGTTCCTCAATGCGTCGACCATCTTTGCACGCAGGTGCGGTTGTGTGCGTCACCCTGCTGGACCGGATGCAAGGAGACCAGGTGACGGCATCCAAGGATGTCATGGCCGAGTGGCAGCGGCGGCCCCAGGAGCTCGTTGTTCACTTCATGGCCCGAAGGCTAGGTGTAACGCTGTGTGTCTGAACCTCTCCTCGGCTTCTCGGAGAAAAGCACATCGTACAAGGGAACAGCTTGAATGTTTATTGCCGTTGAACAATAACCAATTATAACAAATTTATCGTGTTAATTAAATGTTTGTTGAAAACATCATGCGTGGAGTAATTTATTGCTTCTTCCAGTGTTAAATTGGCAAGTTCGCCAGCGGGCGAGCAATTAAAGACACTGAAATGCCATTCCATGAAATTACGAAAATCCCCCATTCAATACAGTCCAGATGTTGATCAAAATTTCCTTTGTTTCAAGTAGTATCGTAATTGACTGATTGAGGACATACAAAAACTCCAAAGTTGTTCAATCTAATTATCTAGGAGGGTGATAGCGTAAATAGATCGAAATTTCCTTTGGCTTCAAGTAGTATTGTAGTTGTCTTATTGAAGGCACGCAAGAACTTGAAGGATGCTCAAGCTACACACTGTGTATAGGAATGCGTTAGTGTATTCTGGACCAGTTCGTATCGCCTTCTCATTCGCCTGTCGCGCTTGGCGTCTTGGTGAATAGCTCAATTGTGTCATGGGTAAGAGAACCTATGTGCGCATGATATTGACCGTTGTAAACTCTCCTCGGGCGTCTAGTGCAAGTACGGTGGCGATGTGCACGAGACACTCTTAAAAAAATAAGTCACTGCACTCTGACTCTCGCACAGAAGGTTGTACTTTTTTCTGCATGGGTTAATTGAGTTCATTGGTTAGTTGCCCGCGGTGGCAGGAGCTGCAGGGAAGCTTTGAAGTTTAGATCAATGGTTAAGACGTCGGCCTTGGAAGCGTGAGAGACTAGGTTGAAGTCGAAGCGTTGTGATTAAAGCTTTTTTTTTCCCATGAATAATTTTTTTCGCGGGGGGGGGGGGGGGTTACTTTACAACGGCTAGTTTTGTCGAGTAGTAGGGCGCTGTGAAGGCGTGTAAACATTTTAGTGTCAGAAAGGCGTACGGATTGTCCGTGCGTCTTCAAATTAATTAAATGGTTAACACGTCAGCCTTGGGAGCGTGAAAGACTATATATATATATATATATATATATATATATATATATATATATATATATATATATATATATATAGGTTCAAGTCGAAGCGTTGTGATTAAAGCTATTTTTTCGCGTAAATAATTTTTTGGAAAAGGGGGAAGTAGGGGAACAGCCGAACACGTTAACAATGGTTATTTTTGGCGAGTGGTAGGGATGCTGTGAAGGCGTGTAAACATTTTAGTGTCATCAAGACGTACGGATTGTCCGTATACGTCTTTATGTCACACAGAATAGATGATACGTATTAAATGGTTTCCCAGGCGGTGTTGGGAGTCGAACCTGCATACTCCGCTCCGAAGGCCAACATCTCAAGCAGGCGCGAAGCCAGAAACTTTTGCGGGGTGGGGTAACTTTTTTAAAATGTTCATTTTTCACTCTCTATGCCATGGGTATAGAAAAACTTTGTTTAGGTGCGTCGGGGCGTGAACTAGCGCGTAGCGGGCCGCTCCCACGTCGGGACAGGTTAGGCCTAACCTGTCCGCCACATCAGCACCTCGGACACGGGCCCGATGTGCTGCCCTCTGGCTAGGCCCCTGATCTGAAGCTTTAAGCCATACACCAACGCCCACAGATCACTAATGCATCTATGCCATGCAACTGCGTTGTACCAGCGATAAAGAAAGAATTGGCTTGGCTCTGCTTTGCCAGGACATGCGTATAGCGTGAGCTATGGACTGACGGTCGGACTAGCGAACAGCCAGCCCACTAGTCACACGTCGCTATCCTGAAGCTTGCAGGACTTCTCCGGCATGCGGGCTGTGCGCTGTGTGACGTCACTACTCCTCGGGCATGCGCAGCGCGTCCCTCGATAAGCCACGTGAAACCGCTCAATCTCGGCCAGTGGAGCTTACACTACAAAACAATACAAGGATAACACTTTCTGCGCCATCTCAGCGAGAAAACAGCAAGTCCGCCCGACCCTAAGTCCCGTAACACGAATATCACTATAATTAAACGCATACGAAACAATAAAGAGCTCGTGATGCATAAATTCTGGTGTCGGCGTCACTGGTTGTGAGCGAAGTAAGGAAAAAAATACAAATAAATAAACAAATATTAACAATAAATCTTCTATTCAAGAGAGATTCGAACCCAGAACGTTGGCGAGTAGAGCAGGCGTTCAACCACAGAGCCACGCCTCTGCCTGCGACCTCTCCGAAAAAAAAAAATCCACGCATCCTACAACTCGAGCTATGTAATCAATATTGAAAAGGATCTAAATGAGTCTGAATTGACGGTAGGTGTCATATAGGCTGTGAGGAAATATCTACAAGTGGCACTGGGTAGCCAGCCGGAGAACTGGCTAACCACCCGTCCTTCCGCTTATTTCTTTCCACCTCCTCCTCCTCCTTCTCCTCTACAGATGGCCTGGGAATGTTGGCGCGTGTCGGCACGTTATTTAGGAGCACGCTTAAAAAGTTCTAGTGGTTGCCCATAATACCATGTCTCATATGTAAGTTGCTTTTTTTCTTCCCATTCAGTTTTACATTTACTTCTCATTTTATTTACTTTATTTTACTTTCCATGGGAGGTAAAGTTGGGCTAACGTTAAAGCTAACGTTGGGCTAACGTTGGGCTAACGTTGGGTTAACGTTAAAGTTAGCCCAAAGTTGGGCTAACGAAAAACGAGTGGTGGCAACGTTTCTTTTAATGTCACAAGGAAAGCGAACATACTGTTTTATTCCATCATAATTGAACACGGCCATGAGTGATTCGAAATCCTTCGCGCAAAATATGTGTTATATTAGAACAAAAGGCAACTACCGTAATACCATTATTGCCAAGTGAGTCGCTGGCTGACTGACGGCCCGTAGTGGGTCGGCGTCACTCATCCAACGAGGCACATTCAGAAGAAAATAGTGCAGTGTCTAAAAATATATTTCTAGACACTGTAAAAATATGGTATTGATTTAATTTGTTATCTATCACTAATAAAAAGCACTCGAGCATCATAACTTCATAAAAACTTGTAGTGTTTTTACTTTATAGCGTCCATTATTCTAAAGTTCCATAACATTTTTTCAGGACGACTTGATTTTCGGCCATTCCCCCGCAGTGGGCGTGAACCACAGTAGAAGCCGAAATAAGAACACGTATACCTAACATGTCCACATAATTATATACGTATAAAATCAGATTATTGCTCTGTTCTAAAAATAAGTTCGTTCATGTAAATATTTGTATGCATTACATTAAGCACCACACTTTCCTAGGCTATCGGTAATCTTTCTGTTATGCCTCCATCATTCCAAATCTGAACAGTATATTTTGAAACCACTCGATTCTTGGCCAATCCCCCACAGTGGGTATGCGCCACTAACAATAGGAGAACAACAACTACCCGAGCATGGACGAAGCCGGTGTGCGGATCGAACAGCGGGGTCGCGCCGTCCTGCTGCTGACCAGCAGTCGTCTGTACGCCCTCGCGTCACTCGTTCTGTTCGCCGCCCTCGTGGCCGTCGGCCTGGTCGCCTACTTCATGCGACTCGTGGCCGGAGTGTCCGCAGCACTCAACGCATCCACGAGCGTCAAAGCCGCCACGGACTTGACCCACAGGAGCTCCAGGGCCATGTGACCTCTCGTCGCCGCCATCTCAGTGCGTCACGAAGATCAGCGAGCTGCGACCGCACTTCCATCGAAGTCCCCCCAGAAGCGTTTCTCGGTGCGAGCCGCCCAGGGTTTGAAACCGACGGCCCGTTCATGGGCGGTTTGAGTTCCGCCCTTTCCTCGCCTTGCGCACCTTTCATCCCGAGCAGCCCGAACGTCGTAGGGCGGAAATCACGCGACTTTCCTTCCCGAAATCTTTGAGACCTCGGCAGAATGCGCCCGTCTCGTCGGTTGGCGACTTTCCCGTCAGAGTCCGTGGGGCGAGAGACTGTGAGAGACCCTCGAAGACGACAAAGCTCAAGCCGCCTTTTTCCCACCGTCGAAACTCAGCGTTGTTGTTCATGAATGACGAAGTGATTCCCTGAGACAGTCGAAAAGTAACCGGCCATAGATAGACTGCTGCTCCAGGGACCCTGTTCGCACCCTTCACACCCTCTCTCGAGCTTTCTACGTAGATACCGTACGCTGCACTTTTGGTAACCATTAAAACAACGTCTGTATTAGTTTGGGTTGCTGGAACGCACCATAAGAACATACTTTATAAGCGCAATGTTCACAGCATTTGTCCATATTCTTCATCTGCATACTCATCATCATGGCGAGCATCGTCCCCTTTTTAAGCGTTGTTCTGCCTAATAAACGTCGTCGCGACCCCAACGCTGCCACTGCCTTGCAGAGTGGTAATGTATTTACAAAATATACAGGGATAAGTAGAAGCAGCTGCAGCCAAGATGGCGGAACTCCAAGAACACGAACGCAATCGCATTCATCGTCTGTCTGGTGCTTCTTACGCCAGATGGCGTGTAACAATAGCAAGCTGAAGCGCAGACTCCCAACACCGACTATGCATTGCGCACACGCAGACACCCATGCGCTGCGTTGCCACAGACTATGGAACTGTCACTGGCTCCTAAATAATGGCAGATCACATGCATTAATTGGGAGCATCCGTGTCTTGTGATACGAAGCACTCAGCGAGAAGTAATTCTGCATTTTTAACGCGACAGCGTTAAACAGCTCGTTTTGCGAAAACTCCGGTGTGGGCTGGTTTGTTGTGAGCAAAAAAAAAAAAAAAACATCTTTTCCATCACCGAAAAATCAAGATGCAAATAATATAACTTTCCTGGCCCCAGAGGGGATCAAACCAAGGCCGTTTGCGTGGCAAGCAGATGTTCTACTACACAGTCGTAGGAGCCTGCTTGTATATAGTTACAATAAAAATAACATCCTCTACTCGGACATGCAGTGAAAAAAGTTTTCATGCTTTACCAACACACGCGTTTTGCATTCACAATAAAGCATGTGATATCGCAGTAATTTCGCGTGATACAAGCGTATACATTGCCATCGAGCGTCGTGCATGTTGTCGTAACGACTTCGTTATTTAAAGCCTACTATCCTTTGCAAAAGGTCCACACTTTACTGCGCATATGCCCTTAAGGCCACGTAGAGGGTGCATTACACATTACCCATTACACAGAAATATACGAAAGCTTCACTGACACAAGCTATATTTGAACTTTGTCGATCCCGTTGTAATATTCAACAATTTCAACTTCTCGAGTACGAAAGAAATATATAATAAACTTCAAACAATAAAAAAGAATGGACTGTGTGGTTGAAGTACGCAATGGGGATAGAATATTTCTATAGCATTCAACTCTTAAAGGCGAAGCTTAAGGATCCCACAATGTCACTATAAATCGCCCCCTCAATATCAAAACCAAAAGTGTGCGCATGTGTATGTGAGTGTGTTTTATGGTAGCGATATTAAAGACATATTTGATGCATTCCCAGGCACCACAATACTCCTTTTAAGGTTCTCGACGCCAGTGTTTTTTTTATGTCGAGCAGTAATCTGAAAATATCTTGTGGCAGTAGGCCCAACCTGAAATTCAAAACAAGCTTGCATTTCATGTTGCTGTGGTGTTGTCACAATGCGGACGAGAAGGACATGCGCGCGCATCATCAGCCACAACAAAGAAAGCCTGGAAACTATCTATTGTATATGCAAATAATACGGAAAAAGATGGCTATATACTAAACACGTCAGATTAGAATTTCAGTGTACCCGGAAAGTATAGGAATAAAGCCAACCTGAAGTTTTCGGTGTAGTGAATTTCGGTGCAAACGGTAGATACCAATGGCAACGCTGGTGTTTATGGCAACCAAAAAGAGAGACGACAGTCATGGTTATAGTTAGGAGATTGCACCTAATGTGACGTACCGCGGTGTGCCATGGGCAGGCCATTCGGTATTCTGGCCGTAAATATTTATTCCATCATTTCGAAAACTTGCGATTGCAAATCCAGAGGTCGCTTGGCTAACTAGGCGTAGCCATGCAACGCTTCAGCTGAAACGCCTGCACGCCGTCCACGAACATGCATATCGATCGATATTTGCAATCACGCGCACATTCCGCACAAGTGGCATTCGTGAGTTACCGCAGTTTCCTTCTGTTTGTTATTCAAATATGGCGGCACTCGTCCGAGGCTTGCTCATTAAGTCTGGCATTACGAAAATCGAGTTGCTGGACAAGCAGATATGATTTATCCAGTCTTTCAAGCCACCCAACCAAAGCCACGGGAAAAAACAGCGCGTTATAGACTCGAAAACCTACACCATTATTTAATACAAACCTTACACGATATATATAAACATGTGAAATAATACCAAAAAAAAAAAAACACCTGGTCTGCGCGGAACGCGCAGCACCGTCACAGCGAAAGCTGGAAGAGCGGCCTTTCAAAGCATTTTTTTAAAAACTGTTCGGGTAACTGCTGCAAGTACACTTGCTGGGTACCCACTACGACATAAATCTGGATAATTTTTTTTGTGTCCGGAATTCAGTATGTTATCCATAAATCTTGGGATAAGCGTACGTGGTGTCCGCTACGCACTTGCAAGTAATTTTGTACAATTTTTGTATCAGTGGCTGACGGCGATGAAGAATTCAGCCTGAAGTGGGTATGCGTCACAGTAATACGTTATCAAGAACAAGCTTTTGTGGTTGGTTGGAGCATTTGACGACTTACTCGTTACGCAATTTACATTGTGAGACGCCTCGTTTTCCCTTTTGCTCTTACAACACGCTTTATTACTCCTATTGACTCAATTCCTGTTCCGACATCAAGCCTGCCTAAGGCTATAGTTTGCACACGCGTTCCAAGCACCGACATGGCTCAGTCTTATAATACTGGCCCATGGCACGTAGGGTACCCGGATTCTAAGCCCTTTTTTTATTTTACAAAGTACCTTTTCTTATTTCGTGCGATAGTGGTTACGGACACCGGCGGCGGCGGAGAACTATAGGGCTTCGCACATGACCCATGTTGTGATCTCACAACAGCTTTCGCTGTAAAAATGTTTTGAAAACTTTGTTCACCGAAAACATTGAAAAACACTTGCGATTGCACAACATCAGAGGAAACATTTGCGATTGTACAAGAATCGCAGTTACGTTACAGTGGGCCCTTCGCTTAACAACGGTGACATGATTTAGCTTACTTCTTTCACTTTTTGTACGTCTGCTTCTCTATCTTTTCAGCTGCGCGGTTGGCACAGCGTCAAGTGCGCTGCAAGTCCTTGCCGCACAGACTATCGCGTAAAATGCGTGCGTATGATACTAAGTGATAAGTGATTGGCATAACATAGATGATAACGCCTCTCGACGCGCGCAACCACGCTTTATTGTACTGCCTACGTTGACCTATTCTATTTTATTTGATATCGAAAGCCATCACCGTTGATGTCACCAGAGAAAATAGTATATAAAGGAAAAAACCAATGACACGCGCCATATGTGACATCATTCCTATTTTATAAGATCTCGCGTCTTTCATCAACTACAAGTACCGCTTTCTAGTTTATAACATCTTGCATCTTTTCATCATCAGCTACAAGTACCACCATCTAGTAAACACTACAAGAACTAAACGAGAGGTGGCTACATACAGGAGACGGTACCGCCATCTAGTGAACACTGCAAGAACTAAACTAGAGGTGGCTACATACAGGGGACGGTACCGCCATCTAGTGAACACTGCAAGAACTACACTAGAGGTGGCTACATACAGGGGACGCACAGCCCACGCCCTAAGGAGCTTCGCCCCTAAAAGGTAGGGAGGTCAACCAGTCGGGGATAACCAGCTTGCTACTCCGCGCGTCAGAACGGGATGGGGGAGATTGAGAGAAGGAGAGAAGAGAGGGACGAGAGCAACAGAACTTTACACAGCACATGCCTAAGCACCTATAGCCAGTAAGTGTCCATCAACCTGGCGCAAAAACGCGACATCCAGGCCCGTTTTTTTTTTTTCTTTTTAACCTCACCAGTCCCTCGGTCGCCTTCAGCTGCAATATCCTTTATCGATAACTTCCTAGAAAAGATTCAACACCCGTGTGTCTATTATCAAGGCATGTATAAAAGACGCCAGTAACTGCCTCTGCACATTACAGACCGGAAGTCACATATAGTATGTGGCGTAGCGTCCCCTCGCAACTACAGGCATCGAAGATATATATATAGTCAAGAAATACCTCGGAGTATACTGCGGGGTATTTCTTGGCCTTGTATTGAGACCGCATGGTCTTTGTGATCATTTAATACCATCAATCACTATATTGTTGGACTAAATCCTAGTCCTAGAGCCTCGCCTTCCCTTGTACATATATCTGCCAGCCGCTGTATATTATCTTGGCTGTCCGCAAACAGGACAATATTGTCAGCATAAAATAGACCTGGAAGTTTCTGCTCAACCATCGCGCCAGCCTGTTTGTGTGACAGATTAAGCCCAATGTCACTACCTTCTAGCGCTTTCCCGTCATCAACGGTACAGCATGAATGTATATATATATATATATATATATATATATATATATATATATATATATATATATATATATATTCAAGTAGGATCTCCGTGAGCAGTCACAGCGTGGTTTATTTCGACGTTTCAGCCAGAGTCTGGCCTTCATCAGGATTGAGAGTACAGTTTGTTGGTTCTCAGCTTTATACAATCTTAAATGAGAGAGGGTACGTGAAAAAAATAAGAGAGAGAGGGGGCATAAATAAATAAAGAAAAAAAATGCAATAAGATCATGAGGTGGACTCTCCCGGCCGCCCCCTTCAATCCCCTTTCTTTTTTCCCTTCCCTTTCTCTTCCTTTCTTTATTTCTCTTTTTTTTCTTTTTTTCTGACATTCACCTTTAAGATGTCCACGGTGTGCGTATCCTTCCTTTTACTAACGTATTGTTCCCGACGAGACGGCGACGCATGGCTCTGGTGGTTCAGTGTGGGGAAAAAGAGCTTTTTGTAAGAAGTTTAAGCCTTTAACTACTCAGCGCTTCCTGGACATCTCGTTGTTGAGAGAGGGGCGCCGCGTATTGCCGCAGTGGCTGGCAAGCGGGTGCAATGTCAATTCTGGCCCGCTTCTGGATTCTGCACGGAGTAAGGGGCCTACCGATTGTGCACAGGGTTGCTGTTGGGCATGTCATGCTTGACATAATTGATTGGTGAGAATCAATAAAGAAGAAGAACAATGTACATGCTGTGGAATATAGCTAAGAAATGGTGGAACATGTGCTCATTGAATGTGGCGATATCCACCCAGGTATACGTGTGGGTACAAGCCTACACGAGTCTTTGGGTTTTAGGGACAACCATGGAAGGCTGAACACGTCCGAGATAGAAGCAAGTAAGAGGCATTGGTGGCGGAAAAGAGATAAAGGACAGAAATAGTGGGGGAAATGGGGTCATTCTGCCTGAAGAGGCAGAGAGATGGACCGTGAGTGTATATTTTTCTTTGTTATAATAAGATCAATTTAATCGAAGTAAATAAGGCATTAGGTCAACCCAACATAAAAGGAAAGTTTGCATTTCGTTTATTTGTTTTGTTTTGTTTTCTTCATAATCATATGGTGGTTTTGGGACGTTAAATCCCACAAATCAATCAAATAAATCAATCAGCTGTTTTGTTTTCTTGCGAGTTTGGTGGCACACATGTCACCACCCCGTTATCCATCCCTCCATCCATGGTCAGTTGACACCCGCGCCGCTACGCAACTCGCGTAAATCGCTCGCACCGCAAGCTGTGTGCACACAAACGAACCGTCGAACGTACAGAAGCCGGATTTGTTGAAAAAGAAAAAACAAAGAAAAAAACAAAGACGTGTGTCAGTCACACTCGTGTAGCCCAGAGCCGGCGCGCAGCGAAGCCCCTTAAAACGCTCGTTGCGAGTATCAATTACAAAAACGGAGCAGTATTGCAAATCACCGTTTATGAAAACTGTGTCACGTGATCGCCGACGCGTCATGACTCACGAATAAAACTCCGATGTGGCCATTTAAGCTGGTTTGAACGCGCGTTCTGCGAACAACGGTTTCGCAAATCGTGCAAATTTCATAGCGTGCGCTACGGACAAGTCTTTGTTTAGTCTCGCTACCTGCAGACACCAATGTGCGGATTTGGCTGTACGAAAATTGCAACTCGAGCGAGTTCGTACGGATTCGTCTTGATTTTAACAGTGCACTGGTCAAAAGTAAGGGCACAACACTAGTCCTCGTTCTCCAGTGCGCTGTTAAAATCAATATGCGGATATGGCGTGCAAAATGCAA
Organism: Rhipicephalus microplus; assembly: GCF_043290135.1. Classification (NCBI taxonomy): domain Eukaryota; kingdom Metazoa; phylum Arthropoda; class Arachnida; order Ixodida; family Ixodidae; genus Rhipicephalus; species Rhipicephalus microplus. The sequence continues at coordinate 34,108,511 of NC_134703.1, forward strand.
TGAAAACTCGCTCATCTTACTAAATTCGTTGCTAATGAGGGTAAACCGACAACGGGCTATACGCGTTCTGTCGCTTACGGAATCCACTTTGGGAACCCACGCACCAAAGCATCAAGGAGACTCAAGGAGCATCAAGGAGCAACAAGGTACTTGGCTCACAGCAAGACGCGCACGTAGGTGATCGCACGCAGCAGAGTCGACTTGAAAACCCGCTTGCGGCCTGAATGTCCAACGACACGGAATGTCCAATAGTGGACATTCCGTCTCGGTGGACATTCCGTCTCGTTGGACATTCCGTCTCGGTTGGACATTCCGGCTCGTTGGACATTCCGGCTCGTTGGACATTCCGTCTCGATGGACATCCCGTCTCGTTTGGACATTCAGGCTCGTTTGGACATTCAGTCTCGGTTGGACATTCAGGCTCGTTGGACATTCAGTCTCGCCCGTCACGTGACCCATTGGACATTCCGTCTCGTTGGACATTCAGGCTCTGAATCGTGAAAACCGCAGCGACCGAAGAACGCGCGACGCACAACAAAGAACGTGAAAGTCAACCCCAAAGTGGTTCTAAGAGAGAGAAAGGAAGAGAAAAGTGAGCCCCGTAACTGTCTGCTTCAACCCCACCACGCCTGCCACTTGGTGCTCGGTGGTGTTCGCTAAGTGGCGCCAGAACACACTGCCTAGCAGTACAGTCTCGATGCGCATATTTTTGCGGAGTCACGCACGTTTATACAACAGTCCAGAGAAGATTATGGCAGCCCCATGGGAGCCTTCGTCACCAGAAATGTGAGAAAAAAAAACACTTGCGCGCATCTGATCGGAAAATTATGTAGGCAACTTAGCCTTTTTTTTTTCATTGAAGCTGAGGTTGGCACCAAAATTCTTGCTTTTCAGGCTGTTTCGGAGCAGTTCGGCGCAATTTTCGCTATTTTTATGCTTTTGGAGCAGCTTGGCGCAAGAAAACGTAAACGTATAAAAAAAACGCAATATGCGCAGCTGTCTCACCCCTGGTAATATTTGTCGGAGTTTAAAATCCGAAAAGCAGATCAAATTGCGAGGGACGCCGTAGTGGAGGGCTGCGGTAATTTCGTCCACCTGAAGTTCATTACTGTGCACCTGAATCTCAGCACACAGGTTTCAAACATATTTGCCTCCATCGAAAATGCCACCGCCACGGATTCCGCCCCGCGACATTCGGATCACCTAGGCAATGTACTAATGCGGGTGCTCGTCTCACTGGCGAGTCGTGTGTTGCCGTGCGTAAACTAGTATACAGTACAGGTCACTGGTCAGCACATTTGTGTAAAACACAAAAAAGGCGCGCTCCGGACTGCACTGAAGACGTTTTCTGATTGCCAATATGTTTAAAGAGCCGAAATTCTCACAAATGCAAAGCCACCAAAGTTAAGTGCTTAAGTGTAGGCTAACAACAACCAGATATCGGTACGGCGCTAAAAGCCATATCAGCACATGCCGGCAAACATCTAAGTATGTTTGTCGCCACACGACAAGGATCCTATATATATATATATATATACACGACCGGCCATTCGTGTAGGCTCCCAATATACACAACAGACTTGGCACACTCTCACACGTACACAACGACACATGACGCGTCCATGAGCGCCCCAGAGGAGTGACTTCGATTACGCGGGCTTCCTTTGCCGGGCTCTTTAATCCCACAGGGCACGCAGCGTGGAAGATTTATGACGGCAAAACGAGCCTTCCCCGCCTGCTTTCGTTTCTCCCATACAGAAGTCTCTCAATCGCGTTTTTTTTTTCTTTTTGTCATTGACCTTAAAGTCACCTGACAAGGCGTAGCCAGTTGAAGCCGATCGCTTTTCCAATGACGTCCTATGTGACGTTTAACTTAGGGTCACGTGAACCCAAGCGGTTGAGGTGCAAATAGACTCTCCCGCCTCCGCTCGAGCTCTTATACACTGGGACTCTCAGGGACCAGTCCAGCCCTTACAGATCAGATGGCATACCTGATCCCATACACTGACGCATTACAAAAAGAAAGGCTTGCACGGAGTAAATATCCCTCGTCACATCCTCAACTCAGTAAGACCGCACAGGTAGCCTGGCGCCACGTTACAAACATTATTGCATCCCAACCCACGTGTATTCTGCAAAATCATCCATGACAAGTACCCACATGCAAGCTATGCAACACTAAGCTAGCTACACTATCATGGGTGGAAGGTAGCACTGTCTAGCCGGACCGGGGGGTCCAAGAGGGCCTGGTGGCGCGCGCAAGGACCGGGGCACAAGCCAATGGGGTCCCGGACTATAGGTACAATCGTGAGCAATATGAGCCCGAACACGCGAGCGCGTGGCAAATAGCCTCAAAACCGAGATAACGTGGATGGCGCTGCCGAAACCGGGGTGCTATTCTGGACATAGTCGACTTCCACCATGTTGTCAGATTCCGCCATTTATCGATGCTATAATTGATCAAGTTAGCTGCTAGGACAGGCTCCGGTTGGCTTAAAATGTCGCCATTACGAAACTTGACAATATGGCGGAATCAGTGTCCAGAATGGCATCCCCGCGTGGGAAAGCAGGGGCGCTGTTCCACTGTCTGTTGGCACTCCCCGTTCGCTAGCGTTGCGGGCAAACGGCAGATGATTGCGTGCAATCTGTCGCTAGGAGTAACACGAAGAAAAAGGCACGGAAAACAAAGTGAATGAAAGGCGGGCATCAAAATGCGCAGCCAACACCACCTAAATATAAAACAGACATGTCATCACGACAGCCCAAGTCACAGCCGATATCTCAGCAGCTACACTCAGCAGCAACACAGTCTGGTGGGTCATTGGGTGTGGCTGTGCGCGTTATACGAGTTCATATCACCACTGGTAGCCACTAACGCGCTAGAAGCCGGCGTTTGGCAGCAACGATACGGAAGCGGGAGTGCCAACAGATACCAGAAGCGCACCGCCTTTTCCACTTGGCTTTCGAGAACGGCCGCTGCGAATCGGCCGATGCAGGGTGCGAGGCTATTCGCCACGCGCTCACGTATTAGAAGTGACATTGCTCACGATAGTACTCCACCCATTCATTAATGCATATAATAGTTTTTCATCCATCCCGTTGAGGAGCGCGCGTTCGCACTGGCATTGAATGAAATAAAAGAGGCATCATCACAAGCAATCAACTTACCCTAAGCCTAATTGTGCATTTCTTTACGCATTACTTCGAGGGACAAAAAAAAAGTGAGCTTTCTCACCTTGCTGTCCATCCGGCGGCAGACGACACCGTATTGCCGCGCTAAAGGGCACCACTGTCACACCAACTATCGCTCAATACCACAACTTGTCGCAGTGAATGAGCAAAAACAGATGCCGCCGGGACACGCATCAGAGCTTTCCTGTTTCACCAGGCGCCATGGCGGGTATGGCTATCACGTCTTATCGCCGGTGTCGCTTGGTGGCGGAATAAGATGTTTCACGAATTTTCAAGTTATCGTGTGAGCGAATGTCTTTGCAGGTATACATGAAACAAATAGAAAGAACGAACAAGTTATACATTCATGTTTCGCGCCTTTCTTTTGTGTTCGTTTTTCCAGCGTTATCTGAACTTCACTTATTGTACTCATGTTCTCCGGGATCAAGGTCCCTGTGATTTGACGCGAAAATCTCGAAGGCTGTTGGGCGAAAAATTGGGGGGGGGGGGGGAGCTCGAGACTGTTATCGCTGATTGTCTGCTCTTGACCAATTGAATTCTCTTTCTTCATGGTTTTGTACAGTTCGCACATCTGAACTAAATGCTCTTGTTGGACGCCCACGCAACCCTTGCGCTTTAGAGAGCTGGACGTGCCGTATCGCGTCCATTTGATCTACCGCATCACTTCCACTGTTTTATGTTGCTGTGATCCCTATCGGAAAAATTGCCATGGTGGATACTGGAAAACATGGTGGGCATAGTGGAAATAATAGTGGGCATGGTGGAAATTATGATGGATATGGTGGGACGTAGTGGAAAATATGGTGGATATGCCGGGACATACTGGGTGCTATGGTGTACAGATGGTGGGTAAAGTGGAAATGATGGTGGAAAGCAGAGGCTAGATAGTGGGCAATAATGGGACACTCTGCCCACCATTGCGATAATGCTGGGAAGCCCTAAGCATATGGTGGGTGGTGCTTATTATGGTGGGCCACATGGTGTACCAAGCTGAGAAACTCTTCTCACCATTGCGATAATTCTGGGAAGCACTAAGCAGATGATGGGTGCTGCTTGTTATGGTGGGCCACATGGTGTACCAAGCTGAGAAGCTCTGCCCACCATTGCGATAATGCTGGGAAGCAGTAAGCAGATGATGGGTGGGCTTATAATGGCGGGTAATTTATATAGTGTACCAAGCTGGGATCTGTACACTACATGTTCTACCACCATGATTTTCACCACAGGTTAGGCCTACCGACCGAGCCCGTACAATTGTGTTATCCGTGCTTCCGGTTTCATAATACACGATTTCGACGATTAAGAATGACAATATGTTCAAACTTTTGAACTCCAGACTGCTGCTGCTATAAAATACTCCCTTGCGCTGCCTACGCCATGCCCATAATTTTCATATCTTGGGTTGTGCTTTTTGCTGTTAACGTCAGGCTCCTTCAGAGTCAATTATTCGAAAACAGTTACATTTGAATATTTTTTTAAGTTTCGCTCCGCACACGATCCGGCCCCTTAACGTCCGCTCATTGTACGCAACGTGCAGTTCGGGCAAACCTCTAGATTTTGCCTATATGAATTCATGAACCTTTATGAATGCCTTTCCGCTGACATTGGTTAGAGAACTTGAAGCTTCCTGCAATCCCATACGCCCCGCCGTGGTGGTCTAGTCGCTAAGGTACCCTGCTGCTGACCCGCAGGTCGCGAGATCGAATCCCGGCTGCGTAATAATGACCATAAAGTTGGTGTGACGTAACGCACAGAACGTGAATGCGGACAACGGTATACAATGTGGGCGTATAATGTCGTGTGTGTGTACACCACTTTCTCCTATACTATACGTGCGATATGCTTCACGGCAGTCGCCATGGCTATGTCAAACCGAGTAACCATGCGCAGTTCCTTCGCCCGTTTTCTAGCCAGGAGTAAGTTATATTAATGAGATCCGGATGCCGATCTATTATACTCTGTTTCAAACATGACATCGTGCACTAACGCAGTATTAGAGCAAGTTGGTCCGTACTATTCGGAAGAGAAAACCAGCGAAAGACACGAAGACAGCGAAGGAGAACAGAACCATGGTGTCAGACTTCTAACTAAATCTTTATTTCAGAAAGCCCTCACATATATGATTTCATTTGTTACATATCGTGTTTCATTGCATCTATTGTATCGTTATACCATTGTATCATGATATCGCATTGAGTTCTTGTGTACATATATGCCAACATTGTCATGTATATTAGAGCAAATGTCTTCACTATAATGTAGTGATGTTAGTCGTGAAATATAGATGTGCCGAGGTGTATATGCCCTGTTACTGGAATGGTATGAAGCCTTTGTGTTCTGTACATGCTGTAAATAAATTTTTTCTAAACACCAACAGCGCACGCATAAATATACTGTCTCGCCACGCCGCGGTGGTCTAGTGGCTAAGGTACTCGGCTGCTAACCCGCAGGTTGCGGGATCGAATCCCGGCTGCGGCGGCATGCATTTCCGGTGGAGGCGGAAATGTTGTAGGCCCCTGTGCTCAGATTTCTGTTCACGTTAAAGAACCCCAGGTGGTCGAAATTTCCGGAGCCCACCACTACGGCGTCTCTCATAATCATATCGTGGATTTAGGACGTTAAACCCCACAAATCATATATTAAGTGGGCTGTTGTTACTACCACCTTGACATGTTTCTTGACTGCGTTCTTCTACTGTTTTTGTGCAACGAGATCAGATAGCCTATTTACACATGCGCCGCTTATTAATGTGTGCGGGGGGCTTTCTTTAATAATAAACATTTATTTCTTGTTCCTTCAATGTCTCCGTATTTCTCGCTGGTTCTTCTTAAAGAGATCGCTAAGATCGCCACGATTATCGTCATGCGAGCGTAACAACTCCCATACCGCCCATCCTTTTCTTACGATATTTTCCCAGCATGCACACAGACGGTTTGCATCAACGCCCGACGTGGACGAAATATGTGTTGCACATTTCGCTGACGAATTATACAGACTGATCAACCTCCTTTCAGATTGTTGTACAATATATATTCAGCAAGATATCTAGAATTTCGAGTAGGATAAGCCACACTTTATTGTACCTAAAAAATAAGCTGTATTTAGGATAGTGTTTCACCGTAGATCACCATCATACGATTACATGAATAATTGAGAAAACTCTCTAGTAAAAAAGAAACCCCCAATATGATGTACATTCATAGATTGCGAAAACGCATTTGTCTCGGGAGAGATTATCAGCGGTACAGGCGTTCCACCGACACAGAGTACATATGTGCGCGCGCTTCTCAAGAAACGGAGGAAAATCCCTCCTGAAACTCTGGCAAAATTTAAATATTTTTCATTAACCCCCTTTTCTTTCGCTCTGAGAGCCCTTTGTAGAAAGGAAATGCGACGGAGGATCCCAGGTAGTTCATAGTCTTGGCGATCAGTTCCGTTTTCGCAGATGCGGACAAAAAAAAAAAAAGAGACAAGCATCTTCACCGTCAGCTTAACTACGCCCAACGCAGGGAAAATGCTTCCCTAATATTCCACCAATCAAGCCGGTCCTGTGCTTTTTGTTGCCAGGTTGTACCTGCAAACTTCTTCATTTCATCTGCCCATCTAATTTTCTGTCTCCCTCTCACGCGTTGGCCTTCCCTTGGAATCAATTCAGTTAACCTTAACGAGTTGCACTGCTCGTTAAATAAAAAGAATGACGTTTGGGTGTGTAGGTGGCTTATCTTATATCAGAAACCATAGCGCGAAAACAAAAAAAAAACACTGGACAGGAAGCGGACAGCAGGACATGTGCTCGTTTTCAGCAAAGGTTTTATTGCATTTCCTGAGGATATATATGTATAATTTATATATACACTCTTCTGAAACTGCAAACAGACACGAAGGCCCCGCCGCGGTGGTCTAGTGGCTAAGGTACTCGACTGCTGACTCGCAGGTCACGTGATCGAATCCCGGCTGCGGCGGCTGCATTTCCGTTGGAGGCGGAAATGTTGTAGGCCCATGTGCTCAGATTTGGGTACACTTTAAAGAACCCCATGTGGTTGAAATTTCCGGAGCACTCTACTACGGCGTCTCTGATAATCATATCGTGGTTTTGCGACGTTACACTCTAGAAATCAATCATCAAACAGACACGAAGGAAATGAACACGCGTCGTCTATGCCAAACAATCAAGCTCTTCTTCGATAACAGAAGATATGCTGACGCATTCGATTGCCGCCTTGGCTATCTTCGACTACAGTGTTGTCACAACGACGATGAAAACTATACAGTCTTATCAACAAAAGGAAGATACTGTGGCTTCGCGTAACATTTCTTTTGGACTTTGCGTTTTTTTCCTGGCCCCGGCTGACGTGGTTTTTCCGTTTCTGCGCCACCCCGGCCCACGTGCTTTGCACTTGTCGTTTTCTTTTTTTAACGTCCCGACAGACGCGGTTAGCAACTTCTTTATCCGCATGGTCAGAAAAGTCACCGTGGATGTGGCTTTTGTTGACGGCACCCATTGTGCAGTGTTATGGCCAGCCCTGGAATGCATCGTGGCAGACGCACCTGGGGATGTTTCCGTCAGCCAAAATTTTTCTACCCGGTTTCGTTGCTCCTCGGGTGCGCAAGGATCCTCATTTTCCTTGTAGTTGCTACGGCACCGGCGCCCACGTGCGCTGTGTTCGTGTTTCGAAAGATCCAGTGGGAATGCCGAGAACAGCCTTTCCATAAATGCGCCTGGCATGAAAAAGGGAAGGCTTGGACGAAGAGGAAGACTACTTAGAAGAAACTCCTAGAAGGTCGGAAATGAAAGTCAGAAGGAGAATAGGAAACATTGGAGACGGTCCCACGAAAGCTGCGGCAAAAAAGGTTCCGACGACCCCCCCCCCCCCTCTTTGATCCCGTCGGCATTTTGTTGGCAGCCCCCTCAAGACCAGTGTAATTGGGCAGGGATAATCAACTTCTTCGAAGGGGTCTGCATGGCGGGAAGACATGCAGAGGCCTTCGGAATTCTCAACAAAGCATATTTGACAACATCACCGAGGGGTTGAGGCTTTACCTTCGTTAAAAAGCTGCAGTGCTGAGCCGTAACGAAGCAGAAGTGAAAAAAAAAAAAAAGGAACAGCTAGATGGCATGGCAGGTGTTCGTGAAAGTGAGGACAGTAGGCAAGTAGAAGAGCCAAATACAAATAAAAATAGAAGTATTGAAAACCGGAAATCGAGGAGCATTTGCGCTATTGTCATGTCACTAAGGGCTCATGGAACGAATCACAAATGTGGTTATTGTCATGTATCGCTTACCATTTTCTTATCGCAGAGAGTGCATAAGACAGACTTTCCAGCTCATTGCGGTTCCTCGCCCGTTTTTAATGATAACCTGCAACGAAATATGATAGGCAACTGATTGAAGTATATCAAATGCAAAAATAATAAATAACGTCATGATTATCTATACCTTATATCGTTATATCAGGAAAAGAGGTTGGACCTTTTTTTAAGAAAAACGTAATTAAAGTATCACACGCAACATATTTTATATACGTAAAGTAGCAAATTGGGCTGCTTGGAACACACTCATACCGATCAGCGCATGACGATAGTTATAGCGCGAGAACAAAACGACGACACAGAGACAAGAAGGACACGAAAGACACGTCCTTCTTGTCTCTGTGTCGTCGTTTTGTTCTCACGCTATAACTATCGTCATGCCATACCAACTAGCCCAAGCTGCCACACCGATCAGCGCACCACAAAAAAAGAAACACGAAAACACGAGGAAGCAAACGACACAAGCGCTGTCTAACAAGTCAAAGTTTAATGCAAGAAAGCACACAGGAAGGCATAACGTATCTTAACAACCCCCACCAAGCCTGTAATCACGAATGCTCTAGATACGAAATCTCCGCATCTCTGAGAGCGACTGTGAGGTGCTCCAGCCTTTAATCGCTCTCTCAGATGCTGACATTTCGTATCTACAGCATATATGTTTACAAGCTTCGTGGGAGTTAAGATTTGTTATGTCTTCCTGTATGCTTATATATGACACGTTTTTTTTGCATTGAACTTTCAGCTGTTAGACGTACGGCGCGTTAAGTGCCCCTCCCCCCCCCCCTTATTTTAAAAGTTTTATTACGTGCGCTGAAAAGAAAACATTTACGAAACTTTTGCCAATTGTGCGAGAGACTCGTCGTTTAGTGACGTCAGCGCGCGTAGGATTTTTCCCGGGAAGCGAGGAAGACGTTAAGTGCGCAGACTGGTTGGAAGCAAAAAGCGATTATCGGCTTTATTTGGCGTGACACGCATCGGCCAAGCGAGCGCCGATGCCACTTTTACTTGATCGCAAATCAGGAACAGGAAAAAGCGGGCTTCAAAAACCGCGACAGCGCCGCCAGCGCGCCAGCTGCTTCCTGCGGAGGCCGCGAGATGGCGGAGCCTTTCAGCGCGGCGCGCTACTAGTGAGGGCAGCCGATACTTTTTCAAGCCAGTCCTCGTAAAGCCGCTATGGCTGCAGGGTCAGCTGCGAAGTTAACCGCGTTTGTGGACAAGCTCGGCACTTGTGCCAAGTGTTTGCGCCTGCCAAGACTGAGTTCCCACAGCGTGCGGTGGCATCATGCTTCGTCGTTTGCTCTCCGGCAGGTAGGAGTGACCCGCCGGAAGGCTTTCTTCTTGCATCGAAGGCTAGGCCTACCTTTCGACGTCGTCTGCTCTTGTGGTTTCACCTCCTTCGAATCGTTCACAGTGCATGTGACTTATGCGTGTTCATCGCGGCCCCGTAGACCTGTTCGCGCAACATTACAAGTAAGTCTCGAATGCCTGTAACGCGTTTCCAGGGGAGCCATTTACGAGAGAACGCGAGCGAGCTGCAAGTGATGCGCCTAGCAGGTTAATTCATGTAAGTAGGGCTGCGTGTCTGCTGCCCTGACGCAGTTCGGGGGGCTCCCTGACCTTGCGTTTCAAGCACGGTTTTAAGCTCCCATTTGGAGCGACTCGGCGCAAGCCACGCTCAGCCAATCCACATCATCCCGCTGTCAACATGTTCGCGGATCGCTGTTTACGGCCCGGTCGAAAACAAAAAGAAAGATCTTTCGGCCGCGTTGAAAAAACGTGTGGTTCGTTCGACGCCAGTCGGCTAAGGTCACCCGCGGCATTTGTTGCCTCCGAAAGGACTGGCTGCAATCGGGTCACCGTGCAGGAAGAAGGCCCGTTTCGAGAAACGTGTCATTTGTCTCCCTTCCCTGCAGTTCAGGGCGCACTATCGGTGAACACGTGGGTCACTTTTTTATTTGCTTTGTGCATTCTTTGCAAGTCCGATATTTCGCGAGCGCTTTGTTGTGCTCCTGTTCGTTGAACCCGTCAATTAACGGTTCGTGCCATCCCCTGCAGATTCACTTATTTACCGTTCAGTGTAGGTGCAATCTATCTCATTCTTTCACCGAATAGCAGAGTCGTGTTTACAACGTCGTGGCGCAGAGCAGCAGTCTGCGTAGTTTTTTATTTATTGAAAACTTGTCATAGATTAAGAGGCAGAGAGTTGATGTAGTCGGTACTGCCTGGCGTAACAAAATTATAGCGCACGAGAAAAGGATGTCGAAGAAACGTAAGCGCCCGTCTTCGCCTGGTCCGCATCTAGTTATGTCTCAATGTATATGCCAGCCCACCGAGTTTGGCAACAGCCGTGATGGATGCTCGACCTTGGACTTTCATCCTCGTTTCCCTTGACAGTGACTGATGGTCGAAGAGAGATTGCTTGATCAGAACAGTCATCGGTGACAGTCTTGCCGAACGCATTTGTGATTTGGCGCTCGACTTGGCGTAATGAAAAATCGCGACTAATGCAGACATAGCGATAGCATTTGAAGGCTTTCTCTTAAGCTATCCTTGATAAATGTGAACGATAAATATTAGCACCGCTGAAGTAGGCAATTTTTTTGTTTTACTTGAAAACATGTTTCCCGACAAAAGCAGCTTTAGTTAACGGAACGCTTTTATCGTTCAGTGTTTGCTCACCCCACCACATTCCAGCCAAGTACCACAAATGCCTTTCAGGACTACTGTGCACTCGCAACAGGCCCTGACTTGCACGCAAGGGTGCCAGAGTTCCTTACCCTGGCTGATAGTACTCCAGAGGTCATGGCGGGAGTACAGCGGATCGATCCAAGAAGGGACAGGGACGTTATGCTGTGCGTGTCGAAATGAATAGGGAACGGCTGAACATGACACATTTATGTAAGAAGCTTCACCCTGCCGTTCTAGGCAATGTGATTGACTTCTTCAAAGCATTGGGGCCTAGGGACAGTGAAGGCGATATGGGGCTTACGCCGGTAAAAATAACCATGAGGTTTGTCTGTCTGGTGGCTAAAATCAAAGTGGAATTACCACTTCACTCCGTAGAGTTAATTATTATGACTAGGTAACGTAAACTGTCACCCGATCAGAAACGCACAGCCTTAGCCGTTTGTCGTCTGTGGTAAGTGACCACGTTGTTGGCTTTATGGCGCTGGCCTGGACTATCCTGTCCATCAAGGACCGTTGCAGGCACGAAAAAAAAATCGTATTTTCAAAATAGCCAGGTGCGTTTTGTTTTGTATCGGCCAGAGTACGTCATGTGCATGTCTTGTAGAGAGCGATAGCACCTTGGTCTATTATTGTCATCCCTGTGTGTACAGTTTCTAAGGAAGGACTGCTGGACCCAGTGAGCGATTATATATATATGAGAACGAAAGCTTTCACCTGGATAGTCAGCTTGAATAATTTTGAAATGTGCCCAAGGGGCGGAAATGGCACAGCAAACTCGGGAAGTACCGATATGTTTCCGTATAATAGATTCTAGATCCCATTAGCGTGTTAACTGGTGTGATGGCATGCGGGCATGTAGTAGTGAAACATGACAGCATGAGCGTGTTGTGTCCACTCTTCGGTGACCCTCGTTGATTTTGCGGTTTTACAGACTCATGCCGGGACAAATGTGACTTTGTAAGTGTGTGGGGTCAGTCATGACGCCCCTCGAACGATTAGCATGGCCCCTTCTCTCTGCTTAGTCCACACGCCTATGGTTCTAACGTAAACGAAGTTCTCACTTGCACGTGGCGTCAGAGGCAGGTTCTCTGCGCTGGGTTCCCAAAGATGGTTGCCGCCATGACTTATCGCATTTGAGCGCCAGTGCAAAGAGACGACAGAGTTGTTCACCCCTGGCGTTATTTTGTGCTTTCCCCACTTTTTTCTGTTCGCCAACCGCGCCAAGGGGGAACACCATCTGAAAATGCACCAGCACTATTCAGATGTCACCGTTCCTTGCTCCGCGCGGTCGAGCAAGAGTTGATTGATATGTGGTGTTTAACGTCCCAAAACCACCATATGATTGAGAGACGCCGTAGTGGAGGGCTCCGGAAATTTCGAGCACCTGGGGTTCTTTAACGTGCGTGCACCCAAATCTGAGCACACGGGCCTACATTTCCGCCTCCATCGGAAATGCAGCCGCCGCAGCCGGGATTCGATCCCGCCACTTGCGGGTCAGCAGCCGAGTACCTTAGCCACTAGACCACCGCGGCGGTGCAGAAATGGAACGTGGGACCTTTGCGTCTTGAAAGCAAGGCGTTAACGCCTAAGCCAAGGAAGCGCACGCTCGTCTCAACTAGCTGGTACCTTAATATGGCGACCGTAGTGACGTCACGCGTAAGCGTGGAAATAGTTTGTCTAGCTTAGCTCCTGACATTGCTGAAGCTCTAAGAAAGAAGCCAAGGCGGAAATAGATCGCCTGCAATGCACGAAAGCTTTCGACTAAATTCATGCACGCCTCCTTCCCCTCCCTCCCCCCCCCCCTTTTTGTTTGTTTGACAGCGAAATCTGCAGCTATGTTTGCGGACGTTCGTCACACGAAACTGTCAGCATCATCATCCGTGCACTTGACAGTTTGATACGATACGATGTCGGCGTTTTGGGCAGCTTTTTATCTTACAAGCGAGTAGATAAGTATTGGCAGTAGTACGAAGGTTCCGAGACAACCGCTATAGGCAAAGCAGCGCTAGGAAGATGGAGTGCCAACACGAAAGGGGTCCTAGATTAGATCATCCTCGCTGCGCACGCAAAGGTGGCCTCGCTTCTACGTGGCGGGACGTGCCAACACTTGCCGTGCAGCTATTCACACAGGGTTTTGTATGCACGCGATAATAATTGTTGGGGTCTTGTGTCTGAAGGCCGCGATACGATTATGAGGGACGCCGCTGTGGAGGGCTCCGGAAATATTGACCACCTGGGAAGTGGACCTGTACGCGGGCTTCTATTTCGCCTTTATGCGGCCACCTCGGCCGGGATTCGATCTCGCCACGTTCGGGTCATTAATGAGCCGAGCATAGAACTCGCTTGGGTCAAGAGGTGTAAGTGGCAACCTGCTGTCACGTGGTCGGCACGGCCGATCGTGTCTTTCGAAGGTGCGGCAGCGGGGCGTACCGTTTGGAAAGGATGGTGTCTGGCGCTGCGACAAGGAACGTTCTAAAGTTAGTGACTCTAGACCTTTCGACGCGTTGTCGCCTACAAAACGCGTCTGGACACTTTCCTGCGCTCGGTCGGCAGCATCAACGGCAGGCATGTGACACCTGTGCGGCGCCTTTGGAATGCGGCGCCCCGGAGAAGTGTTTCTGTCCAGTGGAAACGAGTAATTGGTTGAGGGCAGGCGCCCGCAGATCGTCCTGCGACGATCTGCGGCCGCGGGCTGGTTGCAGTGTGCACGGACCTTTCATTGACCGGGGCACAGCTAGATGAACATGGCCGCGGGAACTGGACAACACCACCATTGTGCCAGCTTGGTCGGCAAGTCGCATCTGTTGGCTGCCCTCCGTCCAGGGCGCCACAGACCACCCTGCGTGCCCTGTCCATCAAACCGATCTGATCGTGAAGGCTATCGCTGGCCAGCCACTCCTCCCACCGCTGCACAGTTGTTTGTTCAATGAGAGGCTGACTGTGGATGGCCGGCAGGTACTTGTGTAGCGCCCAAGGTATCCTGTTGCGCGCATTTTATTGGGAAAATGTAAGCTTGGGCAGGTTCCGGTCTTAAGCCCTAGCTGACAGCTTCCTCCGTCGTGAGCGTCTTGTGTCAAACTAAAATATGCTGTTCTTTGAATCCGGTGTGTGGACGGCGTTAACGTCCATGTCAAGGAAACAAAAAAACAACGAAAAGTCCCTTTTGTGTCGCCTCAAAAACGTGTCGGTATCCTCTTTTCAAAGAACAGTGGGAGTGGCGATGGTGATGACCGTGCAGTTCAACAGCTCGTGCGGACGGCCGCGTTTCGTGCCTCGGAAGGAAATGGGCCATTCTTTATCTGACACACTTTTATTCACGGCCGCAATAGTGAATTTTTTTATTTGGGTTATGGTCCAGTTCCGGCGGTCGCCGCTTCTTTTCGTTGCGACTTTCGGCCACCAAACTGAGCCCCGGCAGAGAACATCGGAAGCTTTCTCGACAGCACTCCCAGTTTATCGTAGATCAGGTTTCGGTTACAGTTTACTAATTTTAAAACTTCGCGCTTCTCATTCCATTAAAGACCGGGATACTGAAGTTTTACCCTCGGCGTCTCTCATAATCAAATGGTGGTTTTGGGACGTTAAACCCCACAAATCAATCATCGAAATTTTACCCTCTTTTTTTTTTTCTGGGGACTACCAGTCACAACAGGGCAGGTCGTTTTTTGCAGCGCGACAATTACTTACAGGCTCCTCATTACCAACCAATCTCAGTTTCGCTTTCAGAGAGCTCCAAAAACAGGCTACCGTGTGTGTGTGTATCACCACCTCGTGCTCGACCACGCCAACACTCAAATTTTGACTATCTGGTGTTCCTAAACGTGCACGGGCCTCGGAGAATCTTCGTTTCCATAAAAAAAAAAAAAAAAGCGGAGCTCGACTCGGTGGAGGTGCCAGCAGTCGTGGAGGCAATGGCAATATCTCTATGCTAGAACGAATGGCCTCTTCAAAGAATGTTTACACTGCCTTTGTGTGCAGATTCCATCTCATATCGGCACCCCGTCAAACACTTAGGCGTCCTCGGCCCAGTTGCTGGATGCTGAATACCTTGCACAGGTCCAAACAGGGTCGCAAAAAAAAAAGGGGGGGGGGGTAGTAATGCGCCGAAAGGCAATAATGGATTACTCCAATCGATTGCAGTGCTAGGAAAATAAATCGAATAAATCTGTTGGCGTAAAACATGGCGTTGGGGCTGAAAACAATAGGCTACCGACTTTGAAATTATGCCGATTTTTCCGCTTTATCGCATGCTACTTCTATTTAATCAGATACTTTTCCACATTTTAGTGCTGGAAGAAATCGGTGATGGTCCACATTTCTTTTCAGGGTCACTATTTGGGAAATGCAGACCATCCGTATTTAGTCTGAGATTTGTTTTCGTGCGTTGGCTAGGTGCTTGTTCGTCATTGAGCTAAATACCTAGCGCGCCTGGCTCCGACTGCCAGGCGCGCCAACACTGGTGCTGCCTATTAACGTGGCCTTCGGGCGCGCATTTCTCTTGAACTGTATAATTGAACGCTTTTGTTTTGGTCTTCATTTTCGCAGTTTGCTGCCTTCATTGCTAAGAGCACGGTGTCGTACGCAGATATTCCTCGTTAGCTTTATTCTTGTCTCTTCTTGCTAGTCTACAACACTGGAGAGATCGTATCTCTGACCCTTTTCATTATTATTTTACCATACAAAGCCCAAACTGACGTTCGACCACGTCTGCCTGCCCAGCCTCCACTTCAGAAAGGGGCGTACCCCCCCCCCCCCCCCCCCGCTGCCTCGAAACAAAACTCTGCCGGCGCCCGCATGACTTTCCGTAGTCTACGCAACCCAGTAGCGGTGTTCGTTCATCTGTGAATACTAAACATTCCGCCTAAAGCACGACGACGCAGTAACAAACAACTTTCCACAAAGCGTATAGTTTCAGCTGAGGTCACTTTACTCATACATTGCACCGTGACAGTAAAGACTATCGCAACAACGAGAAACAGTCTCGACTATCGAATTTGTACTGTAGTGGCTGTTCTCGTGTACAGTAAAATGCGACTTGAGCGAACGTTTTCACGTCCCCCGCCGAAGTGCCCCAAAGCCTAGCGCTAACGCATTTCAGTTTGGCGAAATTAGTGCCGAGTGCATTTCAGCTCTGCAAACATGTCTTGTGTCACCGTCCAATGCCTCTCACGCCATACTGATCAGAAATCTGGGCATATAAACAGCGCTTTGCGTTTTGAGGACAACGTCACCTGCGACTCTCGCGTTGAGACGTGCGCCAGTACAGAAGAGGTTGTAGGATGCGCTTTACCTCGAGGAGGGAAGGAAGAAGTGACTCTTGTCGAGGAAGCGCCTATAATTTCAGCTAAAGAAGCACTGGTGTAGCTGGAATAAAAAGTGAAGTCATCCGGCAGAGTGTTGCGCCCGAGAAGGAGGAAGTAAGGTGGGAGCATTGCGATAGAAGGGAATGATCAGGGATGCCAAGCTTCACTCGACCTCGTTTTCTTAATTAGGGAAAGAATTTTTTATATTTTTGAGCTTCCGGGACGCGGCGAAAGAACGGCACGAATTTCCTTCGTAGGAATCCCGATTGGGCACCGACACTCGGGTACAGCGCGCGTCGTAATACAGCGTGACAATACTACACAGAAACGACACCCGTGTGGGGGCCAGTCGCGGAGTCGATCGCGAGCGGCGACGCAGTCAACCAGCAAGTTGCGTGAAATAAACCCCTTTTGTAGCCGGGTCACGATCCTCGAGCAGTAAGACGAGGTTGTTGCCGACGTTCCCTTGCAGGTCCGTTGACACCGTCGCACATTTCCCACATTTACCGCGTTTCGAGCGCGCGTTGACCCGATTAACGTAGTAATGTGCCGCGCGAGCGTCTCAGGGAGTCGCAAAAGCTCCCAAGACGCTTCGAGTCGACGAGTGTGCGAGCGACACAGCACGAAGCAAGCCGAGGCGATAGCTGGGTACGGCTACGGTACGCTTACACGGAGGGACGGTCGTGACGTCATGTGTAAGAGTGTATACTGAATCTAGTGTCTGGTACACTCTACTAACGCTGTCTGCAATGCTCTTCACTGCGTCCTTAAAGAACAACGCTAAAGAGAACGGGATTTCTCGTGCGAGTAAGTTCCAATTTCGCACTGCCGAAAGTACTACACTTGCCGTTAGAAGGCGCATGGTCGGGGAGCGAGCCTTCATACACTCCCGCCAAAAACCGGGCTGCAGGCGTGTTGTACGTATGAAGGCTCCCCACAGAAAACGCGCTAAAGGAAAATGCGGGTGGCGATGGGAAATATACCCGCACCACCACGCCGGACGTTATCACGGCGTGACGCAATCGTCTATCGGTGAGAATGATCGAACGGAGGGGGTTGAATCGAGGCCTAATCAAGCCACCGGACTATGCACCCAAGGAAGGCATGGTATTTTGTACTGTATATATTGAAGCAGGACTGATAGTTGGTGATACATTATGGGCAGTACCAGCGCACAAACTCGTGGGACGGAGAGAAGAGACGCAAACAAGCGCTGGAAGCAGGACTGATAGTTGGGCCTGTTTGTGTCTCTTCGCTTCGTCCCGTGAGTTTGTGCGCTGGTACTGACCATAATGTACATATTCATTATGGCTGTACTGATTTTGCCGCCGATGGGAATCGAACCTGGAACGTGCGAATCATGGAACGCCCTCGCCGTCATGGCTACGAGCACTGCTGGAAGGTCGTCGTGCTTCGATTCACGCACCCGATAATGTCGCCGGGAGAAGGGGACGCGTTTATCCGGACGTTGTAGGTTGGGTCATTACCGGTGGCGACTTGTCCGTTCGTCCACTCTTAACTTCTCCCCATTTGTATCATAATCGGTACGCTACAGTTGAAAGACCACAAATGACGTCCCCTATAGAACTTTCTTGGCTGCATTGTTCGTTGGTTTCACTATAGGTGAGAAGTGTTTCGACCGTGTTCCGAGGAACCGGTATGTCCTAGCGTAGTAGAAAATTTTGTCGAATCAAGGAGCACAGAATTCGCACGAAGACTTGTTATTCGTGAAGTCCCACTGACGGTCACGTGCTGGAGTATGGCGCGAAATTAAAAAATGAAACCTTGACCTTCATTTACTTTTTTTGAGTGAATTCTCTCTGAACTGATGTAATGTGCCGCTTTAGCGTCCGTGATGAAGGACTAGACTGGTACAGATCAATATTGTTCATAAACGTTTGAAGAGGCTGCGTCCGGTCGGACGGAATAGTCTCCGTGCACGTGCGTCATATTTTTGTGCGACATTGCACACCACGATCGTGTACCTTCTGGACTGGTATGCTTATAGCTTTTGAGGACATTTGTCGAGCGTCCTTCTGAGCGCTTAGCCGTGCGCCATGTCAACGTTTTATTTTATTTTTTGTTCCTGAAAACTACCAGCCGCGTATAGTTTAGTATACGTAGCTCATCTGCTGTGCATGTTCCGCCGCGTCACCGTACTATCAACCGCCGAAACTAGGCCAGTGCAATCGCACCCATGACCTCGATATCGGAGCCAAAAATATCCCAGCGATTTCCTTGTCGAATATGTGTGTGGCGTCGCCAAATGCGTCATGTTGAAGGCTGCAGCGGAGTCAGTGTCGGACAGCATCTTTCCGCGAATATCAGATTGCGTCTGTGGATATGTTTTCTTACACTTTGCTTACGGTGTCGCCGTGTTGGACTTGCCGTTTAAAGTTTCTAAACGATACGGCAGACTCGTGAAAACTGATCGTCGAACTGCGCGCCCAGACGGTACAGAAAGCTATACATACGCAGCGTTATGTATGCGTGTTTATCTGTTTTATGTCCCGCCTGGACGCGCAGTTCCACGCTCTCTGTGTAGCAAGTGGCCCGCCAGCAATCAATGTTTGCGTGTAAACTGTTGGGTCGTCGTCTTACTCGAGACTTCGCCGCGTACAAAAGTAAGAAAACATTCGTTCAACCACACGAAGTGGCTGTGCCCATGTGACTTGCGTAAGACCGTCTGTTGGACGGCCCACAGCAAGAAACGCAATCCTTCAGCGGTTGTGTGCACGTGTTGTGTGTGTATGCGCGCATGTTCCTAGGCAACATGGTTTGCTGTAACTCCTCCGCTAAAGGTGCCTTATTTTCTTCCCGTGACGACCTAAAATGCAGGTTGGTATGGAAAAGTGGGAGAAGCGCTAAAACTGATGAGCACAAAAGGGAGAGCCGACAAGCTGCTGTCCGCCTCTTATTTCAAGGGTTCGAATCCCGGCTGCGGCGGCTGCATTTCCGATGGAGGCGGAAATGTTGTAGGCCCGTGTGCTCAGATTTGGGCGCACGTTAAAGAACCCCTGAGGTGGTCGAAATTTCCGGAGCCCTCCACTACGGCGTCTCTCGTAATCATATGGTGGTTTTGGGACATTAAACCCCACATGTCAATCAAGCTTCTTCTTTCAATGTACATGTACAGCCAACAGTCTCTTATGGTATGGGAAAGCGCGAAGAGAACGACGAGGGCAGACAAACGGCTTCGCCTTAACTGGCACAAAAAATTTTTGCATATTGTTTCTTTTTGAAATCAGTGGGCCGACTTATCGCGGCTGCAAATCTCGTTTGCTGGAACCCGCGGAGTTTGATTACTTGGAGGCTTTTTTTTTTTGTGTGTGTGTGTGTGTGGCTCTGAGCACACACAAATTTAGTTTCCTAAAATTAACTAGAGGGGACGCTGCGATCGTTCAGCGACCGTGGGAATGAGTAGTTCACACATTTGCCTAGTCTTCGTACTTGCGGGCGGCGAATCGTACTTGCGGCTTCGTTTATTGCTGGTTACAGGGCGGGGCCACCTTTTATATAGTTATTTCTTTTTTTCCTGGCCACGTGAGCACGCAATGCAGCGACATTCTAGGCACCCCAGCAGCTACGAGCGAGGCCTCACGAGCACGCGAGCGGCACGTGAGAATATACGTATAACGTGCGTGGCAGCCAACACGGACTACAGACGTAGGCGATTGTTGACACAATATTTAATGAGAATGGTTGCTTACATTGAAACTATAGGTTTGTGCCGATGTCGCGAGATGTTAGTGTTGTGCTCAGTTGCAGCACAGACTTCCAAATTGGCCTTAAGTACGTCTTAGGCTATATTGTTGGCATCTTGTAAATGGATGGTGTGCGTGCACCCGCAAAAAAAAAAATCGGACACGAATGACGATTACTACTGAAATATCGCGAACAGCGCGCCCTCAACCAACGCCACCTAGTAGTCTAGGTGGCGTTGGTTAGTCTAGGTGCGCCGCTCTGTAACCGAAAGAAAGCGTCGGTTCGGTCGTTACTGGTTCGATGCCGGCAGAATGAAAGAACGCGCGTTACAAACTGCATTAATATACATCGCTTTCGCCACTCCATTCTCCTCATCTTTCCATAGCCCATGTTCGCATCGCTAGCCCGTTCTCATGCGCTAATTTTAGATGCAGGTACAGGAATGTTCTGTATCTTGACTCGTATAACGCTTCTCTTTCTTGTTTTCGGCAGTGTTTCCCAACGTTTTTTGCCAAACGACCTAATCGGAGTTGGACCCGAGCGTCCTCTGCAAAATGAGCGGGCGTCGAGTAAAAATGTACTCGCGCTTCAAAACAACTCAGCTCTGCAGCAAGAAAGCAGGAATGTAAACGAGCTGGTCAGGAACTCGGAAAAATATATATATATATACATCCGGCGACATATGTTGGGTCACCTCCCAATGGAATTCGTTGGATAAGACCCCGTAGTATTTCGTCATTTTTTGCAAAAAGAAAAAGAAACAGGCTTCAGAAATACAGCGCCGACTTCTTATGCAAACAAGTGTCTTCGATCAGAGTGGAACGCCCTTACCGCAATCATTGGACACATTTTGCGTGACGTTTAAGCATCCACAGGCAAAGCGTGCCGACAGCGTCGAGGAGTACGATGTTAATGTAGCAGGAGCATGTGATAATTAGCGCTTAAGGTGTCACACGCTAATTAAAGTAGATGAAATGTGTATTAACACCTCAGCGACCAAGTGTGCAATGATGTCTAGGCGAGCAAAATTATTAGGAAGAGGGCAGTGCACTGTGAACGTACAGGTGCTTGGATATATATCTGTTGAGAGTATAGTATCTTCGTTAGCCTTTCTTAAAAGGGACCTTGTGCTGACTAACCATTCAACCTCGGAAGATGCGCCAGTTTCCGCTTGTCCCAATCGGTGGCATCTTCGATGACCACTAGGTAAAAGTTAATTTAGCTACCAGTATTTTACACCAGCCACTCCGCGATGATAGCCGTCATACACGCATTTTATCGAACTGTGCTCACGAAGGAAAGTTGCCCGTGCCGCATGTAATAAGCGGATTTAGTCTTCCTTTTTTCCCGCAATTGCTTTTCGCGTTTTTTTTTCGTTTTTTTTTAGTGAAAAGGGGTTTATTAATAGCTCGTTTGCCGCTGACTTTGAGTAGTTTAGCGCCGACTCGCTACACGCATGGGTTAAACGAGCGCTTTCAACTACGTCGAACATATTTACGTCACAAGATACCCGCTTATGGTTTTCCGCAAATTCCGAGGCGCCACATGTCGGTTAATGAGGGGGAGGCTGAAGGCAAAGCTGTGACGCTCGGAATCAATGCGATTCCAACTAAATTGTCATTCAACACCCGTGGTTCGCGTTTGTTCTTCGGGTAACTTGCGAATTTCAGTCATTTCCTTACACGTCAGAGCGCTTCATTTTCCACTATATATGAAACATCGGTTCGTGCAATGTGAAGCAGGTTGTCTTTTGGACTCGACCAACGGAGCAAAGGGGGTGCCCTGCAACGAAGCCTTATCCCCCCCCCCCCCCCAAAAAAAAATGCCGCCGTATCCACGAAGTGAATGATGAGTGGGCGAAGCTCCGGAGGTAAACCTGGTAAACCACGAATCCTCCGTACATTTTGCCCACTCGATTTTATTGCAACGCTCCCCCTAGCGTACGTCGCCGCACTATATCGAACGATGACGCGCGCCATATGTGGCATCATTCCTATTTTATAACACCTCGCATCTTTCATAATCAACTACACGTACCGCCGTCTAGTTTATAACATCTTGCATCTTTTGGACGGACGGACGGACGGATAGACGGATGGATATGGCTGTACCCTTTAGATCGGGCGGTGGCTAGCGTAATACTTAGAACTGAACGAGAGGTGGCTACATACAGGGGACGCACAGCCCACGCCTTAAGGAGCTTCGCTTCTAAAAAAAAAAACACGTATTAACCGTTCAGTACCCTTCTATTCGCCCACTCCTTTCTCGATGGCGCAAAGCTACAGTATTCTAGTTCTAACTAAGCGTTAAAACGGTGACCGCAATGTGCCACTCGAGCGCTGCCTATATATGCAAAGAAACGTTGCTGTTTTCATTCTCGCGATGGCCGCCGTCATGCGAAAGACGTACTCCGTTCTAGTGCATGTCAACGATCGAAGCACTCAATTGACAGTAAAACGCTCGCTGCTTAACCAAAGAGTATACTTACTGATCAGTCGCGGGCACATGTTAACAACTTCACCTCCCCGGGTGCAAAAAACAAAAAAAAAATCGCTACAATGCCGAAAATAGTCTATACAGTGTAAAGGAGGAGTGGCGCCGCCTACGTACATATCTGCAGCGGCGTCTAAAGCACGTAATTCACCCAATGACCTATGAATGCTCGTATAGTGCCTCAACTGTTGGCCACTGTACGCGGTAATGCGAACACGGGACATTCCAAATTAATACGCCTCTCAAATGACGGCTAGCTGCGACCAAGAGTTGCACTGCCGAAGAGCCAGCTGCTGTTTCGTTTTTCGATTCAACCCTCAGTAACTTATGCACATCTGCCTCTGTGCGGACGTATACTTATTTTTCTGCAAATAAACTGGTGGCTTATACCGGCTGAGCGGCAGTGTTTTTGTGGTGCTGTACATTAACATCCTGCAACATTCCCAATAAGCAAAAAAGAAAATGCTAGGCGTGAACGCTCATGTTCTCTATTCCTTCTTCGTGTAGGGTAGCAAGTCGGGTTGGCCTTCTGTGTTCTTCGCGCTTAGCTGTTTGCGTGCGTGACCAAGTAGGTGAAGCTTTTTCTGGCGATTACAACACACTGCAGATCCCAAGAAACGGCAGCGAGGGCATGATGGAAGCCTGCAATACAGAATTTTCCCCAAGTGGGAAAAAGTTCCAGCCTTGAGGAAGACAAGTTCACTGGTTCAAACGTCGGCTAGAGCGCGCAAGCCCCGTTTACCGGTTTTCTTCAACTCGCTCGAGATCACTCAACGTGCCATAAGACGACCAGTGCCCCGCTTTTGAGGACGGTGCACTCCTGATATCAAGTGAGCAGCGCTTTTCCTGTTCAACGCGTAAACGTTTGAGAAGGCTACAGACAGGTCGAGCTGCGTGCCAACCCATGATAGAAGACGTCCAGTTAGATGCACCACGGGAGACGCCATCTTTCGAGGGTATCGCGATGAGTAAGTCACGTAGTTTCGACTACCTGCCGCGCTTCACGCGACCACACTGGCCTCGAGGCGCACCTCTACGCTGGAACCTGTTCTATTTGGCAGCTTCTTGTTCACGTCATCCGGAAGCGGGGCATCGCACACTTGATGGGGGGGAACTTCGTTCGGCGATGGTTTAAGCTCCTTCTTCCGGACGGAAGTCTACTGACACGCTGACCAAACTAACGAGACCGAGAACCGGTCGCCGAGCTTCCCCTTGCGTCTACGGGAAAGTACACGCGCCGAAAGTGGGCGAAACACAGCGGCCGGCGAAAGCGGGGCCTCGAATAAAAAAAAAGGAACAAAGCTTCCGGGACGCCGCATTCCGTTTCAGCCAAGGTCACTCGCGGACATCGACCCGGCCAGCGCGATTCGGCCGAGAAAAATAGAGGCCGCCGCGTTGGAGGAAGAAGCCGACGCGGGAACGTCCTCCTCCATGCGCGTGAAACAGCGAGAAAGGCTATTATGCTCGTGTTGAAAACTTCACAATGCCGAAAGTGCAGTGTACTCGAAAGCGCACCGCTCTTGCGCTTGGTAAGAAAATGCAACAGGGGCGACGCCGTCGGCGAGCTCCCGCACCAGTTCGCCGTGACGTCATGATGTAAACGGCGTCCTGTGTCGCGTCTCTGTGTCGTCGTTTTGTTCTCACGCTATAACTATCGTCATGCCATACCAACTAGCCCAAGCTGCCACACTTCTAAGTCCTGCCTACGTAGTGTTTTTGGAAACAAAACGACTTAGTATAGCAAAGCGACCAAAGTAAGCAAAGAATGCTCGGGACTTTGTGACGTCACATTCAGTCTCTCTTGGCCGAGTGTTGCGCTGCGATTAATCACGGTAAAAGGCAAATGTCTAACGTGGGTGGAAGGGGTGAAAGAGATATACCCTAAAGCTCGTTATAATTGGCCGAATTCTGAAGAGGCCATTCGCATGATCCTCGCGATAACGCTTTTGGGAAAGAAAAAAAATTGACCGCGTCGAGGCCAGCAGCACGGAACAAAAGCTTGGGGCTGACCTCGACGACGTCGTGACTCGTGCAGGAAACCGACGCCGTCCACGTTACGTGCCGTATTTTCCGGCTCGGTAGGCGCGCGTCAGTAAAGCGTGCCACGTTCTCCGCGGTCAAATTCTTCATCGGCGAAGAAGCGGTGGACGGCTACAGTTCCGCGTATTTGACCCATGCGTCAATGAAACACCCGCCAGCGGTCCGTTAAAAAAATGAACGGAGCACAAGTGCATGCGGCAAGCCAGGAACGAATGTCGCCAAAACGACGACGATGCGTCAGGTAGCATGCGGCTCGCGTTGAAAATTCACACGGCATTTATGTACGACAGACATTTTCTATTCAAGTGCAGGCATCATCATTGGGCTTTCCCGTCAATCAGCCTTGTTTTAGTGTCAGGTAGAAAGTTTCGCTGGCGATCCATCGTTGGGGAAGTGGCTCACAGTCGTTTTGTTGTAACCAACCCCACAGCGAGGACGACTAGAAGTACAAAAAAAAAAGCTAGGAAGAACAAACCTTTCATTGAAATTAATGCAAATGGTTTCTTCCAAAGCTAAAACTAGGGGGGGGGGGGGGGGAGTTGAGAGTTCTGACACCCTTCGAAAGTTTTTCATGCTTTAACTTTTTTGGGTGATACTAAAGTATTTACACTTCACATTGACCACTAGATGCCAACGTTATCTTTTTTACACTTAAACACCCCGCAAAAGAAAAATTCATGGAAAACGGTTACCTGTACAGAAAATCTTTAGCGGTTGCTTCTGCCACCTCATGATTGAGACCTGATCGTCTTGTGTAGTAGCTGAGCAGAGCATTCTCCCACTGCTTTGTCGTCCACTCAAGTCTTTAGAATGCCAGGTCTACGCTAATTGTTCAAATAGCATTTTGGGGACCCCGAAATGCCTGTTCCATACTAATCCTTGAAGTCCCATTTAGTGGTCCACATAATCTTGCAAAAAATATGCAGATTGAGCCAAAAAAAAAAAGCGCAGCACACCATAAACTGAAATTAAGACACCTGCCCACCTCTGTCAATGCTATGCTGCGTTTTTCTGTCCAAACCTTTTTTTTTTTTAACAATGCACCACTGTACTAGCCCCTGAACATGTGCTAACAGAGCATGTTCACAAGTCAAACGTCTGCTTTTGATGCAGCTTTTGCCATGCCCAAGCACTGGCGCAAAGCTTGGTGATAATGCAAGTTTCGCTGTTCTCTAAGGCCATAACATAACGTTTTCCCACAAATCTGACTGAAATGAAAGGGTTGCATTTTATTCAGTCCTGTAATGCACCACTGGAATGTTTATTATCGTAAGTGGCTTAAGCAATTGTGATTCACAACCTACTACGTCTTCAGGTTGCATTCCACAGTGTCGCACTGGTGGTGCGAATCATGCCGTACATCTACATTAATTGCTCAGTTAATAAAGTGCAGTTGTGTATAATATTGACGTTTTAGATTACGCCAACCCCTTTCAGTCTGAATATTGCTGTATGATAAATGCATTGTCACCCACCAAAGAAATTTTTTAGTTTGTGACAAATAGTCGTACGCACACATTTTCAAACAAGAACAACATTACAAGCACCTCACATTCGGCATGATCGCAATGACAAACTTTCTCTTCATATAGGATTCAAAGCACAGTTTTGTATAATCACCTACTCTGCTTATGCAGCATTGTTTTATTAAGCCGCCGAAAGTCCATGTTCTTTTAGCTGAAGAAGGCGGCTGGCAAGAACAAGTCCAGCTCTTCTTTCTTTAAGTCCCATGTATTCTGTACGCTAGAAGTGAAGAAAGATTAGTCATGTTATAGGGGCACCGCTGTTCTTGCTCTTAAAGGTAACCCAAAGAACCAACATCACATTGCATCTTTTTGATACCTGTTGCGTATCCACTATTCTAGCTCACTTGATGTCACTTTCAGCATAGATAAGCAGATTTGGATACGAGGCCCATTTTATTAAAGAGAACATGCGAATAAATCCATTTTTCCATGCCAAGTGCAATATAGTTTTGCTAAGCAATCCTTGCTAGCGTTATTCCTGTCACTTCATCAGGTTGTATTAGCTGATGGAACCATCCATTGCAGATCAAGAAGGTGTACGGGGCAAGTGAATGTTGACGTCAATGCATTTTTGCTTACAAAGATGCTACTGTTGAAAAGCGCCGGTTTTTGTGAAAGTTCCTCAAACCCATTTGGAAGAAAAAAGAAATGAAAAGTTTTGGCCTTCTTAAAGGGGCGGTGAAACGCTTTTCAAAATAATGATCGAAAGGCTGAGTTTTTTTTTTACTCGCGAATCAACTGCCGAAAAAACTTTCTAAAAGCTGTCAAGTAAGAGCGACATGTAATGGCTGCGTGCTTTAAGCACTTTTTCTCTTATACCAGCAAGTGCGCTAGAAGCGATGCAGAGGGGGCAAGTTTTAAAAGGGAGCACGTGATGCACTTTTCCTTTTTCATTTTTTTTTTTTTTTCACGTGCAGGTGATGGTGAGCACATTCGCGGGCACGTCGCGGCGACTGCAGCAACTGCATAGCTCGTGATGCTTAAGTCGGTTAATGGTCGTACATTTTTCGATGGAACAGTCATTGGTGTATATAGCATCATTTGGGAGCAACTTCCAGCCGACTTTAAGAATCCCAAATTCCAGGCCGCATGCTGTGCCAGAATGTTCTGGCTTATGTGTTCTCGAAACTTTCGACTAATGATTTGCAGAGTTATCTGACCATACTCAAAAAATGTTGCTGGGCCTCTTTAAGGAGCCAGCAGGTACGAAAATTCCCGAGGCCAAAATGAACGCACGTACCACTTATGGCTAAAACAAAAGGGAGTCAGTAGTCTCGTTTCTTGGGTTAGTTAAAATTGCATGCTGGTTTGTGGACATCCTTGATGAAGACAAGGACGCAGCAAGGCTCAAACATAAAACACTTATGTGCCCCTCTTCATCAAGTGCATCCAAAAAATCCAAATCCCAAAAAAAAGTACATAATAATAATAAGCATGAAAATTGTGTTGCGACGCAGGACAGGAGACTGCACCCCCTTGGTGGTTGCCAAGCGAGCTGCTGCAGATGCAGGCATGGTGCCTGTCGGACGTTCATGAGGGCGGCCCCCTGGTCTCAGGCGCCCCTCGTTCAGCAGCCAGGCAGCCTGCCTGAGACCAGCACAGACCCATTCGAGCTGTCCAAGCAGGACCTGGCCGACATCTACGATGCCATTAAAAAGGTACACAACCACTCTACGCCTGGTCATGCCTCATTAGACGAACAGCATTAGAGACAGAACAAAAAGAAGCTGCCATCATAACTTTCAGTACTGTGTGTTGTTACAATCCAATGAAGCTGGGTAAGATATAGGGGCCTCATTATGGCATAAATGAAAAGCAATGAAAGTGGACAAAGAAATAAAAACTTGATACTTGCCACTGGCACGGACCGAACGTGGAACTTTCCTTTAAAGTGTCCTACGCTCAACCATTACGGCGGCAGTCCTTCCCCGTAATGCCCCGTAACTACAGCGGCAGTCATTCCTCATTCTACTTTATCGAGCATTTCTGCGAGTGTAATTGCTACAACAAGTTGTTGTAACGATCATTTTGTCACTGCCTCCATCTCCTTGGCATTCGTTGAAGAAGCACATGAGAGTAGAACAAAACACCATTTGCTCCCCTTTCGATATGCCACGACTTTCTGCAATGTACCCTTTTTGCAGGAAAGTGCTTGATTTCGTCATTAATGCCATGAGTAGTCGGGGCGAACGCGCTCACTCCATGCAGCTGGCAGTGTTGCAGTTTCCTTTGAGAAATTAAGAAATACTAAATTTAATAACATCCGGTGCCTTGACATGCACTAAGTATATCTCGTGCCATTACGCAATAACAAACTCGTTCAGAGTAGTCGGTGCAAATAAAACTATAGAGACGACGTACACCTGGGTATGGCCTCTTGTTTTGTTCACACTGGCCGCCATGAGTATATTCTATTTTGCCCTATTCCCTATTACTAAAATAACTGAATACTTGAAAAAGTGCCAAGAGGGCCCCTTTTTCAGCAACTATTCAAAGTCTTATTTTTTCTTGATGCAGGAGCTGTGGGTGTCAAAGCCTCAGCTCAATGAAATTGCCAGCTACTACTTTGATGGCCAAGGAAAAGCATTTCGCCCCATGATCTGCACCTTGATGGCCCGGGCTGTCAATATTCACGTGCACAATAGAAATGTGTAAGTAAACTGTGCCAAGCAATTGAGTGTTTCAGGTCAAGTCACAGTTTGTCATGTGCGCAGGCTTCTAGATTTCCAAAAGAAAGTGGCATTATTGTGCGAAATGATCCACACCGCCAGTCTTGTCCATGACGATGTCATCGACACCTCAGACACAAGACGAGGAAAGCCCAGTGTCAATGTGTTATGGGGACAGAAAAAGGCAAGGACAAATTCATCACTTTGCATAGTGCTGTTATCAGCCCTGTTGTTTGCATGTAAAAGCAATGAACACAAACAGAACACGCATGTCTTCGTGGATAAGCACTTTATGACACAGAAAATATGTTTTTGTAGGCGATTCTAGCGGGCGACTTTGTGCTCTCCCGAACGGCGCAGCTGCTTGCCAAGATTGGGAGCAATGATGTCAACAGTTTCCTGTCTCAGGCAAGTATTTTTACCCATTATCCGACAACAAATATTTTACAATTGTGCGTGTACAAGAAACAAGTGCTGCAAGCCTTGTAAACATGCTTCTTTTTTTTTTTTCCCGAGTGATCCCCTTCTTACTGCTTCCAATGCCTGCAAAGATTACAGGTGTAAAAGAATCAGTACAGGCAGCGATCGGGTTCTCCCGAATCTTTAAGGGATGGGTGTACAGAGGCAAACAGCTGCATAAAATCCTCCATTTGGTTGTCCTGGCAGGTTCTTGTGGACTTAGTTCAAGGAGAGTTCATGCAGCTGGGTTCCAAAGAGGATGAGGGAGAAAGATTCTCTCATTACATACAAAAGACATTTAAGAAGACTGCCAGCCTTATTGCCTTCGCCTGCAAATCTGTGAGTACTCATTTCTGCATCGTTCATAGAATCATGGTTAAAACTCGTCATGGGACACTAAGAAATTGTTTAATGTTGAATCAAGTCTTTTTGGGACATTGCATAAGTTTGGGTCAGGCACAAAACATCACAAGAGGAGTACCATTATATTATTGACCACATTTGTAATAACTTTTGCTATGAAGCAAGGTTCATTTTTCCAATCCAAACACACATACTAGTTCAATTATAACATTCCCATATGTCCAGCCTTTCATGGAGGGATAATGTTTTATGCCCTAGGTATCCATACTTGGAGGTGGAGATCACGAAATACAGGAAGCAGCCTACCAGTACGGCAGGAATGTTGGCATTGCATTTCAGGTGAGCTGCTGTCAGTCACACTTAAATGTGCAAATTCACTGACGTCTTGTGCATTGACTTTCAGTTGGTTGACGACCTCCTAGACTTTGTCTCCAGTCAATCTGACCTTGGAAAGCCTGCTGCTGCTGACCTCAGGCTAGGTCTTGCCACCGCACCCGTCCTGTTTGCGTGCGACAAGGTATGCTGCCGCTTGCTGCCACAGCTCTTTGACTACTCCAGCAGTGAAACTGCATACAAAAATCTAGATGTGCCCGTCGACAATAGAAAACTGACACACCAACGTTGCAGTCACTGTGAACCTACTGCAGCAAGAATTACAGGAAGTACTTTTGAGAAAGGTAGAGTTGCTTACAGGTTGGGCTGTCACAACACCATGCAAAAAATAAATAAATAAAAAATCCATTTATTAGATTGTTCTTCTAAGTACAGGGAGTGCTACGATCGGCAAGTCTATACATGGAGTTTCTCTGTGCTTATGATTAAAGCACTCTGGCTTGTTTTTTGTTTGCAGTACCCCGAGCTGAATGCTATGATAATGCGGCGCTTCTCTGAGCCCGGAGATGTGGAGAGGGCTTATGAGGCTGTTCTGAAGGTAAGCGGGCACACTCTCGGTTGTCTCGGTACTAACGCTACACGTCTTCTCTTCCCAGAGTGACGGCCTACAGCACACACGGCTGCTGGCGCAGAAGCACTGCAGCGAAGCTGTGCGGCACCTGACGCCATGGGTCGAATCGCCAGAGAAGCAGGCACTCATCGGCATCACCGAGAAAGTGCTGAACCGCAAGAAGTGACCATGTACATACAAACGGAGCCTACCGGTAGCCTTGGACAAGAGCAGTTTCACAAATTTTATCAGACAATCATGGAGAAATGCGACAGTGATTTCCACGAATGTGATGGCGTGCTTGAAAAGAAAAAAAAAGATTGTGCGAATGAACTGCGCATATACAACGAAAGCTTATATAATGTCACCTTTTGTTTGCATGACCTAATCCTTATCCCAGGAAAGAGATAGCATAGTTGTATAAAGACATGTACATAAAAGTAATGAGCTTGGGTGTGAGATGAAAAAACAAAACAGTGCAACTAAGAAAGTATAATTGCAATGACAAATTACTATTGTATGGAAAAGCTTCACCAATCTGTTACACATAATATTGTGCATTATTTATCTTATGTTGGTTGAATGTCCTTGCAGAGTATACATACTAATTTAATAACGATGTTAAAAAGTAACCTGTACATATGAGTATGACATTTTGGGAAACCTATAGTTGGGCATATTAAAGCCTACTGCAGCAGTTGAAAATCAGGGGTAAAGAGGATTGTTACAGAATTGTTATGCATTCGTTTTTAATAGAACACTAACGCAACAAATAAACACTAACAATGTCATCAGACTCTGTGTTCCTTAGGCAAGTTAACTCGCATTACACAGCTCTTGAAAAATCCTTTTACATTTTTCACCGCAACCCCTTTCTGTCAACAGAACCTATGAATGGCTTGCATCTAGCGCTTGCAGTCTGCACTGTACAAGGGGCACTCCACTTGGGCTGTGCCGATCATAAAATTGCCTTTTAGTTAAAAACCTCAAAAGCCGTTCCCTGGCAAAATCGATTTGTCCCAACTTGAATGCACGCTCGCATTTTGCATCATTGAAAAATTTCTTTCGGACAAGACTTTTTTTTTTTTTTTTTTTTTTGCTGGATGGTGTCTAATAGAAAAATGCAAGCCAAGCAGAAAAAAAAAGGACAAGGTGCATAGCTTATAACATCGCTGAACCATGCATCAATGATTTAGTTTGCGCTTAATTCAGATACCTAAAAAAGCTACACTACACAGCCCTGTAATGTGGCAAAAAGGAATAATCTGAAAGTATATTACCAGAACCAGTATATTACCAGAAAAAAAGGCTGGATGCAGTTCACCACCACCTTGTGTATCTTACATCTTTTCCCTCTTTCAATTATATATGATTCATTAGTAATAAACCTTTTGCAACAAACACCATAAACCTCATATGTAGTAAACACATAGACGCAAACCTTATGGCAGTGTCCATCGCGAGTCACAATGGTAACCACACAAAGCCAATAATCCTATGGCAAAAAAAAAAAAACGATAGGTCTGCTTGCTTGGTGATGAGGTGATCGACAAACGAGAGTGGGTGGCTACTCGTTCACAATTCTTAAATCTCTTCAATGTTTATGCGTAACATGTATATCTGTGCGCTGCTTTGAAATATTCAAATATTTCTGATGCACAATGTATATGAGCTGTATGCCTTATTCTGGGCACATTTTACCTAAATTGAGACAAATATGAAACACATCAGCATATTGCAAACGATTTGGTAGCATAAACTGTATGCAATAAATTAATGAATGTTTAGCACCCATTTGAACAACAGCTATGGCATGTAAATTTTTGTGAATGAAATCCCAAACCGACATGGGCTCCTTGGTAAATCTCGTACACAACTTTAGGTTGGCTAGATTCGAAACAGCTGCGTGCTTTATTGCACCAACTTCTCGTTCCATATTATTTTAGCATGCCGATTTACTAGACTTTCTCAAGCTTAAGAAATAGTTGTTCCCGAAATGGCATATGGAATGTTTGACATTTTAAAAACTACATATTATTGCATACCTTGACTGGCACTTGCCATTTATTCAGATTTCTTCAAAATTTTTAAAAAAAATATACATGCGATGTTTCCCATAAATCTCGTGTCATCACTTAGGCCCCTAGCTTTCCACGATTCTGCGAAAAATCACGGAATTGACGTGTTTCTGCGGAAATATGAAAAACGGACAATTCCGTGAAAAATCGCAGAATTACGTTTTTTTTCTTCGCGGGAATGCGAAAAGTCATTTGTTTGCAATGCCAGCTAACGGGTTTTCGTGTGCGCAATAAAGAATCGACATCGCTGTAGCGTGTGTAATAACTTGTTTTTGGTATGAGCTTTGATTATAAAATAGGCGAGGCACTTCTTTGAGAACAGATATGACTGGCATAGCGCGAAACGGGGCTGTGTGACGAACTTGCAACCATGCTCGCAACCACCCTCCTTGCTTGCAACGCGCTGTCGCGAAGGCGGTTCCGGTTTTGTACTCAATGGAAACGCGGAGGCAATCTCTTTGTACTCTTTTTTTTCCCACAAAAGAAAAAAAAAAGTTCGTGTTAAATGTCGGCGAATCAATGTGCTCGTATACTTTATTAGTTAATAGAAAAAATATTCATGTTGCTTTATCGTCTTTTAGTAGTAGGAAAAATTTAAGCCACCACTGATAACAAGGCTTAACTTAAGTAGCCGTAGTCAGCTATCGATCCAACGTACTCTCTTTTGCGACTGCACATATGCTGTGTGCCTTGTTCTCGTTTGTTTTGGTCGTTCTAGCCACCCTAGCTTTGGTTGAAGATCGATGCGTGAATAGACATGGCGCCTTAAGGGTCACATTTAAGTAAAAAGACTGCCAAGGAACGCGCTCGAGAATACATGCACGCCGAGCTTTACGAAGATGGAGGTGTGCTTTTTTTCCGGGCTTGCACAAGAGAAGTTAACCATCGCCGCAAATCAACTATTGACGAGCACATCGAAAGCAATTATCGCAAGAATGTCGGAACAAGGGACTCCTCTAAGCGAAAAAGCGGCGAAGAACCATCGGAAGATGGAGCCGGAGGTTCAGGAGCGCCGAGGAAGCAAAGTAGACTGCAAACGCTGGAATCTGCAATCACGGCTAGTGAAGTGAGGAACGATGCTGTGCTCAAGTTCCTGGAGGCATTAATATCCGCAAATATTCCCCTTGAGAAGGCAGACAATCCGAAACTGAGAATGTTTCTGCAGACACACGTTCGGAATGGTGGATCGGTGCCTGGATCTAACGCGCTCCGCCGACGACTTCCAGAATTGTTTGAGAAGCACGAGGCAAATTTGATAGCTATGTTTCAAGGCACCACAGTTTCTGTAATTATAGACGAAACCACCGACGACCGATAAAAATCGGTTGTGAACGTGTTGTTCGTTCAGTCGGCCAGAACGACGAATGCTGCACTACAACCTGTACTCGAGGAAGTGAAATTCGTGGATGAAATGAACTCATCCGTCATTAGACGCATCGTGACAAGAATACTCATGAGGTATGGAGTTGAATTTGAAGATGTATCGGGCTTTGTTAGCGATAACACCACTTACATGGTGAAGTCCTTTAAGGAGTGCATAAAGCCACTTTGTGAAGGTGCTGTTCATATTACGTGTGTAGCCCATACAGTGAATATTGTTGGCAGCACACAGCAGGCATATTTTCCCTTAGTGAACAAGTTTGTCGCTTGTATGAAGAAGGCCTTCCGCCTGTCGAGTAGAAAAAGAGCTTTCTACAAATCGCATCTGGAACAGTTCGGAGTTCAGTGTGCCAAAGCACCGCCAGCACCTGTCCAATGCAGGTGGAATTCATGGATTGAGGCTGTGGAACAACATTCTGCCTACTTCGAGCACTATCCTTCATTGCTTCAGCAAGTCCACCAGAAGTATGGTGAAGCAGCGTGTGTTGATTCTCTTCTGAAACTGCTTAGTGAAGACTCGACTGAGCTCAGGTACAGATGCGGTGCATTGCGGTATTTGGGGAAAAAGTTTCCAGCTTGCTGAAAGCAGCAGAAGGTCAGCGCGTAGCCTGCCACAAAGCGTACAATACATTGTTTACGCTTTGGGTGTACCTTAAAGCAGCTTCAAAGGAGGATTTTGCAACACAGCTGAAGAGGGAAAATGTTGCACATAATGAGGCCAATCAAATTGAAAGCAAGATGAAGGCTCCAATGACCAAAGCGGCTAACAAAGCACAGGTATACTTGGAGAAGTCCAATACGTGGCAATTCTTCAAGGATGTTAGGTTAAGTGCTTGGATCCTCTGCAAGCTTGGTGTCTTCCACAGAAGAGGACAGAGTTGACGGGCGTGCCTCAGCTTGCAGAAGAATCACTTGCTCTAGCTGCCGAATGGCAGATTTACCTGAAGACTGCACAAGAACTGAAGACCAGTGACAGGGACCTGGCTCCATTTGTGTCCAAGCAACAAAATTCAGGAGCAGACTTCGATATTCTGGCTTTCTGGGCAGGGATGGAGCAGCTTACTCCAACCCTTTCATCAATCACCTTGAAATACTTGGCGATATCAATCAACTCTGTTGATGCAGAGAGATCATTTAGTCGCTATGGTGACATTGTCTCCCACAAGCGTCACTCTCTGAGTGAAGAGAGCACCAAGCACCATCTGATGCTGTGCCACAACAGCTTTCTCCAATTTTAATTATTGCAGGCATGTTGAGAGCCTGAAAGTGTAATAAATAAGTTGTTACGTGTGCCTTCTTGCATTTGTTCATTATTGTCACAGAATTTTGCATGTTTAGAGTTGCCATGGAATTTCGTAGACTTCTCTATCTGGAATCGCAGAATTCCAAATTTTCCACCGCATAAAGTTAGGGGCCGTAGTCATCACTGACAGCTTCAGCATCTAGGCATGTCATTCATAAATCTTGTTCATTTTTTGTGAGCTCAAACAGGGCATCACGTAGACCATGGGTCACAAGTTAGTGTCATAACCACTAGTGACATTATTAGTTTTCTTGCCTACCATCACTGATACTACTGCCAAGAATGTTAAGTCCAAGCAGTATGTTTGTTTGTGAGAGCAGTTGGCTCCACGGAAAATACCAAAAAGTGTATTGCTCGCATAAAATTACTTCAGTATAGATTCCCAATGAGGTCAAAAGAAAGAAAATGCCGAGAACCACATGGCTTTAAGGAAAAAAAACAAGAAACAATACGACGGCAAGATTCGCTTGTGTGAAACTTGTCACATGCCAGCATGCTTTGCGTGTACAACACGATTAGACGTCCCAAAAATAAACTCGCCAAAACTTCACTACTTCACACTAAAACAACAAAAACAAGTTTATTGAATGGGGCAGAGACACATCCTCTGCAAACAGTGTGCACTATCAGGTCACCTAATGAACAATCCTCTGGCCTGGACTAAAAATTCACAATATATACAATACATTGGTTTCATCATTGCATTGTGCCACCTATTGAGAGAATGACTTATTGCTGTAGCAGGAGACTGTTTACCTTTTACGAATTGGCTCTTTCCCACTGAGCAGCTGCTTGACATCATCTGCATCGAGCGTCTCGTATTTGAGCAGCGCCTCGGCCAGCAGCTTGTGCTCTTTCTGGTGAGTTTTCAGGATCGCCTTAGCCCTCTCGTACGACTCCTGCCACAGAGCAAAAAGGTAGGTGCAGCTGTAATTTTGTTCTCGTGACATTTATTAAGGCCTCGTCATACAGGAAAGGTTACCAGCACAAATGTTAACAGCAATTCGAATGCAAGAAATCAAATGTCCGAGCATGGAAAAGTAGTTTAGGATGGTCTATGGGTAACTCAAAGTAATTAATTAAAATACCAGAGGTTAACAAACGAGAAAAAACGAAACGGAAGATTTCGAGAACACTCAGAAAAATAAGTGGCTTAGGCATGCACGAGGGAAAAAAACTGACTTACATGCAGAAGTCTCTTTATCTCTGCATCAATAACTTCTGCAGTGTTTGGTGCCAGTTCATTCACAACTATCAGCGAACTGTGATCTTCATCGAACGTTCTCACACCAACCTGGGACAAGGAAACAAAGAAAACAATGCCACTGAGATAGGAAATGGAAGCAGGAACTGCACCTGTGATCTGCACAAATGAATTTTTGATTAGCCATAAGCTGACAGGTTTCCCTTAATGGCACCAGTATCTCGAGTAACTCGCGAGAATCATTCTGGCACAGCACCGTCTGAAAGTGAATAACACGACACAGTTATCTATCAGCTAGCAAGAAACCCGTTACATAAATCACACAAACAATTTGAAGTCAAGCCAATTGTCTTCCTGTTTTTAAAATTGGGCACTCAAGAAAGCAGTCGCCTATCGGAGCACTTTCATACAACCAGTTTTGGCAAGCTGGTGACTATTCCCAACTTTCAGCTACGGTGGCGCCGCCACATGGCAACCAGTGCAAACCGTGATGCGGTGATAAAACAAAAACTTGCCAGCCGTGCCTCGTCATCGTTGTGTCCCACAACATCTTGCGTGTGCGGGGACTGAAGTGCTATGAATTTTGCTCGTGCAAGGTTGCAGAACCTTCCAGCTTCAATATTGCCCGAATAATACAACATAAACTGCTTGGCTAAAAGGCTCAAACTGCAGGCGTCACTAGCGTACTTGGTTTTTTTCAAGCTATACATCATGAAACTTGTCAACATATTGTGGTTACGAGCGAGCACTTGAAGTGGGATGACTTCTGGGACGTAACAGAATTGTTTGTATTTTATTCACCAAAACCACGACATGATGGGACACGCTATAGCAGGGACCTCAGATTCATTTTGACCACTTGGGGTTCCTTAAAGTGCTCTCAAATCTAAGCCCACGATTGTTCTTTTCCATTTAGCCCTTTTGAAATACCGCTGCCACGGCTGAGCCCACCGAACTCAGCAGCACAGCACTTCATGGTGTCAAATACACTCTCCACGGTTTACACTCTCCATGCACTCTGCTCCACACTCTGCTCCATACACTCTCCATGCACTCTGCTGCAGACCCGCAAGTGGCGGGACCAAATCCCTGCCACAGCGGCCGCATTTTCGATAGAGGCGAAAATTTGTGAGGCCTGTGTTATGTGCTTAGATTTCAGTGCATGTTAAAGAATCCCCGGTGGTCGAAATTTCCGGATCCCTCCACTACAGCGTCTCTTAAAATAATATGTTGGTTTTGCGACGTTCAACCCCAAAAATTATTATTATCAATCCTGAGACAAGCATTTGAATGCTCGTGATTTTTGTTGGGTCAACAATAACACGGTTAATACAACTATGCTTGCGCGAGCGAAGAACACAGCTTGCCGCAACTGACACATGCGAGCAGCGGCTGGGCAGACACTGCCGCCGTCCGTGATTGAGCGCAAGCCTGTCTAGGGCGCTGAAATTTCAGCAACGATATATATATATATATACATTTCTGGTCTTCTGCCTGCGTCGAGACACCCAAGCAGTCATCTCCACAACATTGATATGAATATTGAAGCAAACTGAGCCGGTTCAGCGAGATGGCCTGCAATGTAGCATGTTTACCTGCGAAATGCCCAAGCATCGTGGTTCCCGATCTCAGTCGTAGCTTGTAAGAAGGCGCTGTTTTGAATAAGTGACATACCGTAGCACAAGTTTATTGGGTTAAGCATTAGTTTGCGTAATTAAACAATAGTAACCCATCTTCGCTGGCATGATACCGACACCCACGGTCAAAATGATCGGAGCGGTAAAGGAACGACCCAAGCGGCCCTATGTCAACTGTCTCTCGTGTTGTTTACTGTTGTCAATATACCGCCGTGCGATCGCGGGACTGAGTGAATGAGAAACATCTGCTGAGTTTGACGCACACTGGATGCCTGATCCGGCCATGCAGTGTGTCGGA
Source organism: Rhipicephalus microplus (assembly GCF_043290135.1). Classification (NCBI taxonomy): domain Eukaryota; kingdom Metazoa; phylum Arthropoda; class Arachnida; order Ixodida; family Ixodidae; genus Rhipicephalus; species Rhipicephalus microplus. The sequence goes on from NC_134703.1 coordinate 34,147,102, forward strand.
ACGTTACCGAACTGGCTGCTACACGAGCGCGTCGGACGTCGAATCCGGTGAAAGATCATACCGTGTGCCCCACACTCTATGCACTCTAAATGAGCTGCTTCTTTCGAAAGAATGTAAATGCTACGGAAAATTATCCTAGGCAAAAGCGGCGGCAACAACGCAGAGGGAAAACCTGCGAAGAAGGCTCCGTGCAGGCAGGGGATCACAGCATCAACAGCCATTTTGGTTTTCTTGCGGCGCCCCCTACATACTTGCCAAGATCAAGAATTCTGAATCCGGGAGATTTCTGCAACGGGGGAGGGGGGGGGGTGAATGAACTATTTGCCCCTATTTGTTTTTTTGGTACAAAAAAAAAAAAACCAGCGAAAAACAAAAGGGGGTGGAGTGCAGGGTCTCAATTGCAAGCCCCAACATCAGCGTTGCGGTCTTATAGTGGCTTGGAGAGGCCGAACACACGAGGGTAAGGTTTCGCACTAAGGCGAGTCTCACGCCCTGCCGCGGTGGTCTAGTGGCTAAGGTACTTGGCGGCTGACCCGCAGGTCGCGGGATCAAATCCCAGCTGCGGCGGCTGCATTTTCGATGAAGGCAAAAATGCTGTAGGCCCATGTCCTCAGATTTGGGTGCACGTTAAGGAACCCCAGGTGGTCTAAATTTCCAGAGCCCTCCACTACGGCGTTTCTCATAATCATGTGGTGGTTCTGGGGCATTAAACCCCACATATCAATGAAGGCGAGTCTCAAAGTATCAACTCAACAAGCAGAATCTATTTCCGTCAAAACTGGCGTATGTCTTCCAGGGACGCGCATGAACAGACGACGGCGCAGCTGGCTGCCGCATAAGCGTTGCTCATTACTAGATTTTTTTGACAGAAACACCAAAACGCGTCTGGCCCCTTGTTATTGCGATAGCAATTATATGAACGGTCTAGGCTGTTTATTTTTTGTCGCCACTGTCATTCGCAGAATATATATATATATATATGAACACAAGAAAGAAAAAAAGCCACCCGCGATGGGTGCCCAGCTCGTGCCAACGCGCACTTATCTCTCACGCGTACTTTGCCCCGCAGATGAAAGGCGGGGGAGGGGGGGGGGGGTTAGATGCTTGTGCGAGCGCACTTACTTTTCGGTGGGGAGAATCGTGTGCCTTCCGCTTTCACTGGAACGATTGCGTTAGTTGCCGGGCCCACCAAGGTCACTTTCACTTCGGTTTCTGCACAGGCCCCATTTGCGGAAACAGCGCGCTTTGCGAGGTATAACAGGGACACTTGTAATTTGTACTCATCTGTGCATGTAATTACTCTCGTGCATAGTTTTTGTTTAAACAGCTAGTTACGTGTCGAGCGGTAAACATTGTTAGTTCGCTCTCGTACATTCTGTGTGTATCGTTTTCTTGTGTCACTTGTGCGTGAGCAGAAAGCTGCATGTTACAATCTGCTTGCCGTTCTCAGCGTGACATTCCAAGTTGTTGCTGTCGCATTCAATGTTTCGCCCTTACGGCGAAACTGTGACTTTTTTAATGTATTTACTGCCTTTAATCTACCGCTGCATGCCCTCGGAGCATAGATCGCTACCGCGTTTCCGCGACTGCGGTTTTGTGCATGGTGGTTGCAGCAAACGGTAGTTCTTTTTACAATCGCGCTTTGCCATCACACCTGCCGCAGTTTTGTTTCCAGAGATTGCGGAAAGCAGCATTGCTTTGACTGGTTGAGTTTCTCAGTAACATCGTCGCCATACATGATCGTACCAAGAGCAACCGCGGTTTCGTCCAGAGCGGTTGTGGCAACAACAATCACATGCACTGTAGAAGACAGTGCGTGCAATGGTCGCATGCGTACTTTTAAAGCTTCGAGTGCGCTGCTCTCGGCCTTAGTTCGACAGTTTCCGCACTTAAGTTCATACCACTCACCACGATTAGGAAATGTGTTCGGAACATTCGAATTTAGGCCCAATGGACATGGTGGAATTAGGCTGGAAAATTTCACAAATTCGTATCTGCTGCGGTTTTGCATCACTAAGATTCTACTGTACGTTTAGGTGAACGCCTCCTAAATTCGTTCATAATAACATGTGGTGGGTACGCAAAAAGCTCGGAGCGGACTCATCTGCATTTTCGCCAATGCGGCCGGATCACACACAAACACTTCCATTTCTGGGAGATTTTCATGCCAACCATCCAAACGGAAGAAACAGTAGAAGTCTGGGAGTCTCCCGGCCAATCCGGGAGACTTGGCAGGTATGCCCCTATGGACACTGAAAGTTGCGAATTCATACTGAAACGAAACAAGGACGAGTCAGTCCTGTGTTATTGTGCCATCCTTGTTCCCTTAAAACAATGTTTTTTTTCTTTAACGTCGTTAATTGCCCAGCAAAACAGTTCATTAAGCTACGTTTCATACATTCAAGACCTTCAGAAGGTTTCCTTGTAGTGTGCATCAAAGACTGGCAAAATGTAGGCGCACAGGGTGCTAACTTCCAACGATGGTTTCTTCTGAGAACCAGGGTCACTTATCCACTGTTTCTCTCTTTCGACATATAAAAGACATTGTTTTAATGGTTTTGTCACCAATATCTGCAAGCCAGCGTACTGCAGAGGACATTAAAAGTTCACTGGGATCAAAAACTGCACTCTGCATCAGTTAGAACAGCAGACAACGCCGTCAAAGTCCCTGCACAACGATTCACTTGTTGTTTACATGTGCCACATGTGACTAACAGCAGGTGGCACAGTTGCTGCTAGTACATTATGAGCTGCTGTCTTGTGATGCCAGATTATGGTCACATGCCATGGCAAAAGCACTCCTGAACATTGAAACCGGAATAGTTAGTTTTTAAGATGTAGCGAGGATATAGTCAATGCATTCACAAGCAGCACAATGGTCTTTTCATGGTCCTGAACACCAGCGTTTTCATTTAGGACCACATGAAAATATTTCTAATTCTCTTCAGTTCCCCAGTTTGAAAAATGGTGTTTTGTTTATGAGGAGTATATTCACTCTCTGGTGACTTACATTACCGTATTTACTCGATTCTACAGCGCCCTCGATTGTAACGCGCAACCGATTTCCACGACAAAAAAAAAAAAAAGTAAGACATCGATTGCAACGCGCACCCATTTTTCTCGCTGGCCCGCACGATCACACCACTAAAGAAAAACGACTCCTTTCGGGAGAGTCTTCCATTTAAATATGAGGTATGGGGGAAGCTTGTGCTAATCTGACATGTAACAGAGCATTGCCATCACTGTAGTTTTACCGTGGACCGATGTCAGCACGCGAACTTGCTTCGCCCCCTTCTTCTCGACGGTTGTGGTGCGGGGCATGTCGAAGTAAAGAGGCGTCGAATCAGCATTCCCGATTTGCCCAAGCAATTAGCCGTTGTTGTGCCGCAAGTGTAGGATGAACCACTGAAAACTGTGAAGCTTTTCATCGTACTCCTCCGCAAAACGTTTCACATATGCCCGTTCACCTTCGGAAGGAAAAACCTTTCCTCTTTATAAAGTTAGTTAGCCAGCACCTACTCGCTTTAAACTGGCTCCGCATTAGACCTTTTTTTAAGGCTAATTGCATAGCCCGCACTTGGAGCAGTTCTGTCGTCACGGACCACTGTGCCACTCGCTGCTCAAGCACATACTCACCGAGCAGCTCTTCAATTTGCGGAAACCGACCCTACTGTGGTCCACTGAAGCCTTTGCGTGAAGCTTTGCTGTCGACAATCTTCTGCTTTTGTTTCCGCCAGTCCCGCACGCACGTTTCGGAAACTCCGAACGACCGCGATGCGGCCCGATTTCCATCCGTTTCTGCACACGCGATGACTTTTCTTTTAAAAGCGCCATCGTGGTGCACTCGAGTTTTTGGAGTCCACCCTTCCACGCCGTCGATGCTAATGCACTACAAGATGACGAACTCCTCAGCACACGTACGATGTGCCGCACATAGGAAACACATAGGCAGAAGTGGCTGACGCACCATGCCGACGCGTGTAGGGGGCGGCCATTTTGGAAATGCTGATGGCAATAGAATGACCGTATTCATATTTTTTTCGTACTCGATTCTAACGCGCATGCGAATTATGAACTCGCTTAACTGAAAAAAAGGTGCGCGTTATATTCGAGTAATTACGGTATATGCTGTCAATAATGTAGCAGAAAGGTGTTACAACCAGCACTGCATAAGCGTGCATGTTTCCTTAATCTACCCGTGCTCACAGTCACTGCACCAGGGGTGTCCACAAGAGGATGGGTGCATGCTACTGTGTTTTGACCACAAGAGATTACCTTCGTTTTTAAAATATGAAAAACAGAACATTTAGTGCTGCTCTGGCTCAGTACAGTGAAAATAAAGTTGAAATCCTTTATAAGAGACACTGATATAAGAGACAAATGGGTGTAAGAGACACCAGAATGCGTACACCAAAATACGAGTTGATGAGAAAAAGGCATACGAGGTACCCTGCTTATAAGAGACTTCTTATATAAAAGACTGGAATTGCTGCCCGCAGCATGCCTCTCATAAAGGGGTTTAACCGTATTGCAGGATGTAGCAGGATAGGTTTTCTTTTTTAGAAGTTTGGTGCAATTAGTGCAGGTATCCCATCACTGAAGTGATCTTTCTCTTTTTCAATGACCTCTCCTTTAATGTCAACCTGCCAGATCACTGGCACCAAGAAGGTGGAATTAACGTACCACATACATATCACTAAATGCTGTCCCAATCTCATTAACTTAGTTACACAGATGAAGATGAAACAAAGTACCTTCTCAGACATGCCCCACTCCTTGACCATGTTGGTGGCAAGTGCAGTTGCCTGCTTCAGGTCACTCGAAGCACCTGGCAAAATATTTCAAAGAAAATGCATACACTTACGGGCGTTGCTTGAAAAGACAATGCTTCAGTGAACTCCATCATTTACTTGTGTTCCTAGTAAGCGGCAGTCACATCAACTAGCTATCCATAAAAAAAACTAAACATTTGAGCATTAATTAGTCATTTCTCTAAAAGTCACTGGTATCATAGCTCCCTGAACTGATCAACCAAACATATCGTGGCAATCATGCTTTATGACAAGATGGGTTTTAACATCCCCAAAACCACCAGGCAACAAAGACAAACATGCAACACTTCCACAACAAGATGCGAGGCAGAAGCGAGCACAAATATTGGCCCCCAGCTAGCAGCTTGAAATGCAGCATGGGAAGAAAAAAGCAGCAACCACATAGCTTTGTCTGCATCATTGGTGTGCTAATCCCAGTATTCATCACAAAATTATCCCCAAAACTGAAAGGTGCAGCCGCTGCTAGCTTGCATCAAATACAGTTGAAACTGTGCAATGACATAACCAAGAAAGTAACTGGTGTGCCTCACCTCCATGCATTAGATAAGAAGACACCTACCGTCAACTAAGGTGCTACAACGTAGGAAGTGATCGCGAAGTAATTTATAGTAACTTACAGAGTGATAAAAAATTATGTTAAAAAATGTACAGATGTTAAAATAGCGCAGTAGCTTTCACTGCCAAGTCGTCTTAGCCAAGCAGCACAACAAAACAACCTAAGCAAGCTTCCATTGCAAGTGCAGCATTACCGCAGTGAAATAAGAGCGGGCGATAGATTCTATAGAGTGAACTGAGAACTACACCATCAAAAAGTGTAGTTCTCAGTTGGTGTAGTGTAGATGCAAATGTCTTTGCTCATGACAGGGAACATGAATGCAGACAAAAAGTGGGCACACACGTTCCCACTATCGCAGCAGGCATGTGGCAAGTGCTGCAAGAGCAGTACCTGAAGTGATCTTCTCCGAGCCAAACACCAACTCTTCAGCCGCCCTGCCTCCCATGAGCGTGTCCATGGTAGCCAACATCTGGGCTTTGGTGACGTGGTAGTGCTCCTTCTCGGGAATATATGCAGTCTGCACAGGAAAAGAAAGGCACAAAGGGTGTTCAAATTGAGAGGTACAAAACGACGCTGTGGCCATAAACGAAGACTTTATTATTTGAAGTATACACTATGCACCTGACCACAATGAACTCGGCGATATGAGAACTGAAGGACTCCTTGTTCCCATAATTCCTGTCGCTGCAAAGAGAACCAGTCCTTCACAGCATCCTTCAGTTTGAAACCAAAGTTTGAAAACCTTCCCTTTTAGATGTTTTTTTCAGCGGACCAGACACATGGAAATTGCAGGCGATAAATAGGGTCTGGTTTAACGTTTTTCAGGGTCAAAATCGGATAACGCATTGCTACTTTTTGAAAACACGCTCACACTTTTTCCCACTGGAACTCTCCGATCTTGTGCTTTTGAGTAACAGCGGGCTACCAGAGCCAGCCAGTGCGCATTCCTTTTATTTTCAAAGTTACACTGAGCACTTCCAGTCAGCATTAGTTCTTCTTGAGCTGGGCGGCTCTGGCCACCTGCCATGGGCCCATGAATAGCCAGAAACTTCCAGGACAATTTTGTAGAGGAAGATCTTGGCAGGTTTCAGGCTAGCAGATGCCCCCACTCACAAAAAAAAAGACAATGCGCGCTCTCCCCCATCTTTTTGAGGACTCGACAGATTGCAATACAGGCTATTGAGGACAACACTTAGGGTTGTCATTATGCTTGGCGTTATCCTCGAAAGACCATTACGCCGTGTGATATGGCGTGATCATGAGTGGCAGCGAACATTTAAAGCTGATATTTATTGGCTTTTTTTATTTTATGTTTCATGAACAGCATGGCAGACTGTTGCCTGCTGACTGCGTCGTGCAAACGTCTCAAAAGTTATGTACAAGTTCGTACACACACGTGAAAGCCTTCTTCAAGTTCATTTTTCTGTAGTAGTATTCTTTTATTGTGTGTTGTCTGTTGTTTGTGCAGTCAGCCACGACGGACTGTGGCCAAGCTAGCTGCTTCCCTCCTTTGTAGGTCTGCGTGCGTGAGCCCCTTCAGAACTTACCTACTTCCACTAAATCTTCGATGTCAACAAAATGCACCTATTGAATGGTATAACTGTCGTTAAAGCACATGAATAAGCAGAAAGTAAGAGAGAACAAGCCCTTTCTCGCAACTAAACGATTTATTATAAAGGGAAAAAATATATAAGCAGGCAATCAAAACAACGCATAAACAAAACAACACCAAGACAGTGGCAGCAGTTGAGAAAAAGCAAGCATGCAAAGTTGGGGTACTATTTCCAGCGCTTGCTTGCTGCTCACCAGATGTTAAAACATCTGTTTTATATGAGGTACCTTTGCATTGAAACAGATGCTGATATTAACAAACAACGCTTTGAGGGATAAACAAATCCGTTAATGGGAGTTGGGACCATCTCCCGCTAAAAGGGAACCACGTGTAGATGCGAAGCAGCGGCACTAACGCTTACACTGGCGGCGACGGCGACGCTGGCGCTCATCAAGCAAAAGCTAAGTAAAGACGCCCTTGACCGAATTACGAACGCGCGATCCAGTGCCTACACATACGAGGTGACCAGTGAACGGTTGTACAGAGCGAGCAATCAATTTTTTACTACTAGTAGACAGCCTTGGGAGGCAAGAGAGGGGGAGGGGTAGGACGGTTTTGCGGGTGTCACATGTGACGAGCAGCAACGGACTAAAGTGACGTCAACGCGCCCGCACTGGGAGGGAAGGCGCGACCTACTTGGCACCGCCCCAACACCTGCAACCAGGAAAGCGCGGTGCGGACGGAGGGACAGCATTACACAGGCTAGTCGAAGAGCTGCTTCGCATCTAAAAAAGTAGGTTACAGCACACATTGACCGAATGTGTGGCTTTGGGACAATCAACTTTTTGACCATTTTTCGGCTTTCAAAGTCCTTTCAAAACACTCACGTGTCCCAGAGATGGGCCCCTCGGGATGATGGTAACCTTGTGCAGTGGATGGGCCTCCTTGGAATAGTGTGCCACCAAGGCGTGGCCACCCTCATGGTAAGCTGTGATCAGGTTGGCCTCCTCATCAGGGATGCGTGACTTACGCTCCGGACCTGTCCCGTTTGTAAAAAGTCACTTCTAGCTATTGCAAAAGAAAAATTTGACACTAAACAGGCTACAGCACTTGAAGCGCTACGACACTTTTCAAAAATATGTCAAGAAACACCACATAAAATTTGGCAGATCCCATGTACCATGAGAATCAATGTTATGCGAAGCATGCGGAAAACAGATATGTAGAAGTGTTGCATGCACAGCCATGTTATATAGTCGCATATGTTTTATGTAACGTGTTGTTTACAGCTGCTTAACGATGCCAACAGCAACACAGATAATATAAATACAAGAAGCGGTGAGCTGATAGCAAACTATTTCGAACAAACTCATACTCACTCATGAAATACATTTTGCCCTTAAGGGTCACTAATACTCAGGCTCTTCGAGGTCCTCAGCTGAACTCCCTCGAACACAGACTTGCTAAAATTTTTCTCATCTCGACTGACTCGCGTTCAATTTCACCAGAATATCGCTCCCTCACTCAGATTCAAGCTTACAGCTCGATCAGAGTCTGACTGAGCCTCAGTGAGTCAGCTCATGAGTGAGTTTGCCAACCTATGCCAGCAGAAGGCAGCAACAGGCCCTCACCCATGAGGATCTTGTCTCGCGCACTCTCCAAGTAGCGCATGGACACGGCTGGTGCGGCATCAATGGCTGCCCTCAGTGCCGCCTGGTTGACCACATTCTCCAGGTCGGCACCCGTGAACCCTGTTGTGCCACGTGCGAGAACATCCAGTGACACATCTGAGGCAACCTTGACCTTGTCCAGGTAGAGCTGCAGAATCTCCTTGCGGCCTGCCAGGTCTGGCACAGGTACCTGGACTTCCACATCAAAGCGGCCCGGCCGCAACAGTGCCCTGGGCAGAATCAGTGTACCCTTCTCAGACACTTTCTACGGGAACGCAGCAGCACTATTACGGGTAGTCCAACACACAGACATTTTTTTGCCATAGGCCGAACACTGGCAGTATATCATACCAATTAAAAGAAGGAATTCTATTTTTACTAGTATTAGTATCAATCAACACTTTTCGAACGCACTGTAAAAATACTATTTATGCAAGAATAATTGTACGAATATTACAGCTCACACAAAATGTCGGTGCATCTCTACATTTATGCAATATAAAAAAAAATTCATACATACATGTTATATAATGGAGATTCATGCAATAATATACAAGAAATTTTGAACTTTCTTTGCTCTGCAGGAAGAGATAAGAAAATTTTGTGAATTCTACCCCACAGCACTAAAGAGTACTACCAAAGGTACGACACGAACGTCAAGAGAGGGCTGCCCTCTAGCGAAAAATAAAACTTTCCAAGCAGTAAGTGATGCCAAAACAGGGCAGATAAAATTTTTTGTCTTTAGAAAACAATCGAGATATTGAGGGAAGTGTGCAGCAGCAGTGAAAGGAGCAAACTTACACTAGCTAGAAAGCACCTGTTGACATTCCTAGGTGGTTTGATTCCCTTTCCCTATGAGTTTTGCTCGAAACCACAAACTAAAATTCACTCTCGTATTACTGATACTGCCAGAATAAAAATTTTTAGTACTGTGTGAATATTCGAGCTTCAAATTTGAATTGTATAGTACCTAAACAAATAATTCTATTAAACTTTCAAATAGCTAGTATTTGAAGTTTCAATTCAGCAGGATATACTTAAAATGTGACAAAAGTCAATGATGCAACTTGGTTAGGGAAGTTTTGAATAATTCGACACGACAAATATCTAGAATGTGACAAAGGGCAATGGTGCCACTAGGTTAAGGTGAAGTGGCCAAAAATTACTGCCAAGCCACTACAGTAAACACTTCATTAAAGCTCTCACTGATATACTGATTCAAAAGTGAGCGCACATCCATTTTAAAGCAGATCATGTATTTTTGCTCGTAAACACATATGCATGCACACGTGACAATACTGTCAACTACTCTGCTTCCAATAAAGGCACGAACTTCTCGCCTAGTTTGGTCACATATGCTGCAAGCGTGACAAAACGTCTTAACTTTGGCCCATGAAACCCATGGCCCATAAAACATCAAGCTAGGCTTCACACGAGAACTTGTTCACGCGGTGCAGTCGGCACTGCCGCATCGCAGAGCATCGAGTTGCACATTATCCAGGTATTGCAAGAAAAACAGAAATGCCTTGCAATCCCTTTCCACCCCTGGCACTGAGGTGCCCAGTGAGGGCATGTTTTCAACTGCAGAAAGCACTGTAACATCGTGGCAAGAGAGCCTAAAGCCAGGTCATGTGGAACAGCTTGTGTTCTTGCAGCACAACTTGTGGTCTTTTGGTAGCAGTCACTGAGTGCATTATGTGCTTGAGGACAGAGACAAATTTCATTTCTTTGCCGTTTTTTTTTTTAATTTTCAATGAAACTTTTGTATTTTATGTTCAATATTTTTGGCCACTATTTGGCACTACTTGATTTTTGAGTTCGATTCGAGATGAAATTTCACAATTTACACATCCCTAGAAAATTCCGTGCACGAATGGACGCAACTAAGTAGTCACGTGCAGTCTTGACAAAGTCACTGCACAAGGCAGCAACACTGTATTAAGAACCACGACAGCTGGTTTTGGCCGAAAACCAAAACAAGCAAGTAGAACGGCAAAGGTACAGTTTTGTTTACACACTAAATGATGCTAGTTGTACAGGCACACTTCGAACCTGGCAAATGCTCATTTGTAATCATCGATAGGAGGCTATCGATAGATATATGTACGATGGTGAGGGGGGGGAGCATTATTGTACGTTAAAATCGACAGGCAGCACTAGGCCCCCATCTCAGATTGGTTTCAGTATTGGCTGTCATTCAAACGATTAGAGCAACACCCAGCTTCAGGCGATCATACAATGACAATGTCATCAGACTGTTCTAATACCTTTGACTATGTACCTTACACTGAAAAAAATTTTTAAACATCACAGATATAATATTTGACAATGGTCCAATCGTTCACTGCAATACTAATAGACCAATCTCACTGCGTGTTGCACTACACCACTGCTGGGACAGTGCATGTCAGTACTTGGAATACTTGGTACGTTGCGCTGCATAAACGAGCTTTAGCAGCTGTATTTGGATAAATCATAATGGTTGAGTTCACGTGCTGTGCGCTGGGATGCTAAAAGGGCAGTCTGGAACAAAAAGACTCGGATATTGCACAGGCTTTTAAAGGATATCAAACTCAACAACCAACGAAATCCGTCAAAGCGGCAAATACCGCGTTCTTCCAACGTGTAGTTCAAAGTGTTTGCGAGTTCAGTGCGTATAACGTAATGCAGGGTAGTTTAGCAGTGGTTCAAATAACAGCAATATTGCATCATAGCAAGCTTTATGCGCGACTGATGGGCCGATCAGTGACTGGAAAACTTCATACAATGTGTGCTCGATCCCTTGCCGGGGCGATCGTCGTCAGCGGCGGCAAATTGGATGGATATGTTTTCAGAGCAACACGGGGATCACCTAAACAGATCTCTAACCAAAAGCAATGACGACTGTGAAGCGCATTGCTTGAATGAGACCTGTAGTGCAAATGAGACCTGTGGTGCAAATGATGCAGTGCACGGCAAAAACTCTGCCGTGCCAGCATCATAGCTAATGCCCCCGCGAGAACGGCCCCATTCCTTTAAAAATGTGATATCATGAACGCCACATAAAGTGTCAACAGCGGTATCGAAGCATAGCTTCTTATATGTACGTGGGCGCACTGCGGCTTCAAAGCGATATGCCTATAGACGATATCGTTAGCGAGCCGTCCATCCGCTGAGGGCCATTACCGGGATCCACACTATACAGTGTGGATCCCTATTCATCCACCACAATGTGTGTGTCATCGTAGCTTCTTAGTGACTGATCCATCCCTTGTGCAGTAGGAAATATTATGCCGTTCACATGATTTCTGTGAAGGTTATAAACTTTTCAAATGGCATGTGACCAGTAGCCATTCAACGCATGGACACAATTTCATAATCATTCCCGTTTACGGCATTACTCTAATCGATTACTTGCGTCAACAACAGAGTGTACATGGAAAGTGTTCTTTGGATGGAAGAGATGTACAAAAAGCTTCTTTATTTTTTCTCATCCCAACCGATTGTTTTTTTGCCCGTCTTCATATCACAGAGTTTGGGGAAGTTCTTTTATGCATACTGTATATGTATAATTCGTGCGTTGATGTCCACTAAAGGTGATTTTTGCTCTTATGACGACAGGGACTGGATTCTCAATTTTCAATAACGAATATGAATTCAATAAGGCAACTCAAGCGCGTGAACACGAGGCGACCTAGCCGCCCCAACAGCGCCCCGAGTACTCCAACTAAGATGGCGGCAGCGCCGCTGTCAGAAACCCGTGCATGCGCAGGTCACCTGGTGAGATCAGTCTATTGCCTCTCAGAAACAGTTCCAAGAAAATAGGGCCATACCAATTGTGTAATAATACCTTTAGGCATTCATTTTCTCCAGAAACAAGTGAAGAATGGAATTTATTTCTGATTGAGATAGTGTCAGCACCCAACTTTTCGTCTGTTGCAGAGAGCATGAATCTATTTTGCATAATAGTATTGGAAGCTCGCTTTATGCAGAGGGCAACAAATTTTGCATTGGGGCTCTTTTATGCTAAGTATTGAATGTGTTGTCTCCCTGTTTTATGACAATGTCTGCCTGTTAGTACTGCAGCTGTCTCGGTGCTGCTGTTTGTGACAATCTAATTAGCAACCTTATGTTTGTAACTAGTTCACTTCAAAAGAGCTGGATCCAGAAAAAAAAATACATACACCCATTTTTTTTTTATTGCAGCTGATTAACCAGACCAAACAGGCCATCTTATTAAAACGTTTAGCTTCAAATCACTTAACATGAAACAAGCGCTGACAGATGAGCACAAGGCACATCGAAAGAGCAAGATAATTTTAGCAGCACTTACTTGTCAAGGTCGTCCCTACGATTTGTAGCACCAAGAACAATAACTCCTTCATTTTGCCTGAAGCTAGAGTGAAGGAGAGACAAAAAAAGAAGAAAAAAGTCCACTCTGAAATTATTTGCACTTTATCAACAAAAGGCAAGAACGATACTACAGTAAAACTCCATTAATTTAGACTTAGTGGGACAGGAGAGAATGTCCAAATTAACCGAGGGTACACATTATTGTGAGTACGAACAAAACACTTGAATAATGTCTTTTACACCATGAAACTTCTATTTCTTAAAAAAGTTTGTGATCGTGGTTTGTTCACAGAGGCAATGTACGAAGCCACAATCTTGTGCAGTTCCTGCAGGTGGCTTAGTCCGCGCACCATGCATATTCACTCTAAAACGGCCAACGCATGCGCAGCCTCTATCGTTGTGTGGCGTGTACGCTCGTCTGAACCACGTGGGCTGATTCCCCTTCGCCACCCAAGACTTCGACGATGATATCACTATCGATCACTGTGCTGGCCACGGCAACATCGCTGTCAATTGCAACGTAATCGCTAAAGGGCACATCAGCTGGCATGATGCTTGTATAGAGGCTGTCTTGCTTTTTGTCGCTTTTCTTGTTGGCCACCACACCTGGGTCAGCAGCATTGTGCACGAAGCCGGTATGCCTAAAGCAGTTGGCGGCTACTTCAGGGGATGTGCTGTTCCACATGTATGTGAGCATGTGGATTGCGCTTGGTCGGCTTACTTCGTACTGCTTGCATGTCTCTATGCAGAGCAACGTCCGCTCGAGTACCTGCGATTGATAGTGGCTTTTCACAAACTGTACGATTCCCTAGTCCATCGGCTGGAAGGAAGCCGTTGTGTTCGGAGGCAGGAGCAGCAGTTCAATGTTCTCGAGACCGTACACCTTTGTGAGCGCACTACAGTTGTCCAGCACAAACAACACCTTCCGAACTTTGGCCGCAAAGCGGCGGTCAAGCTGACGCAGCCAAGCTTGAAAAAGTTCAGCAGTCAACCAATCCTTTATGTTAAACCAGTAGTTGACAGGCAGCTGCTTAATATTCTTAAAACATCTTTACCACATGTTGCTGAACACCAGCCCGCGTAGCTTCTTGAAGCGGCCGAACCATTCTTCCGACGCATTGAAAGAGTGTATATTCATGGTCAGCGCGAACTTTTCTGCTTGTGCGCACATATAGGGGCCGCTCAATGGCAAACGTGCATCGCGCGAAGTGGCAATCCAGCACAACAGTGCTTTTTCTAGCTTGGGATGCACTGCCGTTCAAAGCCTTTTCCTTTTATCTCCAAATATGTTGCCGTCGTACGCTTGCATTATCTGGTCTTCGTTCTTCAGGTAACTGCTCAACGTGCTTTTTTTCACATTGAACTTTTCCACGATTTCTTTCATAGATGCTCCCACCTTGCAACACCTTCAATATTTTCACCTTCCATACGAAATCCTTAGCTTCGTACTTCACCCTCTTCGCTGCGGGGGTTGGTGTGGCAGGGGCCACAGGAGACGCAGGAGAGGCCACCCCAGTTTCGCACAAGGTAGACAACGAGCTCGGTAATAAAAAATCGTATAAGCACGGTGACAGAAATGTAATTAAAAGAACAGCAGCAAAACAAGCATGCAATAAGGCTTTAGATGACATCGATCACATACAAAGATGAATTATTTAAAATCAACGGCACAGTACAAGTGAACAATCCAACTGAGCCATCACATACACAAGTTGGACGCACAAGAAAAAAAGAGAGGCAAATCTGTTGGTTGCATCTTGCCCTGTTTCTGATGACAGTGGTGATGCACTGCCTTTCAGTTTGGTTGTAAATGACCACCATGTGGGTTTTTTTTTTTTTTTTAATGAGTATGCCTCCGAGATGCAACGCTGATTAATACCCATGAAAGAAGTTTCGAATCTCGGAGGCCACAATCCGATCTCATAGTTGTTTAGGTGCACTGTAGATTTGGCCTGCGGAATCCACTGCTGCTTACCTGCCCAAGCGCGGTTGGGAGTTTGAATTAGCCGAATTAACATTTTGGACGGGACCACACGCTGGGGCCGAATTAATTGAAATTCAAAATTAACGGGACTTGAACTAACAAGATTTCACTGTATATGCCCTTATGACACTGTGCCCTCATTAGAAGACGTGACTTACTTTTTATCATTTCTGTGTACTATTGGCAACATAGCGACCACTAACACTGAGCTGATGGTAAAGTTAACATTCCTATTACCTAATATAAAAGTTCCCGAACGAATTTTTTAAGCAATCATCGAGTCACCTCGCTATCAGAGTTTAATGCCACACAAACTGATTGCCACAAAAATTTTTCATAATCAGTTAAAAATGAGCAATGCTACAGGGATACACTCACAACTCACTATAACAAAGTCAAACCTGCCATGAAAATACTTCATTATACCCAAATATTTGTTATAAACATATATTCGTAACACCGTATCTATGACAAAATTATTATCCACTTCATTATAACCAATAACTTGTAATATCCATGTTGGTTATATTGAGATTTGAGTGTGTCCCACTCTTTGCGCACTTTATTTTCCTTGAAAGAAGTGGCTCAACGTTAAAAACAAGAACAAAAATGACTCTGTCTCGGAAGAATGTGTTCTTTCTGTTTTATCTTTGTTCTTCTTGTTTTTACCTTCCGCGTTTTTCAAGCGACGATGCGCCAAACGGCCCAAGATAGTGTGCTCTTGTGCACTTCCCTCTTTTGTCTTGAGAAGCGCACCACAAGCTACGCGAGAAGGGAAGACACTGGGAAAAGAAGCTGCATTACATGTGTGCCACGACCTTGACCATGTGTCACAAAATGAGATGGCTCTGGCCTTGTGCGATTCCAGCACGCAGTAGCGTCACAACTGTGAAGTTTTAACACAGCGCGGTGCTGCACAAATAGTGGCACCACGGCGGGAAAAAGCACATCTGATCCAATCACCGCACTTAGTTTATGTCAGCTATCAGTCATGTGCTCTTTTTTTTTACCAAGCACGAGGGGTCTGGACCACTTTCAATTATTTGTGGGCAACATATTTTGCTGCACGTAGTCTTCATCAAAATGAAGACATTACCATGTATAACGATATGTTGGAAGCGGGGTATTTCAGCAGGAACTTCAAAATATTCTTTTACCTTTCCGGGAATGCTTTCCACAGTACATAGCAATTGCATGTAGGTTGAGTGAGCTGTTGAATTCATTTTATGAGGAAATGTTGGTGGCATTCCTTACTGTAAAATAACTATATAATCTTTTACACTGAAATTTCAATTAATTACAATGAATTGCACTATAATGTATTCCAACACCTCAACTTGCCTTAATTAAACGAAGTACCTAAAGCCTTGACATCAATATCGCATAGTACTCATACACGGTCAACATAATGTGTGTGGAAAAGAGGTATACCATTGCAACAATGCCATATTTGCTACACATTTACAAGATGTCCAATAAACAGTCTAAGTGTGTGAGCAGGGATACCATACCCATCCATTTCCGTGAGCAACTGGTTGATGGTCTGATTCGCGTACGGATGCAGCACAGAGTTGGTTCTCTTTGCTCCCACAGAGTCAATCTCGTCGATGAATACCACACAAGGGGCTCGCATCTTTGCCGTACCTCGGAAAATAATTAAAGCCATGTAGTGAAGCAAGAAACGATCATGGCGAGAGACTAAAGTACAAAATTTGGTGATTACAATCATTGCTAAAACATGGATGAAATTATGCCCTAATTCTTGTTGTCTACTTTTATGTTAAATTTCTAAGGCGGATAACTTGCTTCCAAACATCAATTTTCAAAATTATTTTCATATTCACAACTCAACATAAAAAAAAGTAGTGCAAAACTTGTTGGGAAAAAATTGCGTGCAGAGCATGTTTAGCCTTAATGACAACGTGGTTTACTACAAAAAGCAAAGGTCAGCTTGTAGAGAGGCATTGTGATCATGGCCAACATGGCCACGGCATCATCAGTGCTTTGCTGATGGATACCAAGAGGCTGAATCAGTGATGATTTTTAGCCCAATCAAGTACCACAGGCAAAGATAATTCAATAATTAAAAAAAATGAGTGTTTCAAACTCCCTGTAATGGCCACTGGTAGCACTCACTGACGCTCCCATGTTTAAATGCACATAAGTACCAACCACGTAAAGTGGATAGGGGGGGGGGGGGAATGGCTGTTACGGTAGCTCAGTTGGTAGGGCATCGGACGCACTCTTCGAAGCTCAGAGGCGTGGTTCCTGCCCGTGACAAGCCATATTTTCGTTCACTTTTCTTCTTCACATTTACGTTACATTTATTCCCAGTAACATTCTCTATACTTTCCTTGGGATCCCTGTATGCTACTCCTCATTATTATTGTCTCACAAAGAAAAACGAGCCCTTAATATTTTCACTTCTTTCCTTTATTCATAGCAAGAGTCTCTTTCTGGCAGACTTGATGCTTCAAGCAATATGTGAGGGATTATTGGTCAGCTGCCAACTCATAATAAGATCACATGCTACCTGATGCCAACAGGCTTCCTACCTTGTCTGTGTTGCAAAAATCGGCTCTCATAGTTCATTACTGACCTCCAAGTAAACTTAGATTTTCTGTTTCAAAATTGACGTCACACACATGGATTTCTCTAACGCCTTCAATCCCGTCGCTCATGCACGACTAATAAACAAACTCTGCTGTCTTAACTTGGACCCTTTGTCCCTGTAATGGATCAGATGCTTCCTACCAGATCAATCCCAGTTCACTGACATTGCCAGTCCTAATACCACTTCAGCTTATCTCAAAATCTATTATCCCTCAGGGGTTTGGGCTCAGCCTCTTACTCTTGCTAATTTATGTGAACGATCTACCATTAGGAATTTCATCATGCATTCGATTATTTACAGACAATTGTGTGCTGTATCGCCTAACAACCACCACTATCAAACATGAAATTCTTCAAACCGACCAGTCCTTAGTGTCCACAGTAAACTAGTGTTTAGTGTGGACAGGACAGGTCGTTTTGAAGAATTTCATGATTGATAGTGGTGGTTGTTCTAGTGTTTACTGTGGATGATGCAGACGTTACCAAATGCAAAAGTCATGCACCTATCTTGCAAGCAGTCTGTGAATACGTCTACCATTTAACCTCAACGAACTTAGCATGTCTAGACAGATACAGATTTCTTGCTGTACTAATTTATAACACTCTTTTCTAGTTGGATCTTATCATACACTTAGTAGCTGGTGCATCAAAGAAACTTGGTTACATCAAAAGAACATGATATGGTTTTACTGTTTGCTCCCCCCCCGCCTTGCAATGCCCCATTGGGGTCCTTAAAGGAGCACTTAAGGCAAATAGCAATCTATGTCAGAGTGAAAACTCAATGCATAACAATCTCTAAGATGACCATATTATAAACAGCAGTGCCCTACTTACTGAAAAATTTAGGTAAATGCACAAGAACACATGCACCACGAGTAGGACATTCGCAAGATGACCCCGATGACATTAGAGTCAACACCTACGATTAATCACTAATAATTGAACTCGATTCACTAAAACAAGAACTTTCTGTGCATCAAGAGACATAATAAAATGCTGCTTGTTCATTTTTGTTTGATTCATGGAAAAAGGAACCGCTGGGCGTTACTATGGGGAATGGCGTGAGTGGTTCAAGAGTTCAATATTCGCCTGGTTAAACTGGACAGGTCGTGCCATCTAGCGGAGCCCAGTTTAACCAAGCACGCCTGCCATCTCGGAGGCCATGGCAGAAAATTGCTTAATGGCCATTGTTGCTACTGTGGCCCCCGTTACTTTCATCCAGCTGCTGCTTCTCGGCGACCGTGCAGTAAAACTGGGCAACGTTGTGCATGGCAACACTGATGTGAGTGTTTTCATTTTGAGGCAGGTAAGTTGAAGTGTGCCAACGCAATGCGGACCACTAAAACATGACTTTATTTCAAAATAAGCACTTCCTTGCCACAAAAGTAGCACTATGAGGTTTCTGGACCACTATTTCAGCAATCAACATCGACTTAATATTTGCCTTTAGTGTCCTTTAAGGATTAAATAAATGATGATGACGAAATAAGTAAGAGACGGTTAAAGACTGGGTGGCGGAAAACTAGACAGAAACTACAAATACAAACAGCGGGGAAAAATAAGACCATTCTGCCATAAGAAGCAGAAAGTAAGGCTGTGAATTTGTTTTTTTCTATTGAAAGATCGTTTAACATTTCAGACAAGGGATTAGGCCGACAAAATAAAAGTTCTTTTTTTCCGAGCTTGATAGCACACAGGTAATCACTCTATCATGAAGAGGATTCTCGTAGCATCGATCCCTGCATCTAATAAGGAAAAGATTTACGTTCTTTTGTCGTCTGAAGCTTCACTTATTAAAGTTGTTGCCCATAATTAGATCCCCATTTTATTCTGCTTAAATTGAGCATACAGTTTTTCAGGTATGCTTCAGGACCTGCTTTTGGGCCCTCAGCTGTGCAATGTTGCGTCTTTTCCGTGACTGCCTTGCTGTTTTTTTATGCACAATGATGCCAATCAAACTAAAATACGACATCATGAAAACTCACTGAATAGGTCCCTGACCCTTCGTGCACCCTGGCCAACAAGTATTTCATCAAACTCTGGGCCAGCTGCATGGAAGAAGGGCACATTCGCTTCGCCGGCCACAGCCCGAGCCAGCAGGGTCTTGCCGGTGCCCGGAGGCCCCACTAGAAGCACACCTGCAAGCAGACAGTTCCCACATCGTCACCAGATCACATCGTGCCAGCACATTTCTCGTTATCCTCCTCTCTTCAGGGCACGATCAAGCTTTTGACAAATCACGCAGAGCTCAGCAGTCTACAGTGCACTGCAGAGTGGCTGTGTGTGTGTGTGTGTGTGTGTGTGTGTGTGTGTGTGTGTGTGTGTGTGTGTGTGTGTGTGTGTGACCCTTACCCAAAGACCTGCTGGAGGATTACTACTGGTAGCATTGCTCTCTTAAGTGAACGAAAAATTTTGGAACATATAATTATTTTGAATAGATCATCCCGATTTTCGTGCCAAAATAGACAAGAATACCTTGACGGTAAAGCTGATAAAAAAATCTGCCTATATTGATATCCATAATTCAAGCTCAGTAGACTATGCCATCCCTTCCGTTGTCTTGGAAGTGGGGAAAAATCATGCGTCTAGCTTCTGAAGATCCAGGAAAAGAAAAAGGTTAAATATTGCGATGTTTTTAGATAACTGATGTAAAAAAAAGGCAGATTATTGCAAACGTTCTTCTATAGAAATGAATGCTGATGCTCACATTGCACAAGCCTCCTTCGCAGTTGCTGTGCTGGTATTTTACCTAAATTAAAGGGGAAATCCGGCTATTTCTTAATGTTTACTAAATTCAATAAAATTTTCAACATACGTAGATTGGAGCCCAGGTTCAAATCACTTCAGATAATAGATTACTTTTTTTCTAGTTTCATGTTATTTTTTTTTTAATTTCACACAATAGTGGTTACAGACTGTGAAAGCGGCAGACAACTAAGGTGCCAAAACCAACATTTGTTGTGACTCATAACATGTCAAAGGGGCATTCAAGCTCAAGCCAGCTGAAACCAGCAACAGCCAAAGCCAGTTGTCAGCCTTAGTGAATGCTGCATCATGGTACAACATCAAGAGCAAGCATACCCTTTGGCAGCTTTCCTCCAAGAGAAGAGAACTTTTCTGGGTTTTTAAGAAACTCAACTATTTCTTGCAATTCTTGCTTGGCTTCATCAACCTATGAATAAGGAGAAAATGAAATGCAGGACGTAAGGTTCCAGCGTGTTCCAAGACTAACGATCCAAGAAGAGCTTCGACTCACTGATAATGATTGGGTGTTTACGGCAGTGCAGTCAGATTTCCTTTTAATGATACCGGTTTACGCAAGTTATCACATGTTCAAAGCAATTCACTTATAAAAATACTGACAAAATCAGAAAGTTCAACCATTATAATTGACTATCATTATGTCTGGACTTGCAAAATAAAAAACTTGCATGCATTTCCCTATGCATACAGGGGTAGTTACTCGCTAAAAATATATAATTGATGGGAAGACCACAATATGATTATGAAGGATGCCATGGTGGAGAGCCTGAAAAATTTCAACCACCAGGTATTCTTTGATTGATTTGTGGGGTTTAACGTCCCAAAACCACCATTTGATTATGAGAGACGCCGTAGTGGAGGGCTCCGGAAATTTTGACCACCTGGGGTTCTTTAACGTGCACCCAAATCTGAGTACACGGGCCTACAACATTTCCGCCTCCATCGGAAATGCAGCCGCCGCAGCCGGGAATCGAACCCGCGACCTGCGGGTCAGCAGCCGAGTACCTTAGCCACTAGACCACCGCGGCGGGGCACCAGGTATTCTTTAACATGCACCTTTAGCAGACGGTCCGCTTCGCCTCCATCTAAATGTTACGACCACGACTGGAGTTAAACCTGTGCCTTGTGAACTGGTTGCCGAGCATCGTAACCACTACATACCGTGACAAGTGTAAGCATACAATCATTTTTCCGGCACGGTAGAACCCCATAAACAGTTTCATGATTCATTCCGATGAGAGACAAATGCATACAGCTGATGCGAATTATCCTGGTTCAAAATGTGGATGGCCATCTTTGCGGGCAAAAGAGTCGCCAACCATCCAGAGTTACGACACCATTCTAAACTGCATGCCCATTGCTCCACAATTTTGATATGCAAATTGTCGTCGACTTCTAAAGTTGCATGCTAATGTAGTGTGATGAGCTTGAAATTGGACGAGAGAGAGACAATCAGTTCAAAGTCACTTGGACAAGAAGGTGCATCATGTGTCAACAGGTTTCCTGGACGGAATGACAAGATTCTTTGTACGGAGGAAGAGTACAAACTGTGTAACTGCGTAATATTCATTCACTTCATCCAGGTTTGAGGTATCTACATTTCTCTTTTAGGCAAGAATATATTCTTGCTTTTTTTTCTCTCTTCCAGACTGCTCTCATAAATTGATCTAGTCACTCCGTTCCGATGGCCCCCCGATTTTAGGAAGTATGTAATGGTCACAGCTTTTGGTCTCATTGCTACTGATCTTGAGATCTAAAAAAATTACTACAGGGCTTTCTCTACAATAAGGCACTCCCTTGAGATGCAATGATGCACATGAAGCACGGAAAGAGATCTACGCACGCCTGGTCTCTGGTTAGACTCGGCAAGAAAGTGTTGCATTTTTTCTTTAGGCATGATTCAACACCATTATTTGCCGATATACAGCACCAATTCCTAAATGACAACGATACTTGCAAGCTAGAATCGTCCCTCTCAAAAAAGCCAACACTTGCTATGTATCTTAAACTTTAGTTTTCTTCCATGCAATGGGAGAATACTAATTCCCAAGTTAATCTACAAAACAGAAAAAAATCTCAACTTAACACAACATAATACTGCTGCCATGCATCATGAGCACATGAAATATATTTTTTTAGTTAGGCTCACAAAAGTTTTGCGTTAGATGGCAGCAGAGCATGGCGCTGACTGGCAAGGAGAGCTTTACGAATAGAAGTGGGACACATTCGTCTTATTATTCCTAAGAGCTTCAACGCAGTAGAGTGCCTCTGGGATGTCAGACGTTGGCACACTCCCGGTAAGACCGTGATAGCTTCTCAGCAAAGCAGGAGAACGAGCTTCGTTACTATGAAAATAAAAGCAACCAATGACACAATCCACTGATGTGAGCAAAAATAAGCCTTGGGTGTAAATGACTCACTCCTTTGACATCATCAAAAGTGACATCAATGTCCTCAGGCATCACTTCATTTGTTGTGCCAATCAGAACTCTTCTGAAAGGACCCCCTAAAAAATGGAAGGCAAGAAACAACAAATGGACGCTGCAGTGTGTGTACAATTATCAGACTGCTACCCATTTTAGTATCAAGCTCACCATACTTTGAGGATAAGCAGAACAATTGATGGAACATTTATCAGGAACCTCACTGATGCTGTACAGTATTGAAGTTATAGTTTTTAAGTGCACTTTTATGACTGGTACAAAACTGTGTTCTCTGTGAACTGTACAATTTTTATTTCTTTTAAAGCACTGCTAATGGAAATGGTGAATTGGTTGGCTTGTTTAAAAATCATTATAAATGATGCCAATGAGTCTGCACTGGCAGCATGGTATCTGACGTCAAAATGAATCTGTGTCAAATGTAGGAACGCTTCATTTTGCTGCAGGAAAAGGAGCTGCCAGGTTAAGTAGTACTGCTGTTTCTGTGCTGCTACTGTCCTTGAATGCTAGCCAGGGAAATCAATTTAACAACAAAATCTTTCAGGTACATCTTCAATACGATGACCTGACACAGAGCCTGATGCCAATGTTTTCAATGTGTCCAATGGCAAAATGTGTCCACATAGCAAGTGGTAGCTATGATCACTACATAGCCCAGGGCCATTCCTGTTTGCACTGCACATGAAATATGAAATCACGTACCGTACATTTCTGTGAGGAGTAAGGGGTAGTAACAAGCAAATAAGCTTAATTTTCAATCAATTTACAAGTAAAATACCTTTTCTAAGAATGTCCATACATGTTTTCATTTCTGTAGATTTATCCCTCTCACAGATGTACGGTGTGACTTTCTCTTACTGGCCACGACATCGAGAGGATTCACTGCCTGGTAGCTATCAGCTGAACTATGAGTGCGGATGACTTTTTGTGTTGCCTGCTAGCCTTGGCGTGTTTGCATCTTCACACACGTACTGCACATGCTCAAAGGGCAGTTTGCTCCATTGTTAGCACGGTCTGAAATGCTTATTATTAAGTGTGTGCCTGTCACAATGTGCAGAAGCAAATGGCCTTGCTATGCTGTATATGCACTGTAATAAGATAAGTGATTGCGTGTGTCATCCCACCCACTTGCATGATTGTCCCACCGTCCCTTTGCCAAAATCTCGTTGAAACATGTGCGCCACTCTGTAGTTTAAGCACATTACAAAATGCACCTGGCGATGTCCTAAGCAAGAAAAGTTTTTAATATTGAGGCATGAATGTAATGTTAAGGAGACACTGTCTAGCAAAGTGTCGATTTTAAAAACATTGTGATAGCACAGAACATTAACTAGTATCTGCAAACACCACTTAAAGATAAACAAAAACAAAAATCTATGCCACGCACATTTATAGCAGTGAATTTGTGTCGCACCATATTACAATCTGTCAATAATGGCCATCACACTGTTCATTGGCATATTCCACTTCTCAGATATAAAATAGGAATATTAAGTGGCCTTTGTGTGGCAATGAAAAGCATATCTACAATCAATAAGCTGCAGTCAATTTGATATACTCACTGAAAGACTGCTCAAGGGAAAGCACTATCGTGTACATTTGGATGCGTGCCGCTCATCGTCCATACACACCAGAGCACTGACGGTACTGCCACCTGTGGCCTAACCTTGCTGCCAATACTGCACCAACATGCTGCATTCTGATGCAAGCTCAAAAGCGACACAAGTTTCTGGGGAGCAAAAGAATGTGCCAGATCGGCACACGTCACTGCCATGGCCTTTTTTCACTAATAGCTGTAGCACAAAGCTCAACAAAGCTAGCCTGTCTGCAAAAAGTAAAAAATGAATGTTTTCCTGGTACCAGAGAGCTCACCCATGAAGGAAAAAAGGATCGCCAGGATCAGGATGATGCCCAACAGATCACGAAAGATGTTGAACACCCTGAGCTTGGTGCTGGTGCGGCCCTTTGGGTCACACGCCATGTAGCCCTCAGCAAAAGCAACCTGCAAATGGGCCTCTGCTCAGAGCATCTGCGTGCGTGAGGATGACTTCAACGAGTGCCTTACCCTGAGTCTCTGCTGTTCCTCCTGGGTCAGGTTTTCGTTGGACAGAAGCGTCTTGAGACGTTCACTTTGTTCCGTTTCAGATTGAGCTTTCTGTCTGTCCTGCAAACAAAACCCGATTCATCTATGACACTGCAAGGGATACCATACATGCACGTTCTCAAAGTTTCAGCTCCCTGATTATTTAGACATCCTTAAGACTGTCCGTTTCTCCACCCTAATTACTTATTTGTGCATATACCTTCGCAGGTTCCAGTTTCTGAAACATTGCATGAGGGGGGAGAGTTATAGCAATTTATATATAAGCACAAGTTAATGATGTAATACATGCTAAATTCATTAATTTCAAACAGAAGGTGCATCCTAATTAAATAAACAATGCAGCGAAAAACCCGTCAAGATTTCTATAAAATGTGGGGTCATAAAAATGCATGCCAAGACACACATAATGCAAAAGTACAGAATAAATATACTGTGTATACAAATAAAATCCAAATACTGAGGTAATCCAGCCAGTTTAGGATATGGAGCAATTTTCAGAGCAGATTTGCAGCAGGTGGAACTGTGTTTTGGAGCAGGTTTGGAGCAGAAAAAAACTTGAAGCAGAACATGCCTAAATTTTCAATGAATTTTCTCATCAATGTCCATACAAGAAATGATGCTGTAATGTCTAAAGGCGAAAACCCAGTCGAAATGCAAAATCCAGATGCCAAATTCCGGAGAGCAGCCATTAATCAAGTTTATGCATGAAGGAGTGGTGAGAAGCGAAGCATGGCACATGCGGTTTCTGTGAATGACAGGTGTCTTAAGGGGGGCGTGGGTCTTAAAATAGCACGAAATTGAAAAAAGCGCCGACTTTCAATAATTGCAATTTGAGGTATTTAGAGTTGAAAGTATGTTTTGGAAAAATTTTATATTATGGCAAAATACCATTTATCTTTCTTAAAAGCTTAATACATGAAATCACAAATGTTTTTAAAACTGAAAACATGATTTTCTTGACATAGTTATTTTCGTGAAATAAATGTGCCTTACGGAAGTTTTGAGCAAGTCTCAGTGAAGATATCTAAACAAACTTGGTACCATTCTTTTCCGCAGCACTTGAACTACAGGCTAAAGCTTTTCTTTTTCTCTCAACATTGATAGAATTGTTTTATAAGACAAATACCAGCTAATTACTGGAAGCTCATTTCTGCCTTCCAAGTTTAAAAATTATTTCTGATCAAAGAAATAACCGTTCTGACATCTAGTTTGGTTTATTCTATGGAATGAACCTTTTAGAGAAAACATATAGTCTTGAAAAGTAACTTTTTTTATTGCAAGTTACCATAACAACCCATCAAAAATTGCCTAACTATAATTTGGAAATTTGTGATTACTTCCTTTCTAAATGAGATGTTTGAAATCTGTCTGCAGATTTGAAATTTCCATCCAATGATACACATGCATGGAAATTTTCATGACAGTAGAATAATCAATGAAAAGTCTTTTTAAGACCCTCGTCCCCCATTAAGGCCAACTTCGCTTCTTCCTCTGCACTGGTCCTTGTCTTTTATTGCGGTAGCAGTTATATGGTTAAGATGAAAAATCCGTAAACAGGAGTTGTGTCGAGACGACGTTTCGACAAGCAAACTTGTCTTCATCAAGGCTAGAACAGAACTGATTTCTTTAGCGCTAGCGTGTCTACGCTTCATACCCTCTCCTTCATGCTAACAAAGGAAGGGGAGGCACAACATTGGTTACACGGGTGTGAGAGAGGTGACAAATAGTATGAGTGAAAAAGGAACAGGTACCCCGTGAATGAAGATAAGGAAGAAGAAAATAAGGAAGCAGTGGGGAGGTGAAAATGTACACGTGTCGCCAAGTCCTGATCAGAAGTTAACAATGGCAGGTTTAAAATTCCCAGATGAAGAGCTTAACTCAAAGTGGTTTTCACTGTGTATGTACTATACCAAATTGAACTTGTGAATAAGGTACGACTCTGTATATATTTTCTTCCTCTTGCAGACCGGACTCAAGTATGAGGAGTTTGAGATCTTCGAAGTCGTGTCCTGCTACATCAACATGCTCTGCCACTGCTTTTCGTAATTTCTTTGCCGTGTCTGCTTGATGACCGTTTAACATTGACAGGCTGTCCTGTTTCGTCAATGTACGTTTGCGACAATATGAACATTCGATCATGTAGATAATGTTTTCAAAAGTGCAGGTGAAACTTGATCTCATATCATGGATATAATCACTCTCCGTGCTTTTAACTGTCATGTCATCTTGAAGGTGTTTGCAAGTCTTGCATCTTGGATAGGGGCAAGGTGTTACTTGGGCAGTAGAATGAGAGTGTACTTCTACATACACTAACATGTTGTTAATGTTCTTAATGCAGCAATATATGACCTTTGGTGCTTTTGGAAATGTTTCTAAGGTGCTCGTTGCTTGCCAGTATTGGATAATACTTATGAACGATAATATTTATGTTTGGGAGCGCATTTGAGTACAGTCTAAACCCGCAATAACGAAATCGCCGGGGAAACCGAAAAATTTCGTTTTCGCAAGAATTCCCTTGCCGCGAGTATGAGACATAAAAACAGTGATACGGCCAGCAGAACGAAAATTTATTGCCAGAAGTCGGTCAACTTACTTTGCCGACCCTTGCCATGCAACAACTTCAAAGCTCTGCCTTCGCAATGGAAAAAGTGGCCCATTGCTACATCGTCGTCACGTGCACCGAAGGAGCGAAGGGTGTCCCTGCGCATCCAAAACAACCCGCGGGTTGTTTTGTATGTGCTAGCGCGTCGTTCCTGCCCGCAGTCTCGCTGTCAGTGAAGTTAGGGCTAAGGCCGACTCCGATGACGCGACGCGCTCGTAGACCGGGCTCCCACTCGTAGTAATCTGACCGTGCCGCCACTTACAGCTTCGTTGCTTGCGATGAAGCACGTCGTCACGAGTGCGCTAGCGCGTCGTTCCTGCCCGCAGTCTCGCTGTCGACGGAGTGAGGGCTAAAGACGACTCCGATGACGCGCCCCGCTCGTAGTGACTTCATCGCGCATCCGCCTACTGCTCCTAACTAAAGCATAATTATATCTTAAGTGATCATCGAGTCGTGAACACGTCACGAAGTAGCAATTTTCTAGAGCCATGTTCTCGCGACGCACAAGCAGCAGACGACGATCTCCCGGAGCGAGCATCGGGCCAATGGCGAGGCGAGCTGAGGCAACATGGCGGCCACAGCCAATCAAGGGCCTCGAAATGACCTTCAAACATTTGCTTTTTGTGCGCTTGTTTTTAAAGGGGGGAGCCAGCTGAGGCGGGAAAGTTAAACACCGAGAAATGCTCTTTCCGATGAGCCCAAGAAGCCAGCTCCCGGCCCCGCCATCGCGAAGCCATAATTTTTTGAAAATCGCTGTTTTCTCGCGATTTCCAGAAGAAGTTTCGCTACCTAGGTGGGTGAAATGAATTTTCCGAAGCACTTGTGCGTGGTTTTCAGTGTAGATATTTTGGAATCGGATAAAAAAAAAGGGTTCCAGAAACTCTGGAACCCCTGTAAACATACGTCTGTATGCCGATGATTGTGTACTGTATAATTGCATTACTACCTTTCAAGACCAGTCAGTCCTCAACAACGTATTCTCGTTATTCTGTGATTGGAGCTCAACGTGGCAAATGCCCATAAATTACAAGAAAACTGTAGCTATGACTTTCTCAAATAAAAAACAGCCTCTCAGTTTCAGTTATAACTACAATGGGTCCACCCTAGCACATGTGAGTGAATTCAAATACCTAGGCATCACCTTTACACATGACCTTAAATGGGGCAAACATGTTGATCAGATAACTTGTCAAGCTCTAAGGAAACTTGGTTACTTAAAGCGAAGATTGAAAAACTCGACAAAAGATTGTAAGTTAACTGCCTACAAGACACTAGTGAGACCGATGCTCGAGTACGCCTCTGTGGTTTGGTCGCCTCATCTTGAGCAAGATAAAAACAGGTTAGAATTTGTGCAGAATAAGGCTATACGGTTCGTTTTTAACCGTTATGATCGGCACTTCTCCCCGTCTTCACATGCTCATTTGTTGTCACTTCATTCACTGAAACACCGCCGTACACGTGAGAGTATTATCTTGTTGCACAAGATTATACACAAAATGACCCGCGTTCACGCGCCCTTATCTTTCGCTGATATACCAGCGCGTACAACACGTAGTACAGACGCTTTGAACCTTGTACCCTTCAGGTCTCGTTTGGATTGTTTCAAATTCTCTTTTTTTCCGCGTGTGGTGGAAATTTGGAACAAGCTTGATGGTGCATTGCGTAGACTGAACACTGTAGAGTTCGGGAAAAATTTTATGTGTTAGTCACATAAATTTGTGCGCACTATTGTTTGTTTCTGTGCTTTCGTTGATTTTTCTGTACCCGCTCCTGCAATGTCCCAGGTATGGGACAGCAGTACTTGTAAATAAATAAATAAATAAATAAATAAAACTGAGAACTTGATTTTCAAAAAATCGATTTTTTCGCCATTTTTCGTGATCACAAAGCCGCGTCCTCCCTTAAGTAAACAAAAATGGCGGTACCCACGCTAGCGCGGCAAAAGCAGACGTTTACAAATTTTTAGTGCGCATAACACGCATACTAGCATATTTTTGACAGTTAACCTTTGGCAGGAGGGTAAAATAAGGCCCGCACCATGGTAGAAAATTCATTAATGCGGGATCGCTGTCCAAAAACATTTCGGTGCCGCGATATACGTAATACATGGGCTTCTAGGATCGTTCCCCGGGAACCCGGAAATATTTCGTTGCCGCGGGGATTTCGTACTCGCGGGGTTTTGTTATTGCAGGTTTCGACTATTTGGTCATAAATGCGGGCAGCTGGTTGGGTTGGGCTACAGGGGTTTTCTTTAGGTAACATTGTTTTCTTATCTAGTTTAGATTCTTTGTTGTAGACCTTGTTTACAGTGTCTTGTAGGTAATTTCTTTCAACGAATGCTTCCCCTAAGTTACTTAAGTGGTGGACATATTCACCGTTGTCACTACAGATTCTTACACGCCTCGCTTGTCTGACGAAAATACGTTTTTGCAGTGTCACGGGTGGTGACAAATGTAATCCAGGTATTGTCGGCTGTCTGTCACTTTTCTGTAAAGCATCGTCTAATTTTCCTGCTTTGATAAATACTGTCATGTTTAGAAAGTTAATTATAATAAATTTAATACTAGAGCAGGGGTGCAACAGCCAAAATACGATTTGGAGCAACTTTTGGAGCAGCAAAATGTTACTTTTGGAGCACTAAAATCCAAATTTGGAGCAGGTTATGGGAAAAAAACATGTGTTCTTCATCGTAAAATACCAAATTTAGAGCAGTATAAAATAGAAGGCTTACATTTAGAAACAAAATATGTATAAACCACTGAACCTAAATCATGCACTGTGAACATGACTACTGCTATTTCAATGAAAGTAGTATTTTAAACCACCCCACTGAGAAAACAATGATAAAGTCCATATTACCATTTGCTGCGGCTGTCAAATCATTTGACAGACTCTGTGTATTCAAATATAGATTTGCCAAGCTTGCGACCTTGAAATTCGGGAGATTCGTAAAACCGAGGAGTAGGGGTGGCGAAGAAAAAAACAACTGGCGCACATTTTGGTTATTCTTTTAGAGAAGTGAAAATGACATACACTGTTCCAAATGATTGTCAGTAGCTTATTTAGACGTCAGTGATTAAACTGGTACTCAGAATTAGGTGGCGTACAAATGCACAAGTAACTGAACAAAATGTGCAGTGTCCCGTGATGAGCACAACAGCCCCTTCCGATGTCAATCACAGGGACTGGATCTACGGTGCAAAGGCCAAGGATGACAACACTGATGCCCAGCTACTGTAGGCCAGGCTCACCTTGTCTTTTCTCGTTCTGAGGGCCAGAAAACGCTCATTGAAGTCGGGAGCCTTCATCACAAGGGCTGAATGACCTGCTTGCCTACTCTTCGTCTTGAACCCTCGAATTTGGTAAGCTGTGTGCACTGCAACGCAAATGAAAAAGGCCACATTCAGCCGATCTGTTTTCCATACAGATATAAAAACACTGAAATACACACGGCACCACTCTATAAATTGTGTCATATCGCATAGAGGAAAAGGCTACTGACTAGTGCCACCTTGTTTCAATGTGCTGCCATCATGCACTGTAGTATGACAAGGCATTTCAGCTCTGAGAATATTATCCAACGTTTCGTACAAGTATGCAGAGATATAGCTTGGCTGTGCAGAACTATCACATGGCGAGCTGAACGACAAGGTGGTGGAGAGGAAGAAATCAACACCAATACCGTATATCTATGGCCTGTCCCAGTGATTTAAAAAAAGGTGTCCCAGCATTACAAAATGGATGCGATTTTCAGCACCAATAATAATCTTAACTCTTATGTTCCGGCCAGCATACATGTTCACGTAATAATGGACAGCAGAAGAAAGCTTCATTTTGAGTATTCCCTTTGTTCTGTGTGTTTGCAACATTGTCTAGCATATTCCTTTTTCCTGCAGATGCAGTTGCCTACATGGGGCAAACTTGTCAGTGCTTGAGTATCAGGCTTACATTTCCATCAACATGGCTGCTACCTGAATCGAAAGGCCCTTCAGTTATTTTTTTTTTTTCAGCACTATGACAGGCTAACCATAGAAATTGCTGAAACCTACTAGATTCTAGACATGGTTCTATGCATGTCAGTCAACTTTTGACAGGCTTACTAACCAGTGAAGTGTAGTTCCAAGATAAGTTGTCCTACGCTTCAGTTATGATAGCACATTTGAAAGTGCAATCGACATAGTTTGTTCACACACAGTTTTTTGTTTATAACGTGGATAAGCCAGAAGTTTTTATGTTCGTTAGAAGACTTGAGCCTGCATGCATCTTAGTGTTTTGACTTTTTTTTTCGTTCTCTTTTTTTGTGTGCGGATGATTAAAGTCAGCTGGAGGAATGTGAGGACACGTCTCCTTTAACACTGATGCACCCTGCGCCTCAGAAACCTCGGCATCAGGTTTTCTGCATTTATAAGGCAGAGGCAATGGATATCAGAGCTGTCAGGGTGATGGATAAACAATGTAAAATCTTTCTAAATGTTGCACTTCAATGCAGTGAGCACTTACATGGCCTTGTTAACAGCGGTGATGCAAGTCTATATGAACAAGTCCCCAAGAACAGACAAGGCAGTGCACTCCTCCTCAGATGCTCCTTGGTGAACCCTACAAAGAGGGGAGGCAGGAGAAAATCCCTGTGGTTTAAGAATCATCTGCTTAATGTTATTGTACTGATGCCTGAGGCACCATATTCCCAGCTGCCGTTGTCACCAGTATGCTCTGCTGATTTCGACCTCACAAGCAGGGGTGAAGTGACTAAATGTCACGGCTGCATAAATTTGGTGGACAATATGCTAGACTGGCATAGTAGCACTCGCACTTCCATGGCTGGCATGGGAATATCATCAGTAGTGCACCCAAGCATCCTAGCATAAACAAAGTCTAAGGTCTTCGTTCCCTTTTTCATGTATGCTTCACACTTTACACCACCACTTCTCCCCCAGACATTCTGTTAGTCTTACATAGCATGCATTGAATCACAAGGCAATACTACCCCCTGGTGGCGCTGCTCATACAGTGACGTGACGTCACGGTAGAGTACGAACCAAAACTACCTCTTGAAAGCATGCTGTAATTAATTCTCCAAAGTTCACTCACGTGTACCGATGCATTTCCTACACTCTCGAAGGGTTGGCCTATCATTAGACGCAAAAATACGATAAGTGAAAAATTTCGTGTGAGTACCCCTTTGACTTTTCCGTTATCGTGCGAAAATGGTTATTTCTCATTTGTCTCAGGTAAATAGTTTCTGCCAGTTTGAAAAGTACTCCAGCATGCATTTCAGCACACCAAACTTTGCAATACTCTTTCCAAAACATATACGTTGGGGAGGAAGAAAAATATCTTGGAATGAAAAAAAAAATACTGTAATTTTTGGTTGCCAGCTGGTAAACAGTGCAATAAAAAATACTATAAAAGCAAGGGTATTCAGAACAAAGAAAATTCATACTATACATTTTGAAGTAAGTGACCCATGAACAGTGAAAAAAAATGTACAAAATGTTTCTGTTCACATAGGCAAAGAAAATCGGAACCGAGGTGCTGCTTGATTGCTCGGGCTATGCGGTGAAGCATTGCTTGGATTTTCGCGAGAACAATGTTTTCGTGAGCCACCTCACTTCACATAGGTTGTATTTTCAGTAAATGAATCAAAGCATATTTCTTTGCATTTCAACACATCGTATTTAAAAAAAAAACAATATAGCCCGAAGTTCTAAAATATTTCGCGTAACTCTGTAGTCAGGGCTAAGATGCGCTCCGTTGGCCTTCTTGTCGTGAGGAGAAGCTCTGTAGCCGACATCTGCACATCGCGCCCCAGCAACGTGAGGACCTCGCATGTAACCAAAGTAGCTACAAAATTGTGCACAGAGGTCAGCAGCTACGCACTTGCGACGGAGGAGACAATTTGAGGCTGTAAACGAAAGAAACCTAAGAACGGCTGGATATGTTTCAGGCTAATGCAAAACATCGTCGCCGTAAAACTTGAAGTTGAGGTGCTGCCATCGTTAGACTCTAAGCTCGTCCTTATTCAATTCAGCCGCGGTTGCAAGACCGTTTCCAGCGGCGCGTTTTTTGCAGCACTGGTGCCCACCCATGTGAGCCTGTCGACGACACCATACGGGCAAATATAGTGACACTAGGTGTGGCCTTGTGTCTGATAAAATTATACAAGCGAAACCAGGACTGCAGAAACTGACTGAAAAGGCCACCTCCACACATTATACTGGCAGCAGACCTTCGGAAATATTTTTTTGTAGAATAAATTTTCCCCAAGTCCCATCGAAAGCTCTCTATTGAATAGCTGGCATAAATTCTGGCAATTATTGCTGTTCAACACTGTTAGATCATGAAGCCGACACCTTAGTTTGATATTTGACCTGCAAAGGTCCTTTTGATTACAGAACAATGATGGTACTGTAGCATAACCACAAGGGGAACGTACTTCTGTCATGTTTGCCAGCCAAGTGCATTTTCTCAACAACACACAAACGTTGGTTCGTGCAAGAGCCTGTCAAAAATCTCCATGTTGCGAAAACGGGCTAAAGTTGAGTGGCTGGACTAAGTACTAGAAAGTTCTGGGTACACGAGACACAAACTCAACATGCCGAAATTGACGATCCAAAACGTCAATCACCGATGATCAATTTGAATGGGCATGGTAACGAAAAAGTTAGTGGTTCAAATCATGGACCTAAAGAGTGAGCGACGTCCATGAGCAATGTGTGGTAGAGAGAAGCCCACTAGATGTCACTAGAGAGGGTGACCCACTACAACATTCGTTACTCTTTGCTACAATTATCCCCTGGAACAGAAAATGGGCACTTGTCTAGAGACCCAGCAGCTTGTCACTAGGAGTGTTTCATAGCATGACTTGTGACGCTACATATTGACACATCGCGTCCATGATGGTGCATGTCCATAGATGGTTCAACGGGTTCAGTCAAATAGTTGACGGGCAATGGGTGTACGACAACTCGATAGGGACCTTCATACTTGGGAGGATACCTTGAGGAGAGAACTGGCGCAGTGCTAGGAAAGGAGAGCTGCTGCTCTCCAGAAGGGAAGGTGGCGCTGGAGTAGAGTCACCATCAACATCTGGCCATTTTGGCTGTTGAGGCAAAGGCACGTGCAAAGTCACGGCACTCTTCAGCACACCTCACCGTGTCAGATGTGGCCACATACTTAAAATCATATCGTAGGCAGACAGGTTGCTACAATGGACAGCACATGATGATTAAAGGACTTGCCATTTTTGTTTTCAAAAAATGTGTTGGCGGAACACCATGAAACATGCCAGGAAGGCCTGTGTTGCACAGTTTCAATACTTGAGATGGCTAGATGCCTGAACTGTGCTTCTGTCAATGAAAGTCTTGCAAGGTCCTGCAAACTGGACTTGGAAAGCCAGGAAAGTACCTAAGAAAGAAAGAAATACATACATATGCACAAAGTCACAAGGCTGAATCAATTTGAAAAAGTTATAAAAGCAGAAGTTGCAGTATGCTTGACCATCCTCTTTAAGAGAGGAATGCGATATCGTTACCAGGCCACATTCGCACCGTCTTCCAATTGTACCACCACGTATGGACAGTGCCGCCATGCTATGAGTTTCAGAAAAAATGCTGTGGAATCTCTTGCACTAACTTTTGGCTGAGCTGAAGCTCACACAATCCCACCCTTTATCTCATAAACATGCATGTGTACACCTCATCCAAGCCATGAGGATCGGAATGTCTGTGTGATGACATCAGCTGTTGTTAACTTCCTAAGGGTATTTACTCCAAATGCAGCACCACATTTAACCATCACACCACTATTCGGTGGGGGACTGAAACTGGTTGCATCATCTCACTGGCAGCAACTTTCTACCATACGCGGTTGCTAGAAAATGGTGAGACTATTTTGGAACAGCGATGCTCCGAGGGGTTCTATTCTGGACACTACAGAGTTCTGCCACGTTGGTCACCTCTGATTGGCCCAGAGGGCTTCCACACACCTCTGATTAGATTTAAATGTAGCCATTGTGGAACTTTACAATATGACAGTATGTGACAGCATCCAGAACATTTAGGAGTTTTCATTGTGTAGCTCCATGCTGCTTGTCTTTCTTTTTTTTTTACAGCAAGGCTAGAGACCAGGTTAATGGTATTTCATAGAGTAATGCCTTAGTGCAAAAACAACGCAACACATTATCACTATATTATAAATTTCTAACCTATTTAAACAGTGTTGACCGGCTTTGCTAATACAGTTATCACTACACATGCAAAGTGCCCACACAAGCACAACAATATTTCTACTCATCAAAAAATCGTTTTCCTGGCTGGTTTATATAAACATGCTAACAAGCTGCATACAACAGTAACATTGAGACAGGCAATCCTTTATAGTGCAAGGTGTGCAAGAGCAACACAGTGATCCATCTTAGTTCAAAGATTACTCACATTGCAAAAGCTTTCGGGACACAACACATTGCTCTCACGGGCTTGCCTCCCATGTCGCTGGCAAACTTTGTCGTTGGCACGGCCTGTGCTTTTGTTTGCAACCAACGATGCGACATGGCTCAGGGGGAACAGCACCTGAACAAAGCAGTACTTATTTGTCTTTTCAAGAGCAAGGTTTTTATAGTTGGAAAAAGCCATTAGCTAGTAATTTGTAGTGTGCCACAGAACACTGATGACCTATTGCAACGCTGACATGCATGTTTTGCACATACCGCGATGCGGCCTCATTTTCACCCATTTCGTACACTGGTTAACTGAGCCGCTTCCCTCCAGAGGAGGATAGCATACTTCTTATGTAGGACATTGATATGCAAGACTGGGAGTAAAGGGCGTGCCAATAAACGATGTACGATGTCATGTTTGATAACATGTTGACAGCTGCAACCGTTGCATTCAGCCCCACCACACGTTATGCGTACACAAAATGAGCAAAGGTGCAAAAGTGACACCCGTGAGCAAAGTGATAAAAGAATGGAGTTAAGAATTAGTGTTGAAGAGCTGTATGTGTTCAGCTGTTGCTAATAATGTGCAACTAAATATGTTCCCAAAATGAATACTTAAGCAGCATAATGTGTTCTTTCTGTTCAGTTCTTTCTGGCTATACTGCTCTAATTAGGAATACCAGAAACCTAACTAAACAGATGCTTTGCTTGAATTAGGCAACTTCCAACATTTAATGAGAGCATGGTGGACAAGAAAAAGTTGTGTGCATTGACCAGATAGGAATAGCTTCAAACATCAACATGCATGCCAATGCATGTCAACGATACATTACAGGTATTTGCAAAGTCCTGCCCAACCTCGCCATGTCAGAATAGTAAGAATTTGTATTCAGAGGCGTTATAACAAGTTCCACATCACATTTGATTCACGCCTATCTACTATACTGGCTTTACACCCATACACAATACATGAAATGTGTTAGACGAGTTATATCAGTTCGGTGAGGAAAAAGATTATCGGTTTGCATGAGGGCCGAATGGGTGACATGCAACCGATTAAATAATAATGAATAATACACGACAAAATGCACATAAATTGATTCGTCAAATCATCACGAGAACATAAATTTAAGGTAAGATAAAAGCTCCAAATTTACACGTATGAGTTATGCAAGTAGTTACATTACTGTACACACGGAATCCCACTTGTCTAGAGCGGTAAAGCGCGTACCTGTGGACACGGTTGTTGTCCACAGGTGCAACTTCACGTAAGCTACAAGCTTCGCGTTTGAATTATACCACAAGGGCCTAGATGCAGTATTACGGTGTTGATCTTTGCATATATTTGCAGAAAATGGCTGCTGAAGAGGCCGGTTGGGTGTTCTAGACAAGTGTAGTTCATTTGTGTTCAGTTAATGGGTGGCTTTAGTTTAGTCTGGCAAAAACGGTACTTGCACATCAAGCAGTAGTTCGGGCACACGTAAAGCGTGTTTAACAGCAGTCCACTTACACAGAGCAGCCCAGCATATGCGTTTATACAGCCTCATAAAACAAAACTTTAACTAAATTTGGTTTGGGCGTGCATAGAATGGACAACATGCAATACATGCAAACATGATGCAACGCCTGAAAAACATCGACAAATACGGTTCCAGTGATACACCAGCTTTCAGTGATCCCATCCGTAAAGATAGGTGAGAAAGGTTCGTTCTTTCATTGGAACATCTTCACCAACTCGACTGTAAGAGCTGTGACGGAATGGTTCTCGTTGCAGTACACTCACCTGACCTTGCAGGCCCACAGTATTGTACATAGAAAGCATTGTCGGAGCTTTTTATAGGTTTAGCTCGACGCTGGCGCTACGTATGATTCGTTACGCAATATGTCTTAATTATAAATAACGCTAGCGTACGCGAAATTTGGCAAAATTGTGCGGTTTCATCTGGGCACGATGCGACCACCGGCACCGAATGACTGCAGCGCTATAGTGGCGTGCCCATAGCAGAGTGTGCGAGGAAAAGTGGCAGTGCAGCTGGGCCGTGGCGGCGCTGCGATCGATACCTTCTGAAGACGTTCTCACATGACGATAGTTATAGCGCGAGAACAAAACGACGACACAGAGACAAGAATGACACAAGTAGGACGCAAGAAGGACTCTGTGTCGTCGTTTTGTTCTCGCGCTATAACTATCGTCATGCCATACTAACTAGCCCAAGATGCCACACTTCTACGTTCTCACAGTTTTCACAACATTTACCAGTTCACTGATAATATGAAGGAATAAAACGATTAAATAATAATGGCCATCAAATAAAATCCACGTTGCTAGCCACTGGCTCTCGAGAACACAGGCCGATTTCAGTAGTGGGGTAGATGAGTGAGTAACCCATAAAGCCAGGGGAAGGGGAGGCGTTGGATGGCCGTAGAGGCCCCTCCCCCTCCCGAAATCCGTTTGGAGGAGTGTGTTTTAATAATGACAAACTAAGAAATGGGTGTTTTTTTTAAGTCTTCGAGAAGTGGGCCCCCAAAGGAAAATTCGAGCCTGACAGTCACATTGTATACTGTACGTTTCCTAATGTGTCAACAGCACATATTAGACAACGGCGTGGGGGGAGGGATAAATAATCGCGCAGTAAAAAATCATCAAAATTCACTTATAAATGCTT
This sequence comes from Rhipicephalus microplus, assembly GCF_043290135.1. NCBI lineage: Eukaryota > Metazoa > Arthropoda > Arachnida > Ixodida > Ixodidae > Rhipicephalus > Rhipicephalus microplus. Next base: position 34,185,651 of record NC_134703.1, read on the forward strand.
CGTACTCAAGAATGAACTGTTGTATTAAGATTCAGCAAGACATAACGTTGCAGCTGGTGTGTGATAAAATGATTATTAATGAGAGCACCCATACAGAAGACAACTACACAAGAATTTTTATAGTCACAAACGCCTACAGAAATAATTGTTCTCAAAAAGTTACCCACAGTTACGATCAATATATTCTCTAAATGCGCTTTCTAATGTGAAGTGTGAGAGTAGTACACGCGTGTTGTCATACAGCAACATCATTAATATACATGAAAACCATCGTGAGAGCGCAACTAAACATGACACAAAGAAACAGACGAGGACAGTCGCTATTTTCGTCTTTTTCTTGTGTGCCGTGTAGTTTAGCTCTACGATGGCTTCTATGTCAAAGCACCAACTCGCCTAACAGCTAGTAAACTCTTTTGAAGTTCATTCAATAGACATACGTGTGTGCACGCTTTGTTACAGACAAAATTGTTCCTCTGAGTGCCCGCTGGTGTACCGCATGCTTATACATATCATGCACAGCAAGCGCTTTTAGCGCTCGTAGCGGGCTAGTGTTTCGTCAATGTGTTCCGTGTAACTGTCAGCTGTATGGTGAACTAGAGTCAGCTGCAACCAGAGCGATTGTGGCGCCGCCAGTTTATTCGCCAACAACTCCATTGGGTGCAAAGCTGCGGGCAAAAGTGCGTTCCGAAACTCGGACATGCCATGACATGCCTTTGGCTATCCTCGTTGGGCTATGATCGATTCTGCGGAACATGTGCGGGGCCTGCAGCGGAGCAGCAGCAAAACACTCCGTGGCGTCACCCTGCGTGCGCTTCTCGCAAACGGCTCAACGACGCACTGGCGTCACCACAGGTAAGAATTTATCAGTTCGTTTTTTTTTTTTGGTCCACACATGACACGACGAAGCCTAGGAGGTTTTTCAGAATCTCTGGAGTGGCAGTCCCGGACGCCGCCAACGGGAGCAAGTGCCGCTGGCGGCCATATTGCTAGAGGAAAAATAGGGCAGAACCGCCATAGACCGCAATGGAATACGCGTGCTGCGCGCGTCGGTTTGCAGTGCCACGATAAAAAAAATGAGATGGAAACCCCTTTTAGGTTACACAAACGAATAAATGCCTATTATTGTTTATGAAACAAATTATTTCATGCACCCATTGTCAGCTGCACGCTTTCAGATCAATCTGTTGACGAGAGATGCATCGCATATCGAGCTCGCTGGCGCGCACTATTGCGGTACAAAAGGGTTGTAGTATATATTGGGTGTTTTAATAAATGTGCCTGCAGATACTCAAGATCAAGGGGAACGCGACATTTGCTCGCCTCTTTCTGCATTTGTGTTAGCGGATTACCAGATAATATGGAAGTTGAAATAATTAAAGCTAAAGTTAGAAAAGAGAGGAAATTAAGTAAACTAGGAGTCACCTGTAATTTTTCTAAAGTTATCAAATTCTAACCAATTTACAGGCGGAACCAAAACCGAAGCACCGATCTCGCGTGCAACTGACAAACTTCAGGAGACGTACCCCAAATAAATCGTTCATAAGAACGATTGCAGTGGCGTTAGTTCGGCATAATATTTATCAACTTTCATTGGCGACGTGTGTTGTCATGGCAAGCGCAGCCTTCATAGCCTAGAAACGAGGTAGCTTGATGTTTGATATAACGCCACTCAATCGTTTTGGCAACTTCATCTCTCGGCGTTTTGGTTTCGGCTTCATCGGCAAGATAGAACGTATTTCAAAGGTGTCTCGTCTTGCTTTAGACGCAATCGCTTATTTTCGTGACTACATTCTATTGAATATGGGTCAAGGAGATAGAAAATAAAAGTTTTTGCAGATGCGCTCGGAAAGCAGTCACGGTGCACTGCCAGGCCGCGGTCTGGTTGTCTGCCCCGTTCTGTCGAAGCAGCATTCTTCGAAGTGAATGGAACATAGGTGGTCACCGTCCGTAGACCTCCAACTATTTCTTCGAACAGCGCGTTCCCAGGCAGAACGCAGCGCACTGTCTTTCGGAAACCTGTAACAGCTATGGATATTCACGGCATGGCACATTCTCTACGTTTGCGAATTCCTCGATAAACATGCACCAAATTCGATATTCACTCGCCAAAAAATATGCATGGATGCCGTCAGTCTTGCCTTGTAAGACAACTTGTAAGACAACACCAGAAAACTTGGAATTCAAAGGGCATTCAGACGTCCTACTCGTTCCAATGTTTGATTCATGCAGCCATAGACCGCAAATGCTTCGCTCATAAACTTAAAACTCATGGACAACATCGTGTCAGCGAGCATTTAAAGCTTCAAGTTACCTTCCATACAGCTATGCGCATACGTTACACGCATGCGCACTTTCGATATTGTTTTTAATTTAACAGAATACGTAAAAAAACAGGCGATCGTCAGCGAACGAAGCGAGAACACTTAAACATTAAAAGCGATCCCAGGCGTCTTCTTGATGCGATTTGTGCACTCATAAGCGACGAACGAAGTCTCCATGGCCTTTTAAAATCTTTAACTGCTTTACAAAAGCATGTCACAGTCTCCAAAAGCCACTGAAAGGGCGGAGCTACGAAACGCACTTTGTCGTCTGCTTCTGAGTGTTTCCTTTTCCAATATGGCGGCGACCACGAGTGTTGAAGATTGGGCGAGTTGGTTCGTCGTACTTGAACTGGTATAGCGCATTACGGGGAAGAAGAAACGGCCGAGCAGACCGACACAAGAGGACAGAGCGCTAACTTCCAACTGAGCTTTATTGTCAAATTGCATCAAATAAGTAGACCGGCGCAAGCATACAAAATCACCCTAACGCAACGAAAAGATAACACACAACACCACACCGTCACATATCACATATTCATAGGCGGTTACCCTGATTAAGGAAGGCCACTTCATGTTCAGATAAACCCAAAGATAAACCCTTTGGGTTTATCTGAACATGAAGTGGCCTTCCTTAATCAGGGTAACCGCCTATGAATATGTGATATGTGACGGTGTGGTGTTGTGTGTTATCTTTTCGTTGCGTTAGGGTGGTTTTGTATGCTTGCGCCGGTCTACTTATTTGATGCAATTTGACAATAAAGCTCAGTTGGAAGTTAGCGCTCTGTCCTCTTGTGTCGGTCTGCTCGGCCGTTTCTTCTTCCCCGTAATGCGCTATACCAGTTCAAGTATGGCGGCGACCGGCGTCACTCACTTATCGGGATGCACCTCCACACCAGAAGACAGAACCTCCTTGGACGAAGCAGACCCATCGACTTCGGCCAATCGCATACATGTTTTATACATGGTTTCGTAAATCGTACGTGAATACAATGGACAAGACTTTCTAACTTCGCCAAAATCGCGGACGACGACAGGCACCGCAGGTGTCTGTAGGAGACGAATACCGCGAGAGGGCGCCTGCAGAGCAGCCACGAATAAAGAGCCTTCATGTGCGCGCGTCTGCGTATCCGTAGGAGACGCGCGCACATGAAGGCTCCCTAAGCCACGAACTTTGAAGATGCTCACATTGCACTCTAACGGCACCACGTGTCTTGGTGATTATAACATAGACCGCTTTAAACGTTCCAACTTTGACTCGCACCTGTTTTCCATCAATTCCACGCCACCGGGCTGATTTAACCAAGTGTCCGACAGCGTGAACGATGCCAGATGACGAGGTCAGTGCGATAGACAATGCGACGACACGACCTTCGATTAGACCAGCCCGTTTCTATCACCATCGACCAGTTGCCGGAACTTCGCGGACGTCCAGCAATATTGGTGTTGGCAACCTTGTGACGACGAGCTTTCTTGACGTTTAATCTCATATAGATTTGATCCCAGCCTCGGAAGTCACATTTCGATGGAGGAGCAGTGATGTACTTTACTACGCTGAAGACTTTCCATTTCGAGACGTGAAAATTTCCTATTTTGGGCATTTTGCTGTGCATACGCTGACCGAATTCCCAGCGTATTTCCCTGCACATTAGTTGTAATATGCGCATATATAACGCACACACATATATAAATGCGTGTGTGCCGTGTTTGGGGCTATTAAAATCAAACGCCTGTGCTCATGCATAACAAAAGCATGATATCTTAAACTCATGCGCTGTAAGTACATTGCAAAAAGTTGGCTTGGAGTCCACGCCAGCTGTCAACTAGCAATGACTCACATAAATATCAAGCTAATCACAAGGGCTATCTATGCCTGCACGCTGCGTGTGCCAGAACAGATTGCGGGAGTCGAACGCGCACTCTGACTGCAATAAATGAGCCCGCATTTGTAGACTGAACCATATTTGAAGTTCCCTGTAACATCGCAGATTCCCTTTCGTCCGAAATGAGGGCTGAAAATTCCCCGAAAAAGGAAAAAATCACCTGCACGGAACATCACTGTCCAGGACGAGAAATGTACCGTGCACTGTGCGATGTCAGTTCACGCTGAAAAAAAAAAAAAAAAGAAAGCCCAGACGGTCGGAATTTTATCAGCCCTCTACTGCGGTGCGTCTCTTAATCATACTGGTTTTTTGTCAAGTACACCCCATGTAATATTTGTAGAACGCGTCCTCTGTTTTATCAATGCTAGCCAGATGCGCCCGATCCAGATTCACCACCCTCTCCTCTAACCCTTTCCTGATCATCGCCATGCGCCACTCTCTCCACTTACTTCTTACCACCTGCTTCCGAAACGCTTCCCCTTTCATTCAGGCCATCGAGTTTCAAACAATAATTGTATGAAACTCGATGATTTAGGCATTCCTCCCCACTAGAGTGTACTAGAACTGTAGCACACTGTATCCCCGCGGCGTTTACAATACCATAGCGGACGCGCGTCCGCCCCTCTCTCTCGCAACGCCGACGCAGGCAGCGTCTGCGAGCGAGTTTCTCGATGAAAAAAAAAAAAAACGACAGATCGCGCTGCTGCTGATTAAATAAAGTTTGTTCATCATCATCATCATCGCGCTGCACAACCGTTCCCTGGCCACCCCGCACTGGATTTCGGCCTTCAAGGTAGTGCCGGTGAGAGATTTCTCCTGAGCGTTGTTCAACAATAAAAAAATCGCAGCGTGCGCGTTAACTGAAAGCGGTCTGCTGGTCTCTGCGTCCCATCGGAGTCTTCTCTAATTGCCCATTTAGCAACGATTTACATGTTCCAGTAAGAAACACAAGTGCATCACTGCATGTTTTGCGCCTCTCCAGGTTTCTCTCCTGCACAACGCCGCGATAGTGTAAGCGTTAGCGCCCGCTGCTTCGCATCTACACATGTCTCCATTTAGCGAGAGATGGCGTAATATTTTTTTTTTTAAAGATAAAGCCGCACAGTTATCGTTACACACTCGCTGCAGCTGCCGCCTCGTTCGTTCGCCCACAACGCAGCAGCTATCGCCGCTCCACATGAACGGCACCGCACACTGACCAGAGGGAGCTGCGTTGCTCACACTGCCCCGTCTCAAAGTTTCTGACATTCGCCGTTAGGGGCACGCAGTAGAGAGACGCGTTCCCGCGTCTCCCATGTATCCCGGCCGCGATTCGCCGACAGATGCAGGGCGCGATGACGCTCGCGTCGCGTTCCATTTTCACCGATGCCGTCTCAAGTTTTCTTTTTTTATCCGCTAGGCTATGTATTATGGCGCTGCAGTCACACTGGGAAACTCGACTGACTCGCTACACCGCCGACTCGTCGGTTCACGCGCTGCAAACATGACTCTTCAAAACAAACAACCCATGCGCAACGCTGCTGCTTCGCGTCCCATCTTTGGGTAGGTGTGAATTTTTTCATCCGCTAGGCTGAGCGTTCTTGCTGTAGTCAACAAACAAACAAACAAAAAAAAAACTTGACTGCATGGTGCCTTAACTTCAAAGGACAGAGAAACTTTCGTATGCGACTTCTTTCCTGCAACTTGTAACCATGTGCCTAGTAATGCCAAAACTGAACCGTGAATCCTCTAATGTGTCGTACAATAATCGTGACCATAAACGCCAGCATAAAATTGTAAGAAACTAAACACATATGTACGTTTGCTCCGGAACTATACTCTTTCTAAATTTCTATATCGCCACACGAGAGAGAATAAACCGTTTATTTATTAGATAATTTGCGCAATAAGATCGGAGAGTGGGATCCTTAGTACGGGATCTCGTTGGCGCAGGCCGCGAGAATACGCTTAATTGGTAAGCGGAAACACACGCGCGCGCACGAGAAAAGAACGAAAACCGGGTGTCTACGCGAGGCAACATCACCCCTCTGCGGAGAAATGGAGTCAATAGGACATTATTTTTTGTATTGTCGCCGATACGATACACTTAGAAAAGGTCTTATTCAATTTCTGAAAATAGGCGTTAGGATTGACGGCGGAAACTGCACTAAGCTTTGGTGCCTGTTTTGGGACATTGCCACAGGTATGCTTTCAATGCCGTTTACGATTATATTCAGGCATCCAAACGTATACCTCTGTCATCTTCGATTGAGGGGGCGCTGCGAGCGCTCGATGGTGACGAACGCACTCCACATCGCCTCCGTAGATTTCCTGCTATTTCTGCGGACATCCACCTTGGTACCCCTGAAACTTGGATTTATCGTCACCGCCAAGTTCTACGCTTCGCCTAGACAACACCTTCGTCCAGGTGGGTCCAGTTTTGACAACTTGAGGGACGTCCTTCACTCCCGGCTACAACGCCGCCTCGCTAAGGGCTCTCAGCCCGGCGATGGCGGCCGCTAACGTGGTTACGGGCTATGATCCTACCTCAAGCCAAATGCTGTCCATGGAGATTTCATCCTCCGAAAACACTATGCCATCAGAAGATGAATACCTCGACGACATGGTGAGACTGTGGCAACGCAAGCAAGCGAAATCGAAGCCTGCGTCTCAACAACAACGAGACGCCACAGCGGGCCACCATTCCCCAGCCTTGCAAGGAACGCCGGCGCGCCATCCCTCCGGTGGCGTGCCTACCTCTGCTCCGTCCTCGCAGCCAGCGAAGCAACGCAAGTGGCGTCCGCGTCAAACTCCTCGCCTCTCTCGCGACGACTACATCGTGGTAGTGAAACCTCGCGTTCCCTGCGAGTTACGCACATTTGTCCCGGCCGATCGCGCGGGCGACGCCATCCGCAGCTACCTTGGCGACCAGACTACCACGCAAATTCAAGTGTGGCCAATCTGGGAACAGAACATCTTAGTCTGCAGCACCACCATTTTGCCTATGGCACAGCGACTCCTCGGGGACTTCCAGCTGCAAGTGGGGGACCAGCAGCTACCCGTTCGAGGCCACGCCAAGGCACCAGGGGATACATGCAGGGGCGTCATCAACGTAAACCCTGCTGAAAGCCCGGAAAAGATAAAGTCTGAACTGTATTGGCCTCGAGGTACTATACTTGCGGTCCGCAAACTCGGAGATTCCGCGGCGGCGGTGGTGACTTTCGAGGGCACGAAGTTACCCCGCTTCCTCTTCTACCACTGCGTGGCGACGTACATCCGCGCCTACAAGAAAACGGTCCCGGTTTGCACCAAGTGCGGTACCATCGGCCATCGACCACCTCAGTGTCCTCACCCCGCTCCAACGCAGTGTGCCAAATGTGGAACCCCCGCACCTGCAGGTCTCAATGCCCACGACTGCCACCCCAAGTGCCTCCTCTGCCACGGCGCCCATGAGACTGGGACCAGTGGCTGCACGGCAAAATATCGAAAATATCGGAAACGCAAGCAGCCCTCAACATCTCTTCGAGGGACCACCTCATGTTCGTCACAGCCAGACAGCGGCATCAACCTGCATCAGTCGGCTCCACCACTCCACGCCGACACTCAGGCATTCCCACCGCTCGAAGCACCAGCGGCGGTACCTCAGGTGAGCAGTTGGGCGGGGAAAGCTGCTTCTAAGCCTCCCTCACCCCCTTCTGTCGATCCTCCTTCTCCCGAACTTGCGGCCCTTCGCCAGCAAGTTGCGGCACTTCAAAAGCAAAATTCTCTTTTAACTAAACAACTCGAACTCTTAAATAAGCGACTTCAACCCCAACAACAGTGTACTGCAAAACCATCCGGTATTGCCTCCTCTGTCCAGGCGGCTACGCCAGCTACGTCCAAGCTTAGTCCTCGCGCTAAGTCCACTCCCATTAAACCGCCGGTTCAAGCAACCATTTGTACTCCAGCACTCGGAACCGGTGCCATATCTACTCCAGAAGCTCTTGAGGCTCCTGGGGCACCTCAGGTTATCTTGCCCGCTAACCAAACTCTCCCTAGCGAAGAGCGCACCCCGCGCGAAGAGGAACGCCTCACGCGCGTCGAAGCTTCGATTAATCACCTCCTCACCAGCTTCTCGGTCCAACGCATAGTAATAGAGGTTACCCAGGCTATTCAAGCCTGGGCAATCACCCAGTTTCAACCCAAGGCATCGCGTTCCCGCTCCTGCTCGGTGAGCAGTGAGGGTACAGCTCCACGGCGTCGTCGTAAGGTGGCTACCACCACCCCGCCGTCGGACAATCCGGCCTCCGTGCCCCTCCCTGCCTCTGAGGAATCCGAGCGGGACATGGAGGACCAAATATAAAACCTAAGACAGTCACGATGGCTACCAATCGTACGTCCCGTTCAAATATTGCGTCTAAATTCGAGATCATACAGTGGAACCCTGGAGGCTTCGGGAACAGGCGAAAGCGTTCACATCTTTCCCTTTTCCTCAGCTCACTTGGCTCTCAGCCGGCCGTCTTGGCGCTCCAAGAATCTGGCCCTGCTCCATCCCTTTCTGGATACTGCTCCTATGTCGGCGGCACCACCACATGCCTCCTCGTGCATAAAGCTTACACGGCGGTACAGATTGACCTCGATCTGGATCTTCCTTACGACTACTGCATGATATCAGTGCTGTCTCAGCGGAGGGGCCAACCATCAATACATATCTTAAACGTGTACTGCCCCCCTCGCCTTGCAAGGGCTTCGTTTGCGCATCTCTTCCATCGGGCGCTGCGTATAGCGGCCCGACAACCACTGGTGATTGTCGGGGACTTTAATGCCCCCAGCCCTCACTGGGGTTACCACTACGAGAAGGCCCGGGGCAGAGAGCTCAAGGAGCTCATTTCCTCGCTGAGCCTGACGCTTCTTACCGATCCGGCACAGCCCACACGTTCCGGCAACTCGGTCACGCGAGACACATGCCCCGACCTCTCCCTCACCCGTCACATCCGCGATGCTATACATGGGAGAATTTAGGCGAAAACCTAGGCAGCGATCACTTTTTACTCCGCATTTCGTTCACACCGCGGCAGAAAATGCGCCAACACTGGGGCCAAGCCCGTCTCACCGATTGGACTCAGTTCAGAATGCAACCATTCCCCGCCAGCCTCTCCTCGACCGAATATGCAGCGTGGGCATCATACGCTCTCCATATGAAACAAGCGAACACTCGCACCCTTGCAACCTCTAATTTGACTCCTGCAATCGATCCACACCTACTACATCTTTGGCACGCTCGCCGAGGGCTCATAAGGCGCTGGAAACGCAACAAACTTAATCGGAAACTTCGCGCTCGCATTGAGGCGCTCACTGCAGAGGCGGCCGCATACTCCGCACAACTTTCCGATGCTAACTGGGCAGACACCTGTTCGAAGGCTGCAAACCAGATGAGCTCTAAGAGTGCGTGGCGACTCTTTAGAAGCCTTCTCGATCCCTCCACCACCAGGGGAGAAACGCAACGCCAGCTCCACCGTGTTCTGCATGCCTTTCAGGGCACTACGGATGAACTCGCGCGAGAACTTTGTGACCGCTACATCTGCCGCACAATTGATCCCACAGGCCCAGCATATACGTATTCCGGCGCCCCTAATACCGACCTCGACGCCCCATACACGCTTTCTGATTTACGATTTGCACTCACGAAAATGCGACAAGGCACGGCCCCTGGACGCGACGGAATCACAGTATCGCTCCTGGCAAATCTTCCCGACCAAGCACACCTCTCACTACTCCACCTCATAAATTCGATATGGGACGGCTCTCCGCTTCCGACGGAATGGACCACATCGGTCGTGACATTCATTCCCAAATCGGCAAAGTCCGTTAGTATTGAGGCACTGAGACCCATCTCACTTACGTCTTGCGCAGGCAAACTCATGGAAACCATGGTTCGCGAACGCCTTTCCACCTACTTGGAGGCCAGGAGGACCTTTGCCGACACGATGTTTGGCTTTCGCCCCCATCTGTCGGCGCAGGACGTCCTGCTCCAACTTCAACACGATATCATAGAGCCGACTACTATGCGCCATAACGATAAAGCCGTGCTCGCTCTCGATCTCCGCGGGGCGTTCGACAACGTCAAACACAGCACTATACTCACTAACCTGTCTACCACAAACTGCGGGCAGAAGACTTTCAACTACATTCGCGCCTTTCTATCACATCGCACCGCCTTCATTCGCCTTAATTCTACCGAACACGGCCCGTACTTATTAGGCACGCGGGGTACACCTCAAGGGGCAGTCCTGTCTCCACTGCTTTTTAACCTGGCGATGATGAACCTTCCCTCTCTTCTAAGCGAGGTCGAGGGAATACAACACGCACTATATGCGGACGATATCACAATCTGGACCAACACCGGCTCCTTAGCGCAAATCGAAGAACGCCTGCAAAAGGCTGCCCTTCTGGTGCACACCTACGCAAGTTCATGCGGCCTGGAGTGCTCTCCAGCTAAATCGGCTCTTCTTTCAGTCTCTCCGCTACCGCCGCCTCAAATTTTTCTTCCGTCCGGGCCCGTCCCATCAGTGCAAAACATTCGGGTTCTTGGCCTTCACCTCACATCGTCCTTGGATCCAAAGGGCACAATAGCAGGCCTCAGACGCACCAGCGAACAGGTGAGCCGCATGATACGGCGAGTTTCTACCAGGCGCGGCGGCCTCCGCGGGTCTCAGTCCCTCCGATTGGCCCACGCGTTTGTGACCAGTCGCGTCCTCTACGCCTTGCCTTACCTTCGCCTGCGTCGTCGACACGAGCACCAGCTAGACGTCCTTCTTCGTTCAGTATACAAACGCGCTCTGGACCTACCTATTGCAACTTCCAACAGCCGATTCGTGGCTCTGGGGGTACACAACACCTTTGCAGAGATGCGCGAAGCTCATCGCGTTAACCAAATCAATCGACTGTCGCAGACGCCTTCAGGGCGCCGTCTTCTACACAGACTTGGCCTTAACCCGATATCTGACCAAGACCCTCTGCAGCCTGTACCAGAGCTCTGGCGTCAAAAGCTATGGGTGGAACCTCTACCCCGTAATATGAACCCCGACCTCCATCCTGGCCGTAGACTAGCACGCGCCGCGGCCCTTCATACGCGACACTCCGATCGTCCTGGTGTTTTCTACGTGGACGTCTCGGGTCCCTCCCCCTCGGGTCACTTCACGGCTGCCGTGATTACAGAGGGCAAACACGTAGATGGCCTCTCCTTTCGAGCAGACACAGTAACGCACGCTGAAGAGGTTGCCATAGCTTTGGCCGCCTCTCACCCTGCCTCACGCACCATCCTGACGGACTCGCGCTCGGCCTGTTCTCAGTACCTTCAGGGTTCCATTGCCCCGCTGGCGGCTAGCCTGCTACAGGCAGCCTCTTGGCGCTTTAACCCTCATCCCATTCGTATAGTCTGGACCCCAGGCCACTCGGGCCTGCCCGGCAACGAGGCGGCAAATGCCGCTGCCCGCGCTTCTCCTGTCCGGGCCGTTGCCCCTCCATGTCCCGAGACGGAATCTGGCAATACCAACCTGACGCGTTTTCGCGAAATTTTGGCTTATTACCGGGCTTCGCGCCGCCTCTACCCGGACCCCGCACGCGGTTTGGAGAAAGCGGACGAACGACTGCTACGCCGCCTGCAGACAAACACCTTTATCAGTCCGGCGGTCGCCAGGCACTTTTTGCCGGAAATCAATGGCACCTGCTCGACCTGTCATGTCCTCGCCGACACATATCACGTCGTAGCATCGTGCCCAGTTAATCCCGTCCCTTTCTCACCCCCTTTTCCTATCCCAACTAGAGAGGCTTGGGAGGAGCACCTGCTCGGCTGCTCTACCTTGGCTGCACAACGCTCCTTGGTGGAGCGCGCACGGGCAGCTTCCAGCTCCACTGGCGTCCCGGAATAGGGTCTTGCCACTCTAGCACGCCGATGTGCCACGTCGGCACTCTCTAGTATACTTTTTCCGAAATAAATGTTTTTTACCACCTACCACCTTCGATTAAATAAATATTTTTTACAAAAAAAAAGTCTAAATGGTGAGGTGAAGTAAACGCAGCTGAATGGTAATCACACCTAAAATCTCAAAATTTCTCAACATGGCTTTTCAATTTTTTTGCTCTCTTTTTATGTGGTTTTCCTTACATTAGTCATATAATACAAATTCATTACACATAGTTACAATGCTCACAGTGAAAACGCACTACGCCTTCTTGGCCAATCCCCCTGAGTGGGTGTGAGGCATGAGTCCAGGGAAACAAACAAATGCGTTACCTTAGGATCACCACACCAAACGTAGTGACGTCAAATGTCTTCACGGCGTCTCATAGGGCCAATGTATTCCTAATCGGTAAAGATAAATTAGATTGACCTCTGAGCGGTCATGCCAAGTTTTAGGAAACTCCGTTGTGCTTATGTTACCAAAACACGGCAAGTGCATTTTTAAATCTGTGCGTTGGGATTTCAGCGTGAAATTAAAAAAAAAATGAAACTTTGACCTTCATGTTCTCCTCTAGTAAAGAGCTTATGCCGAAATTTACGATATTACAGTTCTCAGAGAACCATCAATACAAACAGATGCATTCTTTCACAATGGAAAGCATTCTTGGGGTAAGCAGCCAAAACAACCTTCGAGAGCAGCCCGGCATGGTGAAAGCCGCGAATACTCACCTTTAGAGCGCCACAAAAATGGTGTCCTTGACGCGAGGTGCTGCCATCTCAAATGAGCACTTGTGCTTGCTTTAAACCAAATTGAAAACAATTTCATGACTGTGGCTGTGCTACCCGAGAGCGGTTCTTTTCAGACCCCACAATAGCCTGGAATAATTTTCAGAAAGAATGAAGAGAAGAAAAAAAAAAGGGGGGGGGGGGGGGGTGGCTTGACACTACAAGTGCAAAGCCTGAAGTTGCAGCATCCTCCTTTCTTTGTCTTTCCTTTTTGTATATTTCTTGTCTCCTCTTTTCTTTCCCTACTAACCTTTATATATCTTTATCTGTAATCGTACTCTCGCCAATCATGTTATCGCATCCCACACCGCACATCGGTGTAAGTTTTCTTGGAGCATCGCAGAAGATGCAGGGGAAGAGCGTGTACCTTTTCATGGCAACTTTTGTTTCCGACTAATGGATTTTCTCTAAGCTTAAACAGCCTCTCTTGAAGTATTCTAAATGAAAATGCAGCACTGCTCGCACGGTGTTATTGCATCAAAATGCCAGTTTTTCATTTATATTGCCAGAATAACTAGCATCGAATGGGTAATTTTAGCCTATACGCAAGTCACTGCAGACCCAGCAATGACATTGCCCACTAGGACGGCCATTTCATTGACACTGCAAAGCCTAAAGGAAGGGCATTCTCAGACTGTAAAGTGTTGATTAGCACTTAATGCCTGCCCTGGCATTGAATTCAATTCTTGGTCGACACACCCTATGTTTGAAAGATATGCTCCAATTACACTGGAGCCATTAGTGCTTTATACTGTAGAGAATGCTTGTGCCAGAGGATTTTTCTACACCTAGGTCTTAGTTTCAGCCACGAAACAGACTCGCTTCTCAAGCTTCACGAGGTAAACGAACACAGAACTCTCTCCATTTGCATTGTTGTTTACTCACCAAATGAGCAGCACATGAGACTTGTTTAATTACAAATGTGTAATTATTGGGCCTACGGCATTGTTCTTCCCAAAATATGGTGCACGGCTCCATTATTTTTGTTTTTCAAAAATGGTTGAAATCAAGAAGAGAAACGGAAAGAAAAAAAAAAGCGCGAGCCAGGCAAGAACTCAACTAGCTACGACACTATAAAAGGTGGCTCAGCATGTTTTCTTTATTGACCAATCTAGAAAAAGCTATTGTCAAACGTAACTGCTGAATGTCAGCTAAGAACTGCACGCTCTCCAACATGGAAGAACACGAAATAAAAGGAGTGAAGGGGTAATGAGAAAAAGAGTCTTCGATGCAGAAACAGCAATGTACACAATCCTAAACATTGTGGATGTTTTATGTACACATTTCACCTTGACAAATTTTGCCTGATGGGCACATAAAAAATGCACAGAAACCAGATTCAAACGTTTTAGGCAATGCTTGAGAAGGCATGTCACCATGCTTGCATTTAGGCTTAGCAGTTGAAATCCCATAGTTACTTGATACACTTCCTGTATTTATTGGATATACAGAACCAATAGGATTTTGAGGAGGCTAACGGTATTCCTCAGATAGACTCCTAGTTTAGTTAAGTATTAATTTCAAAATTTTACCGGAGTACATGACATATAGCATTAAACAAAGCATGGTGCAGGAAATAGATGTCAAGAAAGTCATAGCTAGCATCTTCCACCACACATGACTAGCATAGCGGTTAGCAATTCCGGCAACAAAGGCTTCCCCCAAATTCAACAATTTATGCAATTCTGAATACACCCACCTTGAAAAAACAATAAAACAGAAGAGGATTACAATGCCCCGACAAATGATGCAAACTTCCCTGCAATGCTCTTTTCGAAACCTATATTGCAGAGCAGTCTAGATTGGGGGGAGGAGAGGAAGAGCCACATATTAACGTGACTCACGGAGTGCCAGTTACATTAGACCTTTGAATACCTATGTGACTATCAACCATATGTACAAATGTAATGGAATCAGCTGAAATGGTAATACAGGCATTTGTCTTCAACGCCACATATTTTACAAACTGCCAATGCAAAGCAAAGTAAGAGGAAAGCGAACACTACGCCAACATCATAAAACGTTACTTACAATGTTAGCGCAAATGATTACTTCTATCGAACTGTCAATTGACTGAATTACGAATGGCCACACGCTATTAAAACAATGCTCGGTGCATGAAATCCACTTTGTACAGCCCATCAGATTCTGTCAAGCACGCGCGTTTATCTTTGTTTTTCTAACCGAGGCTAGAAAATTGGACCAAAATGCAAACCAATATTGTCCGTCTAATCAGGCAATCAAGTCTATGATACAACATCATGACAGTGTGTGTGTGGTATATATATATATATATATATTATATGTACAGCAATATACAAGATGCACACACACTACACGAAAACAAGTTACAACAAAAACAACAGAAAAAAAAAACAAAGAGAAAACAGGCCACAATCGTTTTTCATGGCGGGTCACACGTCACTCGGCTTCATGGGACAGTGTGGACACACAACACACATATCCTGTGCATTGAAGATGTACACACACACACACACACGTTCCACCATCCTTCTTTGATGTCCCATCACACTGCAGCAAAATAAAAGGAGCTCGGAGAGCCCTTTCCACCAGAAGCCACTTTGGTCTATTATCTCTTGGTCAACTTGAGAATAAAATTCTCTTCCGTCTCAGATGTCCAGCCAGGATCGTCATTCGACATGGGCACAACACTCATGCACTCAGCTGGTGGGTCAGGATGTGCAACATCCTTAGGTACCAAATAACTGTTGGGGTCGAAAGTCAAGCCACCTGGATCTGGTTCCTCTGCTGGCTCGAGTAGCTCAAGAGGTGGTGGCTCGAGAAGCGGTGTCTCGAGAGGTAGTGGCTCGTGATGTGGCGTCTCGAGAGATGGTGGCTCGTGATGTGGCGTCTCGAGAGATGGTGGCTCGAGAGGTGCTGTCTCCAGAGAGGCTGGTTCCGGAGGACTTAACTCTGGAGTCAGATCCAGAGGGGCTAGTTCTAGTGGACCTGACCCAGGGGTATCAGACTCCAGAGGGCCTGGCTCCAGAGGGGGAGGGGAAGTGTCAGTGACCATGTGGGAAGGCGATGCAGCTGGCGAAGGTAGCAAATGTGGGGAGTCTGCCACCATTTGTTCGTACTCCTCCTGTGCCAATGGGAAGGTACGAGGCTCGTAGGGGTCCACTTCGCATGGGGCACAGCAGGGCAGGCCAGAAGGTGGAGGAGACATGGAGCTCTCCATAGAGTCGTACGGCAGCCTGTGGTGCGGTGTTTGGGAGCCACCAGAAGGCTTTGACTGGGTTATAACTGCTTTGGACAGGAGTCCTGCGAATCGTTGCTTCTCTTCCTCCTCACAGACCTGGTGTCGAGCCTCAAACGCCTCATCAGTCATGTCCTCAACCTGTGTACAAACAGGTCCATTACCAGTCATCACACAAGAGGTCCATAATAAAATAGCTGTGCTTTTATGTCCCAAGCCCAAAATATGATTATGAGGGGCGCCGTAGTGAAAGAGAAAAATTTCACCATCTGTTGTTCTTTAACGTGCACTGACATTGCACAGTACACGGGCATACACCATTTCGCTTCAACTAAAATGTGACCACCACAGCCGGAGTCAAACACGCAACCTTCAGGTCAGCAGCAGCCGATGATGACGATATGTGGGCGTTTATGGCAAAAGGGCCATGCTTGGCCAAAGAGTGCCATTAACCATGATGAACGAAAAGCAATGGTCCATGATTGAAGTGATATGAGCAGGATATGAACAATGGTACTGTTATGCGGCTGTAAAGGGGCCTTAAATCTGAGGTGGGTTTAAACGCAAAAAGTATTAAAATTACTGGAGTACATGAAACGTGTAGAGATGGAATAAGTGACAGTGTTGGTGGTGAGGATCGCTGTAGCCACGACCTCTGTGCAGAGTTCAAGCTATGAATTACCTCAAAATTTAGGGTGAAAACTATGTACATCTTTTAAAAATATGAACATTGATTGGGGATTCAAAAGAGCATCCCTACCGATGAGCATGACAGGATGTAGTAGAAGCTGCTGTAAGTAGAGCAATAAAAAGTACCTTTTTCTTAGAGCATCTAAATCACTACACTGGACAAGGATGTCGAGAACTGTAAGTATATCTGAACATCTCTCACAGATAGGTTGGTTACCACCGGATAGAAGAGGTGTGTGTGTGTGTGTGTGTGCGTGTGTGTCCGTCCGTCCTATCTGTAGCCTGGTAAGTGTTACTAGTGTGTAGCGTGATCTGGATACTGCCGGCCAATTTTCAAGTCTCTGTTAGATAACATGCAAATTGTTTTCCCATTTGCCTATACCACAGGCGCTGCCAACGTGACCTGGGCTTCCATCGAAGGAAAGACTTCATGTCAAATGAAGGGACAGCCATGGATGTGTTGGCGGCAGCGTTGTCGTGCGCACATGCGACTGGTTGGTCTGCTGCCACATTTCCTGTGATCTCGCGATGCCCTGGCACCCAGCACGCTAGAACATGTCGTTTAAGAGCATAGACCTTGCATAACAGAGTAAAGCAACACTAGGACTGGATTTTCATGTTTTCTGAGCACCTTCAAAGCTGTTATGCTGCTCAGCAAATCTTTGTATACAACCACACATTGCAGTTGTGATTCCTTAATATGCTTGACAGCCACAGATATCACATGAGCTTCTGTGGTGAAAATGCTTGTTTGGGGGTGCAGCATAGCGAAATTTGAAAAGGATGGGCCAACAGCTGCATAGGACACACTAATGTGAGACTGAAACATCTGTAAAGAATTCTGGACAAGTGTACTTGTATTGGAGTCCGAGGAAGTTGTGGTGTACACGTATCCCGAAGGAGTACGGCCACCAGCGTGGGTTCGGTCTTAGCGAGCCGCAGGGCACGCGTTAACCGTCGCCGTGGCGGGAAACACGATACTGCTCAAGTCGCAACACTTTATTGTGGCAACACCAAACGCAGTACAGCCCGTTGCAAATAGGCGCGGCGGGAAAGCAAGTAGGCTTATCCACGCCACGGGCACAAAGTACTACACAGGGGTGCCACGAGCACGTCTCCGCGGTAAAGGTGATCCACGGAGACACCGGGACAAAGGGCCCGGTTGCTCGAGCGAGGGCAAAGGCGCTCGCGTTGGCTTCGAAGGGAGACGGGTCGGCGTAGCTAGGCCACGCACTAGGACACCGTACTGCCCTTCGGCCGTGAGTACGCAGCGGGGCAACAAAAGGTGAGCGTTCGCATCGGGCGCGAGGCGCCGTCAGCGAAGTCCGACGAGCCCCGAGCGACGGGACTCGACGGACGGAAAAGAATGCGTGGCTCACCGTTTGAAGTCCCGGACTGTACTCGCTGCTGCCGACGCAGCGCGCGAAAACCTCTCGGGAGGCTCCCCGCGCGGCGCCACAGTCAACATCCGCTACCGGGTGAGGGAGTTAAACGTCACTCCGCCCTTCCCAGCGCGGCTGACGGCAAAGGAGGGCAGACATGTCGGGACATGAGAATGGCAGAAAAGGCGGGAAAGCCCGCGCAAAGGCAGCGGGCCAGCCTCAATTCCCACAAAGTGCATGCGGACACGTGTAGTAGGAGCCTCTTTAGTCACTTCCAGGAAAGGTAGGTCGCAATCTACAACCTGCCACTGCCACAGTAGCAGATATGCTACGGGAGCCATCGACTGATGTTCTAGAAGTGGCACGCCCGTTTCCTCAATGAAGCTTTTTAGCCAGAATAAGATGGGTTGTCTCAGCGAAGGAAGGTTGTTGAACAAGGTAGAATTGGACAAATCAATAATTGAGTGAGTGGGATGTGCCTTGTCTACGGTCATCTTGACATATTAAGTAAAAGACATGTAACATCTCTACAGATGGAGGGACCATTCATTTAATTCTATGTACAGGCTTCCTACGGGGCTAGCTTGAAAAGCACCTGTAGAAAGGCAAATGCCTAAATGGTGGACAGGGTTTTCAGCATTAAGGCTGATGGGGTCGCAGACTCATTGGTTATAGCGCCCTAATCTAGGTGGGCGCGTACGAGGCTTTTGTACAAATTCATCAGCCATTTCCTATCACTACCACACGCAGTGCGTGACAACCCTTTCAAACTATTCATGATGTTTATTTTAAATACTTGATACATGGTATCAAGGTTAGTTTAATGTCTAATATTAGGCCCAGAAACTTATGTTGAGTCTTTACAGACAGACGTTGACCATGCAGGTCAATGTAGGAATCGGGATGGAGGCCCCTCTTTGGGCAAACATATAAGCGTTCTTTTGTGTGTTCAGTATGAAGCCATTCTCTCCCACCCATTAAGAAACCTTATTCAAACCTAATTGAACCTGACGTTCGCACAAGGAAAGGTTGCACAATTCGAAACCAACCTGTATATCATCTACATGTGTGCAGTAACACATTGTGTAGGAAAGACAAACGCAGGGAGTTAATTTTCACTATGAAAAGTGCACAACTCAATAAACCACCTTGTGGCACTGCCGTCTCTAGGACAAATATTCGAGATAAGACCGTGCCCACTCGAACACAGAATGTCTGGTTTGACATATAGCTTTCGATTATTGTTAACATTCTACCCGGCACACCTAAATGTGAGGGGGCTCGTAGTATGCCAAAGTGCCATGTTGTGTCATAGGCCTTTTCCACATCGAGGAACACAGAAATGAAAGACCGTTTATGAATAAAAGTGTTGCAAATTTGTTTCTCGATACGGACAGGGTGGTCAGTGGTGGGCCCAACCTTTCCAAACCCTCACTGATAAGGGGCACATAGGCCATTAGTCTCAAGGATGTGCATCAGTCGCCTGTGTATAATTTTTCTCAAAGACCTTGCAAAGACAACTAGTTAACGGTATTGGCCCGTGGGCGGGCCCTTGCCTTGTTTTAGAATTGGGATAACGATGACTTCCTTCCAGGCTGAGAGTAGCTCACCGGAAAACCATATCGTGTTATACAGGGCAAGAAGGGCTTTTTGGGTTTCAGTGGGCAGGTGTTTTAACATTTCATATGCCACACAATAGAGGTCTGGGGTAAGTTTATTGCGGCAGGTAAGTGAGGCTTGTAGTTCAGCCAAACAAAAAGGATCACTGTATACGTCGTGTATCGTGGGTTTGCGCTCTAATCTCCTTCTTTCTATCGTTAGAACGCTTTAGCATAGTGTGATGAGCTGGACACCTGTTCGAAGTGCGCCCCTAGAGCGTTCGCCCGGTCGTCCGAACTGTCGCCTTGTGTGTTCACAAGAGGAAGTGTGTGTGCTCGTTGTCCTGCCATCTTACCAACCTTGTTCCAGACTCTCCTTCATCTGTGTATAAATTAATGCCGAATAAAAATGTACACCAACTTTTCCTTCACGCCTGTCGGCGCGTTCTCCTGCCTTGAGTTTTTACGTTCTTAAAGTTTATAACATTCTCGGCTGTTGGTGAGTTTCAAAGCAACTTTCATGCCTTATTTGTTTTTCTTTGTGCACATTACGGCACTCATTATTCCACCATGGGACTCGTCCGCCAGACAGTCCACATGCTCGTAGAATACATTTGGTTGCAGCATCAATCAAAAAAGATGTAAAGTAGCCTACAGCAGCCTTTATGCTTGACAACCCCACGTCAGTCCAAGTTAAGAGAGTACCTTTATGAAACTGTTCCCGACCGGCTTTGTCGTTGAGTCATTTGGGAACCTGTGTAGGACATTGCTGAGAACTATAGGAAAACTCACTTCTATATGAATTATTAATGGATTCCTATTTAAGTAGAGGCAGGAGTGATGGAGACATGCTGAGGTCTTCCGACGTTAGTAAGTATTATTAGCGAAGTTGTAATATGTTGGCTCTTTTCAATTTGGGAGGCACGCGGCGGAAAAAAAGAGGAACTGTTCAATCAGGAAACCTCGACATCGCAGCGAGAGCCACACTAGAGGTTACTGTGTGCATTAAGGTCTCCTAGGACAAGATAGGGTTCTGGAAGGTAGTCGATTAGGGACTGCAAGTCATGTTTTTCAAGGCGTTGGTGTGGAGATATACAGAAAGAACATATTAAAAAGAACTGCTCAAATAGCCGCCGCCTCAAGGGATGTTTGTAGTGGTAGGAGTGTACAGGCAATCTCTTGATTCACTCTAAAAGCAACACTTCTGGATGATGCAATGGCATTATCCCTGTCCTTCCGCGAAAATAGCATGATAATGTAGAAAGTGTGTTTTGCTTTCAAGTGTAGTGTGTTTTGCTTTCAAGTGTATTTCTTGTGCACACAGCACTCTAGATGTTATGTTTGTGTAAAAGTTCCTGAATATCTTTGAGGTTTCTCAGCAGTCCTCTGACGTTCCACTGAAGTATTTGTGCCTCCATTTCGAAATACTTTGGTGCTGTGTGTACAAGAAGTGTTGCCTTAGATTACAGGGCCTTTTGGGGGTCCTGTAATGCGGGGTTTTTTCTTTTTTTGGTGTGCTCTAAAAAGCTGCGCTAGTCCTTCGGCGTGTCACGCACCGGAGGGTTGTGGCTTGTATCCCTCACCTCTTGCAAGGTGGCTGATAGTGCCTGTTCGGCGAGCACTTTCACAGTGGTTGCGGAGCTAACCGCGCTTGCAGTGGCCCAGGTTCCGGCAGACTCGAGAGTCTGGTGGCCCTGTTTACCAATGGGCGGAGCAGCACAGACTACTCCAGGTGGGGGCGTTGGTGATGCGACCGCAGGCACACTCGGTGCGTCATTCGCGGGTGCAAAGACATGTGGCACAGCTCCCTGGCACACCACATCGGTGAAGGAATGAGAGGGCTGGTTATGTACAGCAAAACGTTTGCGCATGTTAGGAATGCACGTGCCCTTTTTTAGACAGTGAAAGAGGACGACAATGTTCGGAGACACTCTCGTGCGAGTTTGGGGCTTGTGTGGCATTTTAAACCTGTGTGGCAAGCGGAATATTATGTGTGAGTAAATTATTATTTTATTACAATGTCTCGTGTGCTTCAAGGACGCCGACAAAAGCTAACATTTCATAAGTGGGATCGCCATCCAATCGCCACGGAGAGAAAATGTGAGTTTCGTCGGTATACGTAGCTGGTTAACGTAACCTTAACGCTAACATGCAGCCCACCGACGAAAGGGACAACCCAACTTGCGGCAGAGGAGGTACGGACTTTGGCAATGTAAACACTAGTACGGCGCGCGACTTACTCAAAGCTATCTAAGAAAAGGACCGTCTACTATTGACTCCACTGGAACAACTGACTGTGCAGGCGCAACCTCAACCAGCGCCAACGTCTCAGGTAATTCCCGACTTGAGTCACAACATCAGTGCCTTTGACAGCTCTGAAGACTGCTTTGCAGCACGTTAATGGATCGAGAGCATTCGGCAAACGTCAAATATTCACAAGTGGCCAGCTGCATACACGGTAGAGACAGCCAAAGTCCGATTGGAAGGAGCTGCCAAGGACGAGTATCGTTCAAGGAGTCTCCAGATCACCTCGTGGGAAGAGTTCGAAACACGCTTTCGTCGGATCTTCGTCAGCCAGACTCGCGTTGCAGAACGGTGGCGCAGGATGCTAGAGCAGGTGCAGCAGCGTAATGAGAGCACGGCCGCCTACTTCTACTCTAAGGTGCGTCTGTGCCATGAACTCAATTTCAACTTTATGGATACGCGAGAACAAGCTATCTCGGGGACGAGGTCTCGTGAACTATGCACCATGTTCTTGATGCATGATGATGACGACGACCTAATGCATGATATCTTGAAGCTCGAATGCATCGAACGGGAACGACAGGAGGTTTCCGGCACACGCAACAGAAGCCCCAAACGACATTCAGGTTTAGCACGCTGCCTGCCCGCTACCACGGCAAAAAAATTGACGACCAACGCCAACCAAAAAACGGAACGATGCCAACCACTGCCACCCGTCGACCGACACGTCACATCAAAGACCGAAGTCTACGTGACAGGCCGTCGTCTGCTCTCAACAGTAAGCGCCCAGGCGAAAACGGACGGCGCCCTGAGTCCACAAGAAGTCAAAGTCATGCCTGATGCAACCCCCAGAAGACACGTGAACCCGTTTTCCGAACGAGCCCTGCTACACACCGAGAACTCCAGAGATAGTGAAGTACCAACCGGTGAAGAACCTAAGCCCAAGACATCTACTGGAGCCAAAGAAAAGCTGAAAGACAAGAACGAAGCCGACGCTGACAGCAAAAAAAGGCAGACAAACTCGCAACCTGGTGCTAAGAGAAAAGACAGCGAGGAAAAACCCGTAATGTCGAAAGAGACAGCAGGACGTTGCGGCAAAGAAGGAAAGAAAAAGGAAGATGACAAAGAAGCAGCCCAGGGACAAAAGGTGACACGAAGATAAGCAGGAGGAAGGTAAAGTTGCAGAAGACAAAAAGCCAGAAGACCAACCAAGCCAAGACGACGATATGGAAGACAAGCTACCGGAAGCATCGGGGAAAAATTGCCGTAGACCAGACAGAAAGAAAGGAGAATGAATAGTCCCGGACCGACCCGAAGGAAGATACCGAGCCCAAGAAAACAGAACCAGACAACACCGAGAAAATGAGAAACGCCAGAGCAAATCCGCAGGAAGATTTACCGCAGACGGGCAAAAAGCTGTAGCCAGAGCTGGAACAAGCGTCGAAGCTGAAGTCTAGGCAAGAAGACACCAGCATCGTGCGTGTCGTGCCTTTCCCCAAGGTCAAGCCAGTCAAAATGGCCGGAAAGTACATCTTGATCTTGGAAGTTTCACGGTACGAACTTCTGCGTGCCATGAAAAACTTGATGCACCAGTGTTACGTATAGCTGTTTTCTTTGTGTTGTGTCTGTTTCTTCTTTATATGGTTTCTTTCATGTGTCATTTATTAAGTACTTAATAAGAGGATGGCCAAACATTTGCATGATAAGTCAGTCAAGAACATTCTTGGGATAGCCATAACGAGGACGTTAAGCATTGCAGGATGGCCGAAGTTGGAAATGCACGTGCCCTTTTGTAGACAGTGAAAGAGGACGACGATGTTCGGAGAGATGCTCATGAAATTATGGCCTGTGTGGTGTTTTCGTAGCCTGTGTGGTTTGTGTTTACAGAGAGCTAAGTGAATCCTTCCCTTTCTACAACGTTTAGGGTGCTTCCAAGATGCTGCAAGTTAACACACACTTGTTCAAAACACTGACTGAATTAAACTTTCAGTTCGATTATTTTTTTTTCTTTCTTCCACGAGGCATGTTCGCGAATAGGCGGTGTGATCTCTTTTGCAGTTCGCACAATGGGCAGCAGAGCTGCAACTGTCGGAAACATGTTCTTTGGATGCACATTTAGCGCAAATGGCACAACTTCTGCAGCTCTGCGACCTATGTTTAAGGCGCTGACATTTGAAGCAACGACTAGGATTTGGTATTTATGGTCCCACATGAAATTTGCAATAGCCGGTATCGATCGGTTCACGAAGGTTGCTTGTTCTAAATGTTAAAATGTGCTTAGTTGGGATTTCTTTGTCCTCTCATCTTAAGATTCTTTATACTATGACGTTTTTGTCCAGCCATCCTTAAAGTAGTTCTTTCACTGAATTCAAGGAGGTCATCATCAGAGAAGTCACGCACAGTATTCACGGATATACATGGGCCCCCTGAGACCGTGATTTTCCCAAAAGCTTAAAGTTTAGACAGTCTCTCATACTGGTCCTTTTCACAAACTTCCAAAAAAAGATCGCCACTTCCCGTCTTTGTTACTTTGTTACCTGGACCGACTGCTTCCGTGAGGAATTTTGACACGAGGAATGGTGAGAGTTTGGACTGTTTTTGTTTGATGTTAGCTGTGTATTACATGGTATTTAGGAAATGACTTTTTGGTGAAGGGAAAAAGTTCTCTTTGGTGCACCACCTGTTCGGGCGGCGACCAGTGAGTGAAAGAAAGGGGTTTGCCATGATACGGACTAGAGTTGGCGGCCACCCACCACTGTGCCCAACAATGGGATGCTGCAAGGTAGATCGCCTAAGAGGAGAAGCTCATCAAAAAAACTTTTTTTTTTAATTTCTAGTCATAGACACTTGAAAATTTTGTTATTAATATAGTTTTTCATGGAGATACAAATATGCAATCATTTTTTGTGTAGCTGCTATAGTTATTGAGTTACGACATGCACAATAGCAAAAAGTTGGCATGTTTTGCGGGTTCTCTTTCAAATACTCAACTTTCAGTAAAAGCATTGTCTCTGATCTTATTTGACTCTTGGTAGATTGTAAAGTGCAAATATCCATCCAGATATGTCACAAAAATATTAGAACCAAGGAAAAAAAATTGCATTGAATGACCAATTATTTTCAATCTCCCTTGAAACAATAGCCTAATATTTTCACAACGTATTCTGGTAGGCATTGCAATTTCAAGTAGATATTTGCATTCTGCATGAGTTGAAGAATATGCATCTCAAGTTTCGTTACTATACAATAGGTATAAGTGTCTAAAAAGATGCCGGAAAATGTGAAATCGCCAGAAAAAATGAAAATGAGAAAAACAAGTTTGAAAGCTTGGAAAGTTGGCATTTATTAGGAAACCATTTTTTTTTTTCATCAGATTGGGGCACAATTAAAAGCATCTTGCACTGAATGCTCGGAAGAATGAGAATCGCATAGAATTGTGAAAGTTGGTCATGGCCTGCGCCTATAGCGCGTGCTGCCAGAACTGCCTTCAACGTTTACAGCAAAGCTATCACGCGAGCAGCCGCTGTCGAAACGAGCGCTCGTCCCTTGGTACCTGGCCGAAGTAGTACGTCTCGACGTGTGCGTGAATGAAAGTGTAGATTCAGGGCAATCGGTATTTTCACAGCACAGTTCGAGGAATGCCGAAAGCCCTTTGCAATTTCCAGCTGCCTCGGATGCTGAGTTCCCATTCGCGGCAGGTTGGGCGTTGCACACCCGCCACAAAGGCAGTCAGCGCATCGATTTCGCAAAGCAGCGTGTTGGCAGTAGCAGCGCCTACTGATCTACGTTCACTGTCGAAGAATGCGTTCTTCATTTGAGATGCACTGACGAATTCCACGGTAGCGACTATTTCACAACCACTGTCGCCGTGGGGTTCGGTGTCAGTTAGGCCTATCCGAAGTTGGGGCGTTGGTTGGCGGTGACATTGGCATTCGCTGTCCCTTTGGGAAGCGTCCAACGCCGTTTCCCTCGATACTTGGGGTGAGTTCTAAACTTTCGATTATCTAGACTGCGCTTGTCGGGGCCTGCCATGAGGCAAAACTGCAGAAAAACACCGAACAACCCGATTGCGAAGTCTGAGGCTTTGCTCTTTCGCCGGAAAAATAGAAGAGGGAGGAGGCCGAGCGCACCTCCGACCAATGGCGGCCTCGCGCTGCTTGCCGCGATATTCAAAACACGTAATGTATGCATTGTTTTTCTTATTTTTGGTTCATTCTTCGTGAAGACACGAGACTGGCTACTAGTGAATTGTGAAGAGGAAGGCCTTCGCAGCATGCGTGCACGATTGCAAATGGCGGCCAACGCGTCGTTTTCGCAACAGCACAACGCGAATTATGCAATTTTTGGCGACTTTCGTGCATTTCTCACGTTACCGTTCCCTACTTGGAAGCATTTTCAGATCATTTATCATGCGAATTTCAGCTTAATATTTTCAGAAATAAAATATTGTAGTCCAAGAATGCCAATACAACTGAAAAAAAGAAAAGGTGAAAATTTACCAGAAAGTGGGACTCCGCTCTCCGGAGCCCAGACATAACATCGCAACTTTGGGCTGTCCAGAGGGCCCACGATGCGGCGCTAGGGCTCGGCCTTACTGTCCCATCGTGGGAGCGGCCCGCCGTGTGCTAGGGCGCACGCCTTCGGACTTGTCAATAAAGTTTTTCCAAACCAAACCAAACCGGAAAACCGCGACTTTACGACCAACGTCTCCCCTTAAAGACGCCAGCCATGCATCGCCGTTATAAACAAATATAGCTACAATAGGTTGGGCAACGACCCAAGGTTGATCCTTGCCGCCAGGAAAACTAGAAGTGAAAAGAGTAGAAGACGGGAACGATTGAAAGTGAGAAAGAGGAAGAGGAGGAGAGAGAGACAGGAAAAGGCAACTGCCGATTTCCCCTGGGTGGGTCAGCCCAGGGGTGGAGTCTACATGAAGCAAGGGCCAAAGGGGTATGCTGCTTTTGCTGGGAGGCCTTAAATGTCCAATCACTCAGCATTGGCTCAACCCCCAAGATCCCCCTTTCCGTGGTTATGGCTAAGCTACGCATGGCGAGGCATGGGAGGGGGTCGAAATACCCCCCTTCCCCCAATGGCTTGGGTCTGTGGTATCACCACACACCAGACGCCTGCTTGCGCAGACATCCCTGTGGGGGCATTGGCAGCAGAGCCCCTCAGCCACCAACTCATTGTGGTGGACCTCAAGAGGTCAATGACAGATGACACACTAATGAATGAAAAAGAGGTTAGCTGCTAAAAATGGCTAACGTTCACTTTTTTGACCATAGGATGCACGGCAGGAGTGCGGCCTCAATACAATGTCACAAGGCAATAACAACCATAACGAAATCCATGCATGTTCTTTTTTACTGCAAATTGCAGCAAGATCCCAGATTAATGCCTCTGTATCACTTGGGGTCATGTTCCCACAGTTAGCACGCCAAATAGATGACAGCGTTGACAACAAAAGTAATATACTAGCGAGTTTGAGCACTTATTACGCTCATTTATTTTCCCGCGTCTAACTGAGTGTTCATGCAGCACCGGCTCATCATACTGCCACTTTTGTGCCCATATTAAACAGAACAACAGAGAGAATGCTGGTATAGCAATGAAAATGCTGTGTGCTCGGGGGCTTGAGCATGTTATGTGCACGTGATCTCGCGTGCGCATGAAATGTCCTTGTGCATCTGTCATGCGATCTTCCAATAGATGCTGAAGAGGGTGGGGAAGAGTTTTGTGGGCAAGAGTTTTGAGCTTGATTTCTCGCATCATGGTTTCGAACCAGTTCAAACTGTTTGTTTTCACAGCCTGTAATGAACCAATTGAAAAAATTTCTGTGGCATAATGCTCTTCATTGGACACACAACAACTTACAGCGTCTAACTAAAACTTGTTATGTGACCAGGTCAAACCTCAACATAACGAAGTCCTGCTTGCAGCTGGAAGCATCATTAAATCATGAATTTGGTACGTTCCCACAGTGCAAAGAGGAACGATAACACCTGTCGTATATCTAGGCAACACAATTGCCTAGAAAGTTTGTCAACACCATGTTGACCCCACCTCTCCATCCACTTTGCTGGCAATTTCGCTTTGCTTAGAAAGGCGGAGGCCTCATTGGAATGTTACAATGTGTCTGCCTTGCTTTTTGCCTGCACAATCCGAACCAATTAGCAATGTGAGGTAAGAATGCCTTACTTCATCCGGCATGTCTCCACAGTCTTGGATAGTTTCACTGAGCTCCTCTTCTGTTAATGCACGCCACCTGAAAAACAAACATGTTCCCCGCATTCACTAAACCATTATGTGGCAGCAGCAGTACATGTCAAAGAACTTTAGAGGTGTCCTGAACCAACCCTGCGGCTTGGCTTGTTGAAAAACACATACGGAGGAGATCAGAGACTGCTGTGATAAGCTTGGCCAAATCTAGCGACTGTGCACGGCAAGAATTTGTGAACTTGCCGCGAATCCGCTACTTTCTCAAGTGCCACTTTTTTTTGTAACAGAGACCCATTTTCATGTTAGTTGAAGTGACATCACACAGCGGAGTTTTCGTCGCACAACATATTGCTGCTACTTGTTCATAGTTGACATAAATCAAAAACAGCGTTCAGACCAGATGTGCTTCTTACCACGGAGTGGTTGATGATTGATTGATTTGTGGGGTTTAACATCCCAAAACCACCATTTGATTATGAGAGACGCCGTAGTGGAGGGCTCCGGAAATTTTGACCACCTGGGGTTCTTTAACGTGCACCCAAATCTGAGTACACGGGCCTACAACATTTCCGCCTCCATCGGAAATGCAGCCGCCACAGCCGGGAATCGAACCCGCGACCTGCGGGTTACCACGGAGTGGTGCCACATCTTTAGTGTGCCAATGCTATACACTGGTGACACTGGTGCACTCCAAAAATGCAACGTGAGAAAGCACATAAGGAGAGGGTGAAGAAAAAAAAAAAAGAGCATTGACAATGCTAGCCACAATTACGAGGGTGGTCCAATAAGTACTTAGCCTCACCGCAAGAGCATGACGCTATCGCATTAGACACACACTCAAACTTCGGTATAACGAAACGAGATATAACGAAATATTGGTTATAACAAAGTAAATGAAAAAGTCTGGCAACAGATATATTGTTAGGAATAAACCTTTATAACAAATTTTCGGATATAACAAACTTGATTTTGCATAATGCCACTGTTATAATGAGGTTTGAGTGTAGAGACGATTACGGTCTCCTAGAGAGACACGCAAAGGTCCAGTCGAATCGGGCTCGCGATTATGTTTGTGTCACTTGAAGCAGGTGATTTTCATGCGACCGTTAGAAATGGAGAATGAGCAATATCAGTCGGTGATTCGACTTCTGTTTTTGGAGGGAAATCGCGCAGAATAAACAAGGAGCAACTGGGTGCCGTCTACAATGTGTCTTCTCTTTTGACAGCGTATGGTCTTCTCTTTTGACAGCAGCTGTCAGAACGTGAAAAATTGGTTCAAGTTTAAACCTGGTGGCATGTCTGTTTTTGATGAGCGTTGCCCAGGGGCCCCGCAAAAGGATACCACAGCGCCTAGCCAATATCGCGGCGAAAATCTACGACCTCGTATTGGCAGACCGCCGACTGAAGGTGGGCGAGATGGTATAGACAGTAGGCAACTCAAAAGATCGCGCGGGTCATATCCTGCATGAAATTTCAGGCATGAGAAAGGTGTCGGCACAATGGTCGTCACGCTTGCTCACTCTGGACAACAAGCGTCTCCATGAGATCATTTCAGAGCAGTGTTTGAAGCTGTTTAAGCGTAATCCAAAGAAGTTCCTGTGCCGTTTTGTGACCGTCAACGAAACATGGATTCACTGGTACACCCCAGAGGTCAAAGAACAGTCGAAACGGAGGACTTCACCCGGAGAACCTGCTCTGAAGAGGGCAAAGACTCTCCCATCGGCTGGTGATAGCCACCATTTTCTGGGATTCTCAAGCTGTTATCTTCGTTAGAGACCTTGAGAAGGGCAAAGCGGTGACAGAACCCTACTACTCGAAACTACTGGGCCGAATTGCAGGGGGGGGGGGGGGGGCAGATTTGGTGAAGAAAAAGGTGCTTATCCACCATGACAATGCACCAGCTCACACCTGCAACGACCTGACGAACAAATTGGTTGAATTGGGCTAGGAAGTGGTGCCCCATCCAGCGTATTTTCTAGATTTGGCCCCCAGTGACATTTTCAAGTCCCAAAACAAGAAAAGTGATTTCTTCTTGTTTACCAACTTAGAAAAGTCACTTGCTGGACAAATATTTGAGTCGTATGAAGAAGTTATTGCCACCACAGAAGCCTACTTTGCAGCTCAGGAGAAAACATTTTTCTGACGGGGTCAAGAAGCTGTCGGATCACTGGGTCAAGTGTATAAAGCTGAAAGGGGACTATGTTCAGAAATAAATGGACAACATTCCAAAATTTTTGTTTTTCTTCTGAAGGCTAAGTACTTGTCAGACTGCCCTCAAAACCATTACAGCCAGCACCACCTGTGTTCAAAAAGTCTGAAAAGAGCAGGTGAGGCGCCGATTGAGTTTTCAGTGTTCTCGCACAGGGTAGTGTTGCAAGCGCACTTTCAAGCCTTTATAACGAAAGCCAATTTGAACTGTAAGGCACCTGTGTAACATGGAAAAAAAAATAATAATTCAGACGAGAACTCAGAATTTAGTGTGACATCATTATCTGAACAGAAGCCATGCATAGCCTAAATTTCAAGCCCACATAAGGCTCACCATTACATACTGATCCTAGAATTTACTCGGTTGTGCAGAGGTTGGTGTGCCACAGTATGAGGCTGGGTCACACTGTGTGCTTCAGAAAAATTGTTCACACTTGAATTGTAGTTCTTAAGGTTGCATCTTTTTCTGTCAATAAAAAGCATGACTCTACAACACAAACAAAAAGTATGCCTTTGTGGCTTCTTTGAAGAAGTCTGAGGAAATGGATGCCTGTGTTTAGTTGACACTTGCAACGTGCTGTCCAAACACAAAGAAAGACACACAAGAACCACACATAGACACAACAAGAGCGCGAATTAACAACCATTTATTTGACGAAACTGACAACTTTGTACAATAAACTAGCTCCTACTTTGGTTCTTCCTGTCGTGGTACTTGTAAAGATTTCAGCGTAGCATACACTATCATTATCCTGGACTCCCCGTAGAAAGAGCAACGAAGACGGGCACTTTTTACGGCAAATATCAGCTATTTCGGTGAGCTCGTGCTACAGCACGGTGCTAATTAGGCAATATAATTTTCCTTCGCTATTCAGATGACGAGCAAGTGACACCTCAAAAGCGTCCATAGCCAGACAATAATGACGGGATAAAAAGTTACTTTTTTCCCCCTATGTTTCAACGTGAAGCCACTATGTGGACTTCTGTATGTCTACGAACTACACTGTTGTTTACAGCAATGCACAGCCTTTTAACAGTCGTAAAGGTTATTAAAATATATTGCTGTTACTCACCTAAAAATAATGTGTAAGTAACAACAGAAAACGGTCATCCAAAAATTTTATAATTTTTTTCTTAAAATAGGTTCACCCAAAGGATTTAATTTGGCAATAAAAAAAATACACATTTAGGGATGCATTTTGCGAAAAATCGACCCTTTAAGGATTAAAGAATCATTATCATGCAATGCTTGTCGGGCACTTCAGAAACACTCACTTTGGTGTGAGGATCTCCTTGTAGGGCAAACGTTCCACTCGCGTGGCTGAGGCAATGCTGTAGGGGATCACTATGTTGTTGATGTCAAATGCATTTTCACCTCTACGTTTCCGCAAGACCTCCTGAAGAATAGACCGGTTTTGAGCTCCACCTGGGATAAAAAAGAAAGCATACAGAATGAAGTGGAGAGACAAGCAAGGACGATGGAAGTGTGTCATATTAGACGCCTGAGCATTCAGCCTTCAACATTTCAAGTAAACACACGCATCGAATTGAGAAAGCTGTCACTATCAACGATGCCAAATGCGACAGCACTACGAGGTGAACGCTTGCCACATTATTTAAAGAAAAAGGAGAGAATTAATAAAAAATGAGGAACACTATTACGTGCTTCTCTCTGGGCGTTTTGATATCGTTGGTCATGATGTGACCGTGTACACCCGGTCAAAAATGCTAATGGTGACACGTCGCCGAGGGAAATGGTCACTCGTGACTATGCTGTGTGCTTTTACAATCAGTGACCACAGGGCCCGATTGCTCGAGCGAGGACAAACTCTGCTCGCTTTGGCTTCGAGAAGCACGATTCAGCATATTAGACCATGCGCCAACACACTGCACTGCTCTTCGGAAGGGGCAACTAAAGAAGTGTTCGCCATGGGTGCAAGGCATCGTTTGCGAGCTCGTCTGGGCGAGCTCCAAGAACAAAGGAGCTGAGGGACGGAACAGAAAAGGCGTGCTCATCGTTAACTATCAGGAGGGGCTTTCTCACTCCCTCTGGGGGCACGCACGCGAAAACCTTTCGCGATGCAGCGTCACAGTTGAGATCCGCTACAAGCCGGTGCCAGGTGAGAAAGATGAACAGCACTTCTGCTCTCCCAGCTCGAACAGACCGCAGAGAATGGGAGAGTCATGTTAGGCCACAAGAACGGCAGAAATAGGCGAAAAAGCCCGCGCAACGGAGACGGGCTAGCTTCAATCCCCACAAGGTGCCGGAGCCAAGATCGTCACTGGCTGCCGAGGCGTTTATTCATTTAGGAAAAAATATATGTGCAAGTGATGACAAGAGCCACGCAGCAGTGCAGCTGCTAAAAGATGCCTGGTGATGATGGAATATGACAAAATTCATCAAGCAGTGCATTTATGAAGCGCGAGCATCCAAGTAAGATTGTTTTTTAAAGACGATAGTCTTTCTTGGGGACCTTCGACGCAAAAATTGTCTGCCTGTACATTTGTCTGTTTGTCCACTCTTAACAGCACGGGGGTACTAGAAATGGCTGACCCCATCCACAGCGCCCACCAATGTTGCTCAAGGATTAGCGTTCAAACTTGTGCAATTGTCAATTAATAAGCAATCATTGCGCAAGTCCGCAGCACCATAACAACACATATATATTCTGCATGTGCATCTTTTATTAGAAAATGCATACATAAGTAGTTTTAAGGACCATAGCGATTATCACGCTGCGCTGACCATGCAACGCTTGCACGTAAAGGTGAGTGTTTTCAACGCTTTGCCAAGACGCGATGTTGGTGGCACCTACCCGTCGCCTTGCGTTCCTCACCTTATCACCTCTGAGACGGGCGCGCACACCCGTCTCAAAGCCACACGCTTCGTTTTTCAAAAAGACTGCCAGGTGGCGCTCATTTCTCACATGTGATGCGACTTGACGCGCTCGTTCGCCTCCGCTGCACGCTCGAGGCACTCTAACGCAGAGTCTCCAAAATACCATTCACCTATTTTCTTGCGCAGAACATCAAATTAATTGTTCACTCTCTCCACAAGCAAGACGATAGTCTTTGGACGACATTTGCAGATTACATGCAGATACGGGGCCAATTTTTTGTGCATTTCAACACCAACTCTTGCTATGCAATTTTTCTCAATTCTCAGCACTAGTGTTTCCATGCGGTTTCATCAATATTCCCATGAAAAACATGTCACCTGAAAGAAGCTGGGATGAATCACCAAGTGATGGTGCAGGTGAAGGCACAGGAGAGGCAGCCTTGGAACTGCCGCTTGATGCAGTGGAGAAGGTACGGTGCCGTTCTCGCTGCTTTGACACTGCAATGCACAAGGCGGTGTCATCAAAGCAGGTTTGCTCGAAAGAGGTACGAATTGAGCACATTCAAGGTTTCCACTTAAAACTGGAATACAACAGCATTACCCAGCCAACAGCTCACCAGCACATATTAAACAGAATGGAAAGCAACCATAAAATATGTTCCGTATAACAGGAGACCAAAAGAGGCAAAGAAATCAAGAAGGAAACCAATCATGTCAGATGCAGCTGCTTCAAACTGCGGGAATTTAGGCACCAGTTTCAGAAACTATACGTCAAACAACAACTGATATTTCTGCCTGCTTTCAATTTTCTGGGTATGTGTGCAATGTCAAAAACAGTCTAGCATTGCACATGCACGCTCTGGTTTTCATTGAAGATACAAATTACCCCTTCGAAATGCAATAATTGCAAAACGTTCCATTGACTCTGCACCAAACTGCAATGTATGCGCCTACTGTGGAAATATATGAGCGCACAAGGTAGAAGGAAGGAAGCACTTGACAGGAAAGAAGCTCGAATTCCTACATTATGTTGTACCAACTGGCCCAGCATTCCACTTTAATGCGCCTACTGCCGCGAGGCAGCTAGTTACACTTAGCATGTGGGTTGCAACCTGGCATGCTGTCCGGAGAAGCTTGACTGCACGCTAGTGTAGGTTACACTATACTCATATTTGCTGAAGGAACTACAGTTGCCAAACATTGTTCCGACCTGGCGGGTACCGCGAAATAGTCTGCAAAATCCAACAGTCCGAAAAAATGGCCAGGCCGTGAAAATAGAGTTTATTTGGATTAGAAAAGCCTAAAATATCTCCAATAATGCCATGCTTCATGGTGTACTTGAAGACACGCAAATTCAGTTCTATTTGAGTTACAGAGACTGTGTTGGCAAGCGCGTTGGCAAGCGTGTTGGCAATCGCCGCCGCCGACCGTTGCGGGTGACAGAGTTAGTGGCTCCATGAAACCAGACAAACAAAACTTGATGCCGGTCACAAAAATATGCATGCAATGTCTCGCCTGTTAAGTGGGATATAACAACACACATGGGGCTTCTTTTACCTCCAAGGACACCGCATAATAAGTGAGCCTCCAGAATTTCGCCCCCATCAAAACGCTACCATCGCGGCAGCGATCGAACCCGCGTGTCCCAGGTCAGTAGCCGAGCCGCATGACCCCCCCCCCCCCCTCCCCGGAGTGCTACAGAGCAATCGCGAACAGCAGCGAGCATGTGACGCGCAAGGCAGCTCAGACGCACTCGTCACACCTCTAACATGACCACGTGCACAACGACGACCAGAAAAATAAACACCCAGAAGATAAAAACAACCTACCTTCATACTAATGATGATGATAAGGCTGACTGAAAAAGAAAAGTTTTACGGTTTGCTAGCCAAGAAAGATCAGACATACCCTCCCAAACTAGAAGACTGTCCAGACTTCCAATCTTGGAGGCCACACATAGTCACTGCAAACCATACTCGACTAAGCCAACAAAAGATCTAATGTGGCGGCTTTCAAAATGGAGCGGTGTCACTATAGTGCCTAGAATATACTAGTTAGTGTGCTGAGCGCACGCTCTCGCGTGGCTGCCGTGCTGATGCCTTTCCGCAGTCACCGCATGTTGCCGCAGCTGCTCTATAAGGTCCACTGCGCGTCGGCGGCTCCTGCGTTATGAGTAGCGTAGCAGAGCACTTTTTGCAGCGAATCCAGTCTTGATTGATTGGTGGGGTTTAACATCCCAAAACCACCATATGATTATGAGAGACGCCGTAGTGGAGGGCTCTGGAGATTTCGACCACCTGGAGTTCTTTAACGTGCACCCAAATCTCAGCGCACGGGCCTACGACATTTCCGCCTCCATCGGAGATGCAGCCGCTGCAGCCGGGATTTGAACCCGCGACCTGCGGGTTAGCAGCCGAGTACCATAGCCACTAGACCACCGTGGCGGGGCGCGAATCCAGTCTTCTTCGTTGCTTTTTACACACTTGACAAGAGACTTGACTGGACGAAAAAAGATCTTAGTGCCAAATAACTGCCCAAGATTAGCCTCTGCTAATTCGGAATGACAAAACGAAGAAGCGTTTCACACGCATGTACCTCAAGTTGTCTGCTTGTTTTCGCCATTCTGTGCTTATAACGACCAAGGCCAAATATGAGGAACCACATTGAATGTACTACGGCTCACGGAAGCTGCCATTTGAATATAATACGCTAAGCCTGACACATTAGATGCGAGAAATCGTTGTCAAGATTGGCTCACGGCAATTTCGATCGTGAACTCCAATTTTTTCGCAGCTACATAAAAACGTTCACAGTCAAATTTTCCCGCTCAAGGGTGTCCTCGCAGCTGACTGCCACTTGGTACATCTTACTGCTTTAAAAACCGCGCCACACAAAACTGAGCAACAGCGCTTGCTTTTTTTTTAAATCTTCGTGCCGGCGTTTATGTTTTGTTTCCAACACAGTGATTTTATTCGACCTCGATCTAGTCAACTGCTATTCACACTCGGTATGATGCAGCATCATGCTAAGGGCATACTCTAAGTGCCGAAGTAGTCGGATCATGTGGCTACTGTAATTGTCAATCGCGAACAGATAGTTTGCTCGGGTCTGGTCGATGACAAGGCCCCCATGGCATGGTGGCTGACAGAATTGATCTCCTGGTCTTCTTTTTCAAGGCAGAAAATATATTCGAATTAAGTCTAAAACTGCCTTTAAACCACTGCACGTATTTTTGCAAGCAAGCTTGCCCAGGCAAAACAAATATCTTTTCCTTGCGCAGGTGCTCATAGAGTTTCAGGCTGCGCATTCGCATCAAAAGGCACTCGACTATCCAGTTCTCAGCGTACGGCTGTCTTTCACAGACTGTCGTTGGGCAACAAGGAAGCATACCTTCACAGCAAGTTGCTGATTTTGAGGGAAGTTGCCACTCTTTCTAGCACTGCCGATTTATTCAGTGTCCCATTCTGGACTTTCATGCCAGCCACTTGATGCTGCACAGTAGCCAGTTTTCTTTTCACACAAGATACATTGACTGATTGTTCAGAGCATGTCGCAGACTGACAGCATCCGGCGTGCTTCTTCCTGCGCAATCTGTTTTACACGAGCCTTTGCAGATATTTGCACTTTGCGTAGCTATTAACTTTAAGCTGACACTTCTCAGAAAAATACAGTTTCATGAATTCGGCAAACTTCCCCGCATCCGGTTTCAGGCCACATCAGCCACACAGAATCTGAGATGCAAATTTCTTGATCAATTCTTCAGCCTTATTTGTTATCCTAAGCATGTGCCTGCCACTTTCCTTTCCACAGAAATTCGCTTTAGCCAGTACTGAACCACGTTGGGCATCACAGCTCCAAATGTCATTATTTCAATAAACAGTGCAGTGACATTGTTTTCTGCGCGATAACGCACGTAGGCAACAGAGCCTGCTTGCCTGCAATGTGTCCTTGCCTGCAGTGTGTGCTTGATGACTCACTGCTGACATCTGTAACGGCACTGCACTTCCCCGTTTAGTGATGGTATGGTCACAAATATTTCGCAATTTCCTTTATGGTTCCTTTTTACGCTGAAGGTGTTTAGGGTAGTTGTCAAATACCGTTGGTAGTGCGTCTGGGTTCAGGCACGGTCTCTCCCTGGCGATCTCGTTGACGATGCAGCCGGCTGTAGCTTAAAGGTTTTTTTTAAGTAGATGTCCTCAAAATGCTTCTCATAAAACACACGTCTGGGTCAGCTTGAGCCGCACCCACTCCACAAGTCACATCTAACGGCACAGGAAACATTGATATCTTCTCCTGGATTGTGCAATAGGCTTTTGGGCACATCGGCACAA
Organism: Rhipicephalus microplus; assembly: GCF_043290135.1. Lineage (NCBI taxonomy): Eukaryota > Metazoa > Arthropoda > Arachnida > Ixodida > Ixodidae > Rhipicephalus > Rhipicephalus microplus. The sequence goes on from NC_134703.1 coordinate 34,223,290, forward strand.
AGCACGTTTTCTACCTGCCCTGATGCCTCTCCACTGTATCATGTCTTTGCGGTTCCAAGTGGCATAAAGAACAGCATTAACATGCTAAAAACAGTGCACACATCACTAAGACAGCTTCTGACAACACGAGGCATAGAAAACTTACAATGTCGCAGAATCAACACCGGCAACACACATACCAACGGGCTGCACCTCAGCGACAAGTGGCGCAGCCTGCCGGCGAAAGTCAGAAGGCATCACCGTTCCTGCCATTTCCTCCCATTGTGAACTGCTCCGCTTAGAAGCACTAGCCAGTATATTCTAGGCACAACAGTATAACTCAAAACAAACGACCTAATCCGAAAAATCGAACTTTGAAACAAATTCATCCAAAAAATCAATTCCGAAAATAAATCAGTGCAATGGGAACCTTGACAGTGCATTTCTGGAGTCCAAAAAATCTGTCTGCGACTGTACTGCACCTAACATTTTATGAGATACATGAACGAAAGGCGGAATGACAGAACTTTTCACTTTCATTGTTTCATTAACAAGATATATCCTATGCGGATGATATAAATTGCCAGGTTCGAGATTATGAAACAAGACTGAACAGTTCGTAAGGACACTCTTCTATCTACAAAGAAAAACAAATAACAGGAATTGAAATTTGAGATTTATATTATGTACTACTGTTTAACAGGCATCATACCTGAAAAATTCAATGTTTTTTTCTTTGAACAAGACTGCACCAACAAAATTTCACAGTAAGTACCACAACGGGACGTATCATATGCAACAGCAGTTACTTAGCGTGATGCATAGCGCAACTTTGCATGCCTTGCAGTAAACCGATTTTTAGCTTGGTTTTCTAGCTGCACTTGCGTTTCTTTGTTGTTTATAAGATAAGATTCCATCCCAGCAGGCTGGCGCTGAAACGCAAACTGAGATGGCCCGAAGCAGAAACAGAGCGGTGATGTCCCAGGCTGATTTGCACCGTCGTTGTGCTCAGAGTCAAAGCGTGACCAAAAAGCAGCATCTTCACACTTTCTGCTGCTGGTTAAATCAATAAAATGAGCTGCAAACACACTGGAATGCCGATATTTGCAATCTTTCAAAGCGTGCGTACTCAGTGTCCTGTGGCAGTTATTTTTGCTTTCCATTTAGACCATTGTAGGACTTTGGGCCGCACTCAAATATCAAGACCACACAGGAAGAATCACTAAATAAAGAACGTGTCATTCTCAACGAATCACACGGTGTGTCTGTGAGGAGAGTGGAATCTCTCAAAAGCTGCAATTTAAACCATCGATATTGGGCTATTGATGTCCCAAGAGCACAATATGCGCACACATGGAGCTCTACGGGAGGATAAATGATTCCAAAAAAGACCATGTTGTAGCCAGTCCTGCACTATAGGTGAATACGTTACACGATATCTGGGCAATAGAGGGCTTGAGTTACAATTGACTCAAAATGGTACAAGAAGCGATGCGATCAACTAAAGACAATTTCACACAGCTTGTGGAGCAGCATGACGAATATTTGGAGTAGTTACCAAGCCACCATATAGAAGTGCAAATATTTGTCGCTCAGCTGGACCAGTAGTACCAAAGGTTCAAGAGAATTAATTTTTGCCCAAATACACACATTTTTACTTAGAATAGCCCAAAACTTGATAGTATTAAGTTACTGCTCATACTTTTCCTGCCAACCACCCTATGTTTCTTTAAAGGAGCCACTAAAGTGAAAACGAATTTGGCTCAGATTGATAAAATTTCATGGTATAATCGTCAGGTGCAAGTTGCACAGACTTTTCTGTGATGAAACAGGGACGAGCTTTTCTGTATGACAAACTAGAATGACAAAGACACACAAACTGTTCAGGCATTAATATGGTGCTCAACAATTTAGGAGATCAAAATAATAAAGGTGGTCGTGGACTCATTTCTCACAGGAAGCAAGTTCTTCTTTGTTTAATTTCATTTCTTTTTGTCAATGTGAACTATAAATGCTTTTCTCACTTTCATCATCTATTGGGTACTTATGGTGAAGAAAAATAAAGCCCTCAAATGATCTGCACTGTGGAGTCAATACATGCATTTATGAAATGCCATCATGCCACTAACGTTCACACATGTCTACTGTAACTCTACTCAGGCACATGCAAAGCCCAACGCAATACTCACCAAAAGTGAAAGAGCCATCCACTCGCCTGAAGGAGCCATCATAACACGACTCGCTTGTTGTCACCTCGCCATCCAAGTGGCGACGATACGGTCGCTTTTTGTCACTATGATGCCGCCTCATTTCTGCAAATACACATTGTGATTCTGTAAAAACGGTGTGATATCGCTAAGATGGAATAACAATTAACATATTGCCAAGAGCTTTTACTTCAGGCCACAAATTTATCTCTAATTATTACCGTAATATCAATGCTTTTGCATAAGAGGTTCTCGCTCAGTGTACATTTGCGATGAAACTTCAACGACGATAAAGTCAACTTTAAATTGCCCAGAGATTGTATATTAGCTGAATATTATTTTTGGCCACAGATTTGTTTTATATTATTGTTATGTCGCTGCTTTTGTATAAGAGGCTCTCACCTGATGAACATATATGCTTTAATATCTTCAAGGATCATAAAGTCACATTAAATTGCCCAAAGTCTGCATATACGCTTCAATCAAAACACACAAAGTGATATGAAAGAACCCAAAACTGTCTTTTTGCCTAGTACACGAATAGATTTGGCTGCACTGCCACAGAAAGTCGCTGCCACGTACCGAAGCCCCTTTAGATTCTCGGTATGTGTTGCCCTGCATGATCTCAATGTAGTGCAGCGGAAATGATGTAGTACACTGTTCGGCACACTTTGGATCAAAGCCCTGTGATCTCTGGCTTTTATCTGTTTTATTTCTCAATGAGTACCGCATTGTTAATACATATTATTCTTTAGCACAGACAACCGAAATATGTGATGCAGCAGTTTGAATGTAGTGACGTTAAAATACTACATCGAAAACATACTCGGTCAACCAAAAATATGAAATTTGTTTGAATTATCAGATTTTGTCACAAGTATACTACAATGTGAAATTTACCTTATCATGAGTCTACTGTACAGTACTAGAAGAATAACTGCATATTTTAAATAGAAACACAAATATGCTTAAAGATATAGTGGCAAAGCTGTACAAAAGACTGAGAGAAGGCACCTAAACAACCTTGTGTGGAGCAGGCTGTCAGCAGACCTTCAATGAAGGAAGCAAATACATATCATCCCCTAGTCAACAAAGAGGAAGTAAAGCAAAGACATCAAGTAGACACCACTGCACAAAGCTGTGAGCATGTGATGTTAGCATGAGTGGTCAGCTGATAAGTATGCAATTTTCCTGTCTCAAGGGTGGAGCAGGGTACATGGGTTTGAGAGCAGTCCATGGAGTAGGCAAAAGTGTCTTTTGTAGCAGGCTTGGAGCAGCCAGAAAGGCCTTTTCAAGCAAGTTAGGAGCACTCAGGGAAGACGTTCAGAGCAGATATAGCCCCCGTTTTACAGCACTTGTGAAGCAACATTTGTGCAACAACTTTATTATTGAAACAGCAATAATGTGGACTTTTCAAACAGGTGTCTGCGGTTGCCATCATGTCCTGTATAAAGTAAAGTGATTATATCCACCGACTCATTGTATGTTCTACCCACAGGTACAAGCGCCAGCAGGGGCAACAAACCTGGCTGAAGCAGAGATCAAACGAGCCAGCCAATCTCAGTCTCTCGTGTCAAAACAGAGGGAAGGTACCCCGCCTGTCTTCAACGTCCATGAAAAGACATGAGGAGGTGGTGGGTGTGGTCGCTTAAGCAGCAACTGTGACCATTCTTTCAAAGGGCGCAGTCGTGATTGCTGGTGCTCTCATCGCAAAAAGACTGTACGAAAAGTGTCCCTGGAGCAGCCGTATTCTTTTACACCGGCGTTTTGCAGAGTTGCATAAAATCGGATCCTAAAGAGTTAGCGACCAGCATCACTTCATGTAATATTACAATTTGTTGCTGCTACATTCGCTGCTTTGCCCTTGCAGTGAAACTGACTTTTTAGCCGCGTACAACCACGAATCTTTTTTTTTTTTCTTGTTTAACTGAATGCGTGAGCGTCATCTGTCGGATCTATTAGCAGCATATAATGGAGCACAGTGGCAAAATAAATGAGAATACGCACATGCGATCAATGAGCAGTCCGGTGCACCTGTTTTTACTTGCCCGATTCGGGAACCAGACACCTTCAGGAACCGGACAATTTTTTTTTTCTGAACGCTATCAAGTTATAAAGAAATAGCAGTTTTACCGCAAGGACAAAGCATCTATGCAATAGTGACATATTGTAATGTATATAAAGTATACAGTTAAACCTGCTTATAACGAAACCTCCATATAATGAATTCCTTGATATAACGAAGTTTTTCTATTCTCTGCCGTTGCTCCATGGAAGCACATGTATGTGCGACCTCTATGAAACAAATTAACAGCGAGAGATGCCCTTGATGTAACGAATTCTCCCCACGAACAATCTAGAAATTTTGCCCAGAATTTCGGCATTTTGGTACGAGCAAGCATCTTCCGTAGGTGCCCCGCCTCTGACGAAGAGCGAAGCGGCGGGCTTGCGCCCCACGAGCAGCCGTTCTTGCCACCGCAAAAGCATGTGTGGACGTGCTCCCAACCCCCCCTAACCCCCCAAAAAAAAGAGGGAGAGAGAGGAAGAAGAAAATACTTTTGCGTTTGCAGCGCCCCGCTTTTAGTTAGCATCGCATATGTGGTGCTCCGCTGCATATGAAGTACACTCTAAAAAATACAGTGGAACTTCGATTAGACATCCTCCAGCTACTCAACGACCCGCATTTTACGACAGATCTGTTTGGCGCCAGCAAAACCTCTATAAAAAATAATGTACAAAAACCTTGATTATACGAGACAGTTTTATGCCGACCCCGCATCTTACGACTTTGAGATTACGTCAGAAAGAAAAAAACTACATAAACTCCAATCAAACGTCGACCAAATATTCACGAGTGTAAAATATGAACTTGCTTTCCCCTAGGTTGAAGATGAAAAAAGTTGAGAGCGACACGGAATGTATTCTTAGAATGAAAAATTTATTTTTCTGTAAGTTCATGCGCTTCTACATACTCCTCGATCGCACGTGTACGCTTCAGGGCCATTACCTAATCAACGTATGTAACTGCGCGGTAGTAAACACGGACGACAATAAGATACAAGGACAAGCGCAGACTATCAACTGAAGGTTTATTTTTCACAAACCACATATATATGACTGAAACAGAAACAGAAAACACGAAAATCTACAAAAACTGATGACTTAGCACTTAACAATCGACAAAACGTGAACGTTTGACAAAAGCAGATTCAAGGACCATGTGCGCCACTTGCCAGATACCGTAGCTCTTTATCTAAAAGAGCTAACGACGGTTTGCTGACGCAGTGTTCTGGTTCCCGTGCCATTTTTTCCGCTTCGACGATCATACGGGTATGATCGTCTCTGTGCCTGAACATTACGACCGTGCTTTCGAACTGCGCAAGGCAGCCACACCTACCGCGCAGTTACATACGTTGATCATGAATCACCAACTCGCCCAATCGTCCACCTTGATTAGCCATTACCTAGTCAAGCTTTATCCACACAAAGTAGCTTCAGCCAGCCAAAAAGGTGACATTTCGTATTTTTGGTCTGTGGAAGCTTCTCCTGGTCGACATACAGCCGATTTCCTGCCTTAGTTGCACTCAGTTACAGGCTCGCGCACGCGCAGGGGCGTGACGCATCTTTTTTCATCATAAAAAATTACTTTCACTGGACATCAACATTCATAACAACAGTAGGACATCACTAGTTGCACTTGACAAGCCAACAAATTATAACACGCACAACTTAGCTGCGAATAACAACATTCCATGCGAACTCGTGGTCTGTCGCCATTAGGGGATGCTGTTAGCAATGCGGTTTCTGTTTTGTTTTTATGTGCAGGCAATTTTCCGACTTTATGAATCGGTAGAAAGATGCGTTTTAGACTCGATTTACTTATAAGTTGAGAATACAGATTCGCTTGCACTTCCTCCAACTATGTAATGCTGCCATTAGTTACCGCACGCAACAGTTTAATCGACCTTCCTTGCAGAGGCGCAAGTTCGTGCTATGGGCTTATTCAAGTGATCTGTACCAGTTTTTTTTTTGCAGGGCTTAGCAACCCTGCCTATAGTCTTAGTTTTTCGATTATACGACGGTTTTGCGTGGTCCCCTGAAAGTTCACTCTTCGTTTCTGACGCCATGCGCGCATGCATGATTTCACTTCGTGTGCGTAGAGTGGCCTCCGACGACGTAAGGCATGCTTTATTATTATTACTTTTTTCAAAGCGGACAACCGTTTCGTCACTTTCAAGGAGATGTCAGATTAGACGCTGATGGAAAATCTCCAAGACAACGGGGACAACAACAGATCTTCAGAGGTTTTCTCATCCTGTACTTCCGTCTTGCGCCACGATTCGCAGAACCGTAGCCTTCGCGATTACCCGATTAGCTCTGGCAACACAACAGTGTGTTGAATACAATGCAATAAATGCAACAGCAACAAATTGTAATGTTATACCAGTAAAAAAAGGGCTGGCAGAAGACACCCTTCCACCCCCCCCCCCCCCACCCACGTTTTTTCATGCCCATTCAAAGACTGGTGGTTTCCTTTGTGTTAGAGCACTCAACAGAAGTTCTAACACGCACGGAGATGTTATCATATGAACTCTCCTGGCTATACAGATGGGCCAGATTATTTTCTCTGCTTCAGCAGCGCTAGCGTGATTTTACCTGCTCATAAAAGTAAGGATGCATGGGAGCATGTTATGAATTTGGACTTGTTACGGAACATGGCAGTGGTGGCAAATACCTGTCGAGTGTGTCCATATAACTACTATCGCAGTAATAACTTAGTTTTTTGCCGCTAAATAAATGTTTTGGGTGAGCTTTACCTTCAGCTCTCCTTTCAATTTGAGCATTTGTAATTAAAATTTTGAAACAAAACCGGCATATAACGAAAGCCTCTTTATAAAGAAATTTTCCGGGGATGGGTCACTTTTGACTTATCCAGGTTTAATTGTAAAGCCATTTTGATGAAACTAAAAGCAAGACATTTCGGCCAGATTTCCGGGCACAGTGCTTGATGGCTGTCACACCTTGGCATAGAGTTAATATACAGGCTCTGGAGGAAAAGCTCGACATAGAGCCAATGCATTAATACCCGTAACCACAGGGGTGCCACTATGATAGACCAATACTCAGCTTATGGGTGGTCGCACTCACCAGTGCATGCAACAATCGCCCCTGGCATATTTATTTGTTTTATGGCTCTCTTTCATCGCAGTTTAGAGAGCCACTCATGTCAGCAAAAAACATGGACGGCAAGACAATACGATTCACACGACGTGCGAACAAGCCAGTGCAGTCAGCCAGATAGCCACATCCTCAAATATTATTATAGTACGAGGATGGTGGTGCTACCTAGTTAACAAAACTGCAAATGCTCCTTTCCGTACACAGTATATGGCATAAATAGCCACTGCATCTATGCTAAAAGTATCCCCCCCCCCCGATACAAACATCTCACAATTTCTGCCATTTATAATATACAAAAATGTTTGTTTATGATTTATATTATGAGAACTTGAGTGTTTTAAACTACTATATTTAGTGCGTCTTTATTATGGCAATGGCAACAATGATAATGTACCAACATGTCGCTACTCACATGGTAAAAGCTTTATGGGCCCAGCTTTTTCTCTAGAGTCTAATATCAACTCTATGCACCTTGGGGCTAAATTCGGATGCTACTGCACAGTACGGCACTGATAAACGAGTTTGGCGCAGCAGTGGTGGTTCGGCGCAGGATGGCACAGGTAACAAATTTGGCCCACAAAGGCGCAGCTTTTCCACCCCTGCTGCCTGATAATAAAACGATGGAGTGGTCACACATTCAGCAAGGCAATGCTATGAGCCTCCCTTTCCCATGCCAATGGGTTTCTATGATTGGCTAACAAGTCGCTTTACTTAACTCGGAACACCTGCTGCACTTTTTAGAATAAACACCAACGTGACCGCTGATGGCTATTCTGACGATATATTGGTGCCTATAGCCCCTTATTTAAACAGCAGCCAGCCTGGTCACACTTTTCCACTCGCCAAGGGGACAACTTCGTGCGAGTCTTTCTGTTTTCGTCTTCCGTTCTGCTCTCTTACAGCAGGGTTAAACTCTGCAAGCTTTGTCAAAATCGGTCAAGAAATTTAAAAGAAGCCTTAAAGTGCAGCACACCTCCATGCCTGACACCTGCCCTATATAGCATTCTGTTTGCTTCTGCGTCAAACCCAACATATCACAAAGCATGTCAAGCAAAGCATGCCATGTATGCCCTTTAGATTCAACAGTGCATGCACTCACTTGCTGACGAAAGAAGAGTCTGGGCAGCGTTATGTGCTAGCTTCCTGCTTTTCTTGCGTGCCTGGTCCACAGTGAGGCCAGTCACTTGGGCCAAGCGAGACTTTCTGCAAACACAATTTGTACAAGTAATAATATATTTCCATTTGTTCAGAAAGATATCCCGATTTATCACTGCTCACTCGACACACCAGTTCCTACAGGAGCAGGACTTTGATTTGGGCTATATACAGCTTCCCAAACCTGGCAGGGAACAAAAGTAGTCCGAAAAACTGACCAGTCTGAAAAAGCTGTCAAGACATTAAAACGAAGTTTATTAAGATTAGAGCCACCTAAACAGTCCCTGTTGATGCCCTGCTTTATGCTAGGCTTGTAGTTGAGCACATATGGCTGTATACAGGCTACAGTGGTGACGTAAGCACATTGGCAATCACTGCTGCCAACCAGTTGGTGGGCACATGACACCAACCTTTCCAAATTTGAACACAGACACACAAGTATGCCCACATCGCAGTTCGTTGGAGGACTTTAATGATGCAATACCCGAGGGCTGGGGTTGCTTAACCTGCACTGATATCGCACAGTACGTGAGCCTCCACTATTTCCATAAAAACAAGACTACCGCAGTGAACCCGCGCGTTCCAGGTCAGCAGCCGGGCACCGTAACCACTCAGCCAAAGAACATGAGATGCGCACACCGTCGCAAAAACACTTGACACACCACAGTCATGGGCTCCTACAGAATGACGATTTGGTGATGAGTGAACTTTATCCCCACATACTAATAATGATGAAGCTGACTGGCAAATAAAAGTGCTAGAGTGTGCCATGAGCCTTCTGTCAACCAGGAAAGAACGGGAATGGCCTCGGAAACCAAAATATTGTGCATGCTACCAATCTTGGAGGCTACACGACAGGCTACTGGCAGCCAGCAGAAAATCCAATTCGGTGGCTTTCAAAGTTGAGCAGCGAGACTTAAAACGAGCAACTAGGGTGAAAATTTAATTCTCAGCACAAGTGCGGCCAGAAAATCAATCTCATAAATGCATTAGTGCTATAAAAAATTTGGCGGTTCGTTTAGAAAGTCTGAATTTTCAGAGTTGAAAAGATGGCTTGAAGACCGGTGAACTGGGAAGAGAGCATCACAGGAATACGCACTGGACAAAAGCAGACTTGTTTTGCACACACAGCTTCAGTGGCCCCAAACTAGTTAAATCATGCAGTAAGTGTTTGCATTTGACGAGAGTGCTGCATTTATTTCCTTTGTAGTTCTCGCCGGCAACCACATAAATTCACATCTTGAACACAAGCATTGTACAAAATAGCAAAACATTGGTTGTTTCCAAACAGTCCAAAGTCAGAAGCTGGAACAGAATTTGAGTATACTCCCCAGAAGGCAACCCCCTTACCATTAATAACTTTTGGCAACTTTTATTTCAAGGAATTACAACCGCAAATCAAGTACTCTGTCAGCTAAGAAACCTCCAACACAAAGCAAAATACTCCATGCTTGGTTGTACTGAGAACTTTTCCACCAAAAAGATATGTTTACCACATAATATTACGAAGCGAAATCGAGTATTTAATGAATCAAGCGAGAACTGCTTTTTTCTCATGTGTCAAGGCCAATGCAGTGCTCAAATGCACTTCAAGCTCACATGCTCTTGAAAAATGCCTCAAAAAGATTAAAATGTGAACCGTACAGCAGTGTCAACCCTAATGCATGTACAATTATTGAGATGATGCTACAAGTTCAAACATGTGACTTTTTTTTTTCATTGCTTTTGAAAACATTGTTCACTGGTGATCAATACCTCGTAATGTGGTAATGATATGGGCTGATATACTGAAAACCTCGATTAGTATAATAACTTTTAGTATTTTTATGAATCCTTTGTCGTATTACTTAAAAGTTTGACGGGTCAGATTGTACAATAAAGTATTCTGACTCAATTAACAATGAAGCCATTTGCAAAGAGCTACTAACAATTTAACACTGAAATTTTGAGACATGAAGCACCATTGAAGTACACAGTACTTCGTTCCTAACAAACCATTTGTTAAAGCTTGATGTTTAACCCAGAAATCCACACATACTTCCTTAATGTCGCAGACGCTCTCAGTGCAAGCTTTTGAAGTTCTCCTGTTCGTAGCAGCATTTCAAAGTGCAGCTTCAGTGGTATCTCTGTAAAAAAAGCAAGAAATACATCGATTCCACATGAACGACTCCAATGCATAGATCTGTTAGTTCGTAGGTTCAACTGTGAAACATGACGAAAATTTCCCATTAGAAGACATTTTAAAGGTCATTCAAAGGACACATGCCACTGATCTCAGGAGTGCTTTCAGAGAATGGAATTGAGAGATGCAGAAGATGGCAGTGAGGCAGCAAGCCTATTACACAGTAATAAACATCACACAGAAGATCCCACGGCTCGGTTTCGCCGGATGTGCACAAGCCTGCACCGATGGGCACGCACTTTGGGCTGATGTTGCAAGCTCTACGGCCGGAGGCCCTTGGAGAGCACTGGCTTGTGCATGAGCGGGACTATTTCTTTAGCCACAGAGGCAATCAGATATGCAGGTGGCACCTCTACGAACTTTTTAAGTAGTAACGAACTATAGTAAACAGACTTCATTGTCATTCCTCGTCTACGTTCAAGTGTGAACAAGACAAGCCTTCATAAAAGAAAGCATGTGAAATCAGGCAGACAGAATAAAGACAAGCCTTCATAAAAGAAAGCGTGTGAAATCAGGCAGACAGAATAAAAGGTGCGGGTTTCCCAGATCACTTTGCGACCACAGCATGTAAAAGAGTAATTTGAACGCTAAAGTCAAGAAATTAAAGCAGAACCTGTTAGAAAAATAACCAGCAGCATTGTGGTTGTGCCATAGGTTCCCGCCTAACCCACATATTAAGAAAGCATATCAGGCAGATATTTCTGTGCCAAATAAACTAGGAGGAATTAGCAGATGTGTAAACAGAAACGCAGAGAAGAAACAAAGGGAAGTCAGGCTGTGGCATGAAAGGTCTCAAGCAATAAAGTACTGAACACAGTATTCGATTTTTATTCCATGCTGTTTACATAGGCAACACAGGAAGATGCATAGATGTTAAAATAAGGGTGCCTGAAACAGGTATCCCTAGCAATGGCTTATGGCACATTGCACGCACACAGTCAGCAATGTGGCTGTGAACCTCATTTCAGTGAAAACAACATTGTTGCAAGGCATCACGACCAGGCAAGTCGAGATAATCACAAAAAATCAAAAAGCCATGAATCAGCTTCTCATGTATTGCTTTGCACCGTGAACTGATATTGTATTTAAGTTGGTACAGCACAAGTTCTCAAAGTGAATTCCATGACATGAAGCAGCTCCAGTTTTACTCTTATTAGAAAATAATTTACTCATTTACATCAGCAAATTTGCAATATTTTTCCCCTTACTTTTCCCCATTGCATGCCACATCTGCATATCATGTATGTGGTAGCAGTACTAAAGGCTCGTCGTGTAGTGTGCGGCATGAAACTTTCACAAGTTGCATACCCGTGGTGCCAGAACATGCGGACTGCTAGCAATTCATGCTAATTAGCATCCAATCCAATTCAATTTACATTATTGGGTGTCTCGGTGCTTTGTTCGGCCTGGCATCCAAACCAATTCGAATGACATTAACAAGCACCTCTGCTCATGGTGCTTCGATGATCACGCCAAAGTTTCTATACAAGGTGATTGGCGATGCTCTATGCATGCCAGCCACGTAATCAAAACATGCAACAAGCACTTTAATATGTGTAAGATGCGTCGCTTCGTACTGGCTGTAGGCTATACATACAAAGGCTTAGCTTTACGACCTATCCATGAGTAACAGCCAGTGTGTTTCGCCGTGTAACTGGCACACAAAAATTAACACAAGACATCTGTATGCCCAGTGCTTTGCTTGTGTGAACATACCGCTCTTACTGCTTACGCTGCACGGTGCCTGAATCATGCAATGTGTGGTCAGTGGGCGCATTATCTGACTCACGGAGCAGCACAGGAAAGGGGGGAAGAGGGATCTCAAGTTATGAGTTATTGAGAGTTTTGCACCAGTTACGATAGTCTTCAATATTTAAAGGGTTACCGAAATAAAAATTTTCAGTTTTTTTTTTTGCATCAAATGAAAGTCCAAGCTCTCTAGGGCCCAGAAAATGGTACTGACAAGCATGAGCATATCCCAAAAAACTAATCGCAACATGTTTTTAAAAGGTAGTATCTGTTCCTATTGTACACTGACATCACAAAATAGGAAGAGCTTCTTGTGACGTGCTCATGTAAGATATCGTGAGGTTTCCACGGCTGCTCTGTATCGTGGCTTCGACAGTGATGCACAATCCAATTTTAATGCTTTAATGAAGCACAAGTGGCTATTTTTGGTAGTTTTGGTATCCACAAAAATTTAACACTGTAGCCTGATGTCAGGCTAGTGTCAATGTCATGAGGTGCACGTTAAGAAAATCGACTTCAATATAAAATATAAGCGTTTGCCGAGTATCACGCTTGCTCAGAGCAGTATATTTACAGGATGATGATAATCAAAACTTCATTACTACCAAAAGAGGGGACCGGCCGAGAGGTCAGTTAGGTTGTATGGTGGAGTAACCAAAACCTTTTAAAGGTGGTGTCAGAACCCATTGAAGAAAATGAGAACAGGTCAACACGAGCAGTGTTCATACTGTTGCGTGTGTCGAGAGACATTACCATCACCATTACCGCCTAGAGCATGGTCTACAACTCTAAAAGCTTATGCCTTGAGCATCTTACAGTACGCTCTCCTTCTGTATACGAAATGGGGGCGGTTCGCAGAAAATCTACTGTAGGCAAGAAATACAGACAATGAACAGAGCTTCGGTCTTTACCCCAGACATTCTGGTACCACCTTGCAGGACAATTTGTCGCTAGCACTCAACTTTTAACAGAAATACAGAATATTTATTTAGATTTTTAGACAGACCCCCCCCCCCCGCTTCTCTACGGTCACTAGCTCATGTCAATGAACTATAAATTTTTAGGCCTTCTTTACACAACAAAAAAGAGCATCTATCGGGCAAAGTATGGTGTATGCAGCATCACACTGTGACAGTTTGTTTATAGAAGCTTTTTCGAGAGCCAGCCATTTCTGGCACAAAAATCGGTGAAGAAATGCTTCCAGCATAGCATGCATATTTTACTTAACGAGCACTGACATCAAATTTTAAGATTGAAACGTGCTCATCATTCAATAGCTTGGTATGCATAGGTCTTCTTGGCCAAATTTGAACGGCATCCGTCGCGTGGAAGTTATTTTAATTCGATGACTAACGGCGTAGAAAAACTGAGGAGAAAAAACAGAAAATCGACTGCCCTGCTACATTGACACTAGTGCTACGTATTCGGTGTGATACATTCCACAAATACCATCCCGAGTGACGACGCCCTAGTAGCGACAACGTATATGATTCGAGTGTTCTTATCGTGTCGCCGAAGCGCAGAAACGCACGTGAAGTTATCTAGAAAAAACCACCTTTAAAAGAATGGCAAAAAAAAAGAGCATGAATAAACGTGTGGTTGTCGGTCAGCAAGTCAGGAAATCGTTGCGAGTTGCAGGTGAGTTGCAGTCGTCTAGTTCGAAGCATGGAAAAAGCGCAATGAGGGTGTTTTTTCATATAACGTATGTGTTGCACAACACGACCACAAGCTATCGAAAGTGGAACAGCCTACAGTCTGATATCACCGCTAACAAGTAACACGCAGGTATCGTTGAATTTTAGTTCATCTGTAGACTTTGCGTCCACGTTAAAGTGGTAATACCATGTGAACTGTGAGAGGCTGGATAGGTGGTGCCATCTGGAGGCTCAACAAAAAACCTTGGAAGTTGGAAACGTATTCTATTTCTTTGTTGATGCTCATTCGCGATAGCTATATTGCATTGACCCCTCTGCGTATACCTGAATGCTTTGCGCGCCAAAACACACCAATATAGCTAACAGACACACGAGCGAACATGGCTGGAGCGTGCATCCTCGGGCACCTCTGCAGCGCTGCTTGGAACGACGACCATTTCGGAATCACTGTTCTGCAAAAGGTCGACCGAAGCAAAAATAATTTGCGAGGTCGCGAATCGCGGGGATTGCAAGCTCCAGACTACTGTATTGAACCCGAGTCGATACTTTGTATGGCGACGACAGCAAAGCAGGTGACAAGGCATGACTGAATGTGTCTGCTTAGCAGACGAAATGTTTGGGGAGCAGCTGAGCCTGACGTCACTCTTTTCTGTGGAGAAATGGCCAGCTGTGGCGGGATCTGGAGGTGACCGCGAGATAGCGCCACTGCTGATGCTCCCAGCGCTAAATATGGCGGGATCACTGGCCTTTCTGAGTAGTGCTAGATACCAGTGATATAAATCAATAGAAGTGAGTTACTCGTCCCTCATTTGCACTTCAGTCACGAATCACTGCTACGGGGTCTATAGCTACTTGCTGACGCCAAAATCTTGGCATGAGTAAATTTGATATCAGTGCTCCTTTAACTCGAGAAGTGTTCAAAGAGAGACTCCAAAAATAAACAGTGAGGCTGGATCGAACACGACATTTTGGAGCAAACTTCCAAGAATCCTCACAAGCAAACACTCACCTGTGGAGAATGAGAGCACAGGGTGGAAGCCCGGGTCGAGCAGCGCTGCCTTTTCTTGACGCGTCATTAGCTCAGTGTCCAATGCTCGAACACTGTTGTAGCGCCCACCGCATATTAAGCACGGCGCAAGTGGCGGCAGGGTAGGCCCATCCACTGCCAGACCACCATCTGCTGAAGATGCGGCCAAGTCCGCAGCTGCGGCACCGGGAGACGTGGGTCCACACACTGAACGACACGGACACTGTACTGTTGCTGACAAACGGGCCGACTTGCGTGTCGAGGCAAGCGCCGAGGCCGCAACCACCACCTTCCGCTTACGGAAACCGGCTGCCAGCGCCCGTGTCCGTGCGCAGCCGGGCAAGAGTTCAGAGAGAACTAAGCCATTTGGCTTGGCCTCCGTCTTGTCGTCGTCGTCGGCATGGTGCGGGTCTTGGCCTTCGAGGCACACGTCACCTTTGGCTCTCCGCAGCTGCCGGCACAGATCCGTCTGTTGTCGGATGCGAAACTCGAGATCGGCTACCTGTGCCTGCAGCCACGTCCAGCGAGAGGCCAAGGCAGCACGGTCCACGGACCAACGCCACGCCGCACTCTGCCGCCTACAATGGCAATACGCAACAATTGCAAAGATGAGCTGAAGTGTGTTCACCCTTGTTTAAAAAAAAAAACAATGCAAAAAGTGCCATGGCCTGGCTGTGTTCAAGTAGCCATGTACACCTGATTACACAAAATACACTGATTAAACGGAGCTGGTGCAAAATGCACACAATACCTAGCCTCGCCTAAGGCCCCTGGAACTTTGTAAAATAACACTATGCTTTGAAGCAAGCCTCCCTCTCTCTTCCTGCCTTTTTCAGATGCCAAAAGAGATTTGGCGCCTGCAAGAATCGACGACAGCGAAAATATAATGAGCTATAAGTTTTCATAGCTAACTAAATTCTATTTTCTGTCTCGAGCAAGTTGTTTTCATGTTCTGCCACATATTAAGCTTGTCGACTTTTCTATCGACTGCTACCGCCATGCATTTTAATGGCTGTTGTAACAGATGCAGCATCATGACACGCTATCCGATTGTTTCAGGTAAGCAATCAGCTTACATACTTCCCGATTTCTTCCTATAGTGCTAATGTTCGTCCATCATGCTTAGAGGCTCGAGACATCAAGTGAGCAGTGTCTTATAGTATTTACAACTGAAAGTACGTTGCCAGGATAGGCATTTTACTGTTCGAGATGTATTTTGCACTTTCTACCGCTTTGTTTGTACTCAAAAATTGTAGAAAATTCCTTCGTTGTTGTCACAATGTCTCGACTAGAACTCAGCAGCGTTCTTGCCCATTCTCTTAAGAAAAACCAAAAAGCTTGTTTGTGTTGGTGCTTCACAAAAACCTTTCATCCGGCCCCAGACTACAATCATGAAGTCATGAAGGCAATACTTTTCCTCCATGTGAATTCACAGATGTTCACGGATGTTGAAGAGATTCACATTAAACTGTCCTTTTTTTTCTTTTTGAAGGGCGAACTTGTCAGCTAGTTGGTTGAACATATCGTCGGGGAAACAGCGCGATAGACGAAGAAAATGGAGGCATACATGTGGTTGTGTGTGTACATGTGTTCTTGTCTATCAGACTGTTTACCTTGTGATACGATCACACAAAATATTCAAATTGTGGTTGGAATCCATCATTGCACTCTATACAGGTAACTGTTTTTTTGAATAAAAAAGCCTCTTCTATTACTTCTTTCTGGAACTGGTGTGCCAAGTATGGGTGCTATGCCTAGTTTTGAATTTTTGTCTGGAGCACAAGCGAGCTGGTGTTTGTGTTGGTGAACACCCTTCACATAAAGATTTCAACACCGATCAGTTCCATGTTTTCAGCATTCCCTTCCAGGGATAGTTAAATGGCAGTTTTACTTTTCATTTATCCACTCACAAATCATGTATTGCATTCTAGTCTGGGTGCAGCAAAACAAATATAGAAAGCATTATTGTCCAAAAATGCACACAAAGTTTAATAACAACTTCAGTCTTCACAAACATGCCTCTTTTTTTTTGTGTGTATAATGCACTGCCAAGTGCTGAAGGATGCAACTAGCCAACAAAATATTAAAGATTTCTTTTTTCTGATACGCACTTAAGCAAAGATGTTGCATATAATCTTCATATGCGCTGGTCGAGCCAATGTGCTGGAATAACTATCAATTGATAACCAAATTGTTCTATTGTGCAACACTACTCCTGAAGCATTTAATATGCCAGGGAGGCTACAAACATTGAACAATTCTAGGGTGCATGTACTGGAAGTATTTAATGTATGTAACATATTTAAGGTATTCAATATTAATTACATCACATTTCAATTTGTATTTATTGCTAAGGAACAGTTTTGTCTGTATCGTATTACATTTCTCTAATGTAGGGCTCTTCATATTTATTGTTTATATGCACATTGTTGAATATTTCTATGTGTTGTCTTGATGTACCTGCCCGAAGTGCCTGACAAAGAGTTGGTCAAGCCAGGATACAAACACTCTCCTTTTGCCCCTTTTGTGGGCATTTTTCGAAAATGCCCAAATATAATAAATGAAAAAGTTACATAAGCTATTAATAATACAGACAAATAAAACTGGGCAGGCCAGACATAATTTCAGATTTAGGGAGATTTAAAAACAGCCATTGTGAAAACCACTTTCACATGTTATCTAGGTCTAACTGAAGAATAAAGTTTCCACGCCAAATAGTTTCATTTTGTGGTATAAAATGCAATCACAGGCAAAAAGTTCAAAGAAACTATCAAAACCAAGCCATCAGTATACATTACAAAGAGCAATAGGCCCAAGATAGAGCCTTTGGGAATCCCCGATTTGACATCAAAGTCCAGGAATGCAGCTGTATTAATGGTTACAAATATAGTACAGTTTGAAAAAATTTATCCAGTTCAAGATGTTAGGGTCATCATTTAAGGCACCCTGTAAAGCTATTCCCCCCCTGCATTCTGCAGGGCTGACCATGAAGTAAAATTATAGCAGCTTTGTTCTTGGCATTGCCACTTGCCTAACGATATTGGTGCATTCCACAATTCCAGAGGAAGCAACGAAAATGACATTTAATTTGTGTTGTATAGCCCTTTCAGGATATTGAGTTCAAGAAACAGTAAGCAATGAGACACTTTGTCAAAAGCTTTAGCAAAATGTAAAGGACTACAGTGAATAACTTAGTACATAATTCAATAATTTCTTTTTTACAGTGCTAGGGAACGATGACCACAAAGACAGACACACACAGCCCTTGCCCTTTCTCTAACAAGGAAGAGTTCGATTCAAAAAATAAAACGAGATTAGAAAATGTGACATGCTCAAGGGTTTTGTAAGGCATGGTTGTAAGTGAAATGGGTCTGTGTTTGATAAGGCAATGCCTGTTACTCAATTTCAACATAGGGGCCTTTCTTCCCTCTTTTTAGTATGTAGGCGAAGTCCAGCATAAGACAGACTCCAAGTAAAAAGGTATATAAAATTTACAAAAAGTACCCCGCCATAGTATTTCTCAAAAATTCAGAATTAATTTCGCCAGTGCTACAGCTAGAAAATAGTTATAAGCTATGACTTAACTAAAAACTCCCCCCAATATTGACAACAAGCAGTCGCAAGAGAAAAAATGCTTCGATACATGCACTGGACTGTCCGTACAGCTATCGGAAAAAAAATTCACAAAGCTGTCATTTAGAACAATGCAACATTCTGGATTGCTCTTTGTGCTACCATTAGTATCTTTAAGAGATATAGTATTTTTCTTTTACATATAGACCAACGCTTCAAAATTTCAATGATTAGCAGAGAGAAATGAAAGTAGAATATTTATACATTTAAACATACTGCAGCTTTCAAGGGCTACCACAAGAGTGAAGATAGCAAATGCAAAACAATGTACTGATCATGAAGATCACATTTATAACATACAAAATGAATTCCGCAGGTGGTAAAGATCTAGAATGGGCAGGTAAAGCATTCTATATTTCAATAAGAAGGACAATAACTATTCATATACATTACTTTGGTTACGAAAAGAAGGCATATTCAGCTCGTGATGATGCCTGGTGGATATTGAATTAGCAGGTGTGATGTAGTCACTATAAAGAGATAAGTGGACAGAGAAGAAGAGTGTGAAGAAACTACAGGGATTTAACGTAAAGATGAGATGACAGAACAGCAAGCTGAAGAATACGAAGATGAAAACTGGGTGAAGAATAGCTGTTAAGACAATATCCCCTTTAAGCGCAAATTGTGATCCACCGTCTCCAAATGTGTCAAATTAGCAGGACAGGATTTTAAGGCACTCAGTAATACATTCCAAGAAAGAAAATGAAGAAATGTCTTTTGTTGAGTGATTTTCAGTAATTAATGTCACTTATGTAATTGAATCTAATATTTAATCAGTCAGCATCAATCTGCATAAAGAGGATGAAATATTATGGCTAAGTACAAATTTTTTTTATTGCATTCGTTTCAAGCAAAGAAAAAAATACTCTTGACATGGTTCTTGGAACCCTGCATGTCAACTGGTCGCCGAACATTGTAGTGTTCTCAGCATAGTGACCCTCTGAAGCATTGCGCAGCATAAAGATGCCAAATGACCAGTATTGGACCTATCTCAAAGCCAGCATGAATGTGCACACCGTACTTCAAGCCATTGGAATAAACACACGGTGCATCACTCACCTCTAAATTTGAGGTGTACAAGCTTTTTTAAAATATTTTAACGTGAGAGACAGTATCAAACACCTTTGAAAAACTAACGAAGATTGTGCAGATTTGTTCACCTGCATCGTAGAGCCTTGGTGATATGAGAAAGAATTCAATAAGCTAAGTTAGGGCACATAGTATGTTGATGCTCAATTGAGTATAATAGTTCATGTTGAGTATCAGATAAAATATTATTTTAACCTAAAAATTCAGTGTGTTTGTAAAATATCTATTCAAGTATTTTCATGAATAAGATGTAAAAAAGATTGGTCTATAATTTAACAAGCACAGTCCGCATCAAGTTTTAAATAGTGGTAGCATTTAGTGAATTTCCAGGTTAGATGGACAACTCAGGTCGAAAGGAATTTTCTGAAAACAGCAGCTTGTAATTAATGAGTATCTTTACTCGCAGACACCTTTTCTTGGCAATGAAGGAAGGGCTAAGGAGCCCAAGTGGGCGCGTGCCACCACTGAAGAATACAGTACCACAATTGCGCCCTAGTTTTCATGTGCGAATCATTAACATTCTCTATGGGATGCTGTTTATAAAGAGACGCAGCACACACCTAGAAGATAATCATATTTGTTTCACTTTGTGCAGTGTCATTTCGCATTTTCGCATGCGTAAAAACATCCAACGTAAAACGTGCACCTCACATCCAAATCGGCTCGTCTTTAGATGAGTGCTTGTCACCCTCCAGCTATTTGGACAACTCACTAAAGGGAGCTTGCAACGAACTTAGCTCACAAATGGCTGTCTAAGCAGACATGGCAGGATGTATTCAGCGTTGCTATTCGAACATAGCGACCACTCAAAGCGCAAGTGGAACCGGACTACTTTGCGGAAAAGTACATGGACAGTAGCTCTGCCGCCATAGCTCTCTTTCATTGTTAAAAAGTTGCCCACAAGCACAGTGGGAAATGCATTATCTATATTGCCCAGACTACCTTTCTTCTTAGTATCTAGTTTAAAATCTGAGTCAATACTCTCTGCATCAAAACTACAATGTCATTAATCGGACTTTGAGATTGCTTTGTGGAACCATGAAAGATATTATAGGGGGTACGCACTTGATGTTACCTGCAAAGATCACTAGTGTCGGGGGTCGCCATTCTGAAGTACAGCGTGCCAACAGTACGCGCAAAAATACTCTCTGCACACGCTGTGTCAGATCTGCAAGGCAGCTTGGACGTCCAGAGACCTCTGGAACATGTCCTGCATGCCGAAGCACAGACAGCAGGATGGCGCGTACAAACGGACCTTCAGAATGGCACGGCCACGGTATTGCCCCCTCGTAGATCAAGGCTCAGTACATACCCTCTATAAAAGTATCTCGTGTAGCTGTATGAAAACAGAAAAATTTTAAGAGCTCATTTTTCTTTGCTAAGAACAGCATTAATCAGAAGAGACAAGAAAACCACAGAAAGTATAGAGGGTGCTATTTAAGTAATTATAATGTAATTGTGAAAATAAGTGAACAGAAATCTAAATTGCCATTGGCAGGGACTAAACTTCTGACCTTCAAATAACTCATCAGATGCGAGATTATTGGCTAGCTCCCAGCTCATAAAAAGGTGATGTGCTTCACGACGGCAGCAGAGAAAAAAAGTGTTCCACACACACCGTTATGGCTACTAGCGGCGCTCACGAACACTCGCAGGTTCAAATCCTAATATACCAAGTGTTCCAGATATGTCTATTTCACCAGTACGTCTAGAGTAACAAAACATCACTACAACGTGAACTCTTGACATCACGCAGGATACATATTCATCTCAGCTTCACCTACATCTCTGGTAACCACCAAGGCGTTTAATATGTCAGCACTATTGTAACCTATCCACATGTCAAATGATTTTCCCAATAATACCACCCTTAATAGTAGCCCTAAAACTTCTGACACAAACTTGAGATACAGTTTTTTATACAGAAGTTTTTTCTATTCTCCTTTATTATTTAACTTTCAAGCTCTTCTATATCGTGAAGCATTACGCATTCTTTTGATTAATGTTGTGTATGTGCTCTTTGTGAACTGTTGAATATCAGACTGAATGTGTTGTTTGTTTTTTTACATAGTATTTTGTCATCATTAACATGCAGTGTAGCATTTATACTTACGAGCTTACTTCCAGTTTTACTGTAACCCACCTTACTAAATGCCTTTGGGCTTGTAAGGTATTTCTGGATAAATACACGCCATAACGTGGACCAGGAGATGACCGCCACTAAAGCTTTGTTGGTAGAGCAATGAACGTGTTATTCAAAGGAGGAGGAGGAGGTAAGTTTATTTACAGAAAGGCAGAGAGGTCGGCCTGAGCGATAGCTTGCTCTAGCGTGCTACTCTACACTGGGGGAAGGGAAAGGGGAAAAGAAAGATTAATGAATGACGATGGTGTGATAGAGAGGCGAGTATGTAGTGTTCTTTCTAGCTGAGACACATTTCATAGCCGCGCACATAGTCCAGTTGTTTCCAAAAAGATTACAACTGCTCTTGTGACCGCAGTTGCACTGTTGGTGTCTGGCCAAGAGCCCAACATGGTCTCATCAGTTAATGACCTACTGCGATATAGTTCAGTAGAAGAAATCAGTGTTTGTCGTTCACGTGCGTATGCTGGGCAGACACAAAATATGTGCTCAAGTGTTTCTGGCACATCACAGTGTTCACAATTAGGACCGGTGTCACTGCGACCGATGATATGTGCGTAACGTCTGGTATACGCTACACCAAGACGAATGCGGTGGATCATACTTGTGAGTTGCCGTTTCAATTCAAAGTTTACAGATGCAGTTCCTGCCATTGGCTTTTCATCTACTTTCCTTTCTTAACATACATAAATATCAGCAGTAGAATAATTTTGCCTTTGACAAGATCTGGCATATCATGATGGCTATTGAGCAGATGTATTTTCAAAATAAACCAGTTGTTCGATTGCGCTCGTTCGTTCGTATCTGTTTCTCTTTGTTTGGACTTGTTCATCTTTGTCTCGTGCAAAGTGGCATGGCAAAAAGATGAATTCATACCAACTAGGCAGACTAGCAGTTCTGCTTAAGTAGAATAAGCTGCACACATGCCAAAGCATCCGGGTGTGGTAGAAGCCTCCCACAAATGAGTCGGCACAAGGTGCATGGCGACATGGTGGCACTAAGGTATTAGAAGATTGCAGTTCGGAACGCACTTAAGGACACACGTCTGAAGCGTGTTGCCCACTAAATTGATCTCCTTGGTGAGTCACAGCGATGGAAATCCATTAGGGCAGAGCTACTTTAAAAAAACTGCACAAAACTATTTTTTCGCACTTCCCAGATGATTTCTTTGCCACAGTGCAATGGTGCAAGGTGGTCAGAATTCATACATTGTACAGGTAATCTGGAAACCTTGGCAGATCAGAAGTTGATTTGTGTTTTGGTCAATTTCTATACTTGCAGAATGCATATATTGGCCACTTGAGAAAAGTTTGGTTTTCTAAGATATATCAGTTGCTAGTTCAGCAAGGTGTGTAGTCTTATATCAACTATTAAATCAAACAGATTAGCCCAGCAGGCAGCACATTCTTTAAAATTTATAAGAAGCAAATTAATTAGTTAATATTTTTCATATATTTACTGACACTAGGTGCACTGTCCAACGTTTTAAGAAGCCATTGCAATATGACGGGAGAGTTCAGATATATGTATAGAAGAGATATGTAACAAGTAGAAGCAAAGAGTGACACTGCTGGGAGAATGAAACGGACAGGGAGCTTTCTGTTTTGTTGTGTATTGATCCACAGTGTATTAATATTAATATTCTATTAGGATTAATCTCAGTATTCATTTGAAATTAATCTCGGTATTCATTTGTACACACAACCCCCCCCCTCCCCACAAAAAAAAAGTACTGCAAAGGAAAAGAAAGACAAAACCTTGCAGGCCCCCTTAAGCTGTAGCCACGTAGTCCAGTGGTCCCACAGGACAAAAGTTCTGGGGAAGATTGACGTGATGAAAACACCAGTTGATTGATTGATTTGTGGGGTTTAACGTCCCAAAACCACTCTATGAAAACACCAGTTGACAAGGGGCGCAACTGCTTCCCTCATTTCCGTAGCACTAGCCCACCGTCAATGGAGAAGTACCCAAAGAATAAAAATACTGGGGCGGGTCGACAGAACGGGCAGAATTTTAAGCTATACAGCAGGGTATCGTTAATGCCGAGAAGGCGCAGTTATTTAGTTTACCAGTCCCGATAGGCTCTTCCCCACGCGGTTTGCGGCGTCGATCCTTATCGAAACGCAACGTCGTTGACAGCCGCGAAGCAGCGGGCACTCGCTTATGCAATTATTGGCAATCACTGGCAGTCGAATTCTGTCCGTGATCTGCGGCAGAGTACCGCATGAGAAACAAAAACAAAACTTATCTGCCGGCCGTTGTAGCGTCACTTTAGGAAACGAGTGGCAGCCGCCCTCAATATAGTATAACGAAATCAGTCTGCACAATCAGCACGGGTGACCCTTACCGCGACGAATAAAGCGAACCAACCCCTCCCTCATCGCTAGACTAGCTGCAAGGTAGGTGGGGGAGTTTGCTTTCGTCGGTAAGGCAAAACGAGCGAGCAAGAATCATCCCGCGTCTTTTTTTTGCGCATTCGTTACCAGACAGTACGCGCACAAGTCGACGACGGCTACTCACAGAAGGGAGGGCTCGCCTTCGTCGTCTCCGCTTTCGCCTCCCGAGCTGCTTTCGGTGGCGTCCGAGTCGACGGCCCTCTCCTGGTGAGAAAGCGTGGCGCGGAGGGCGGCCGAGACGCGCTCGCCTTCGACGCGGTCCTGCGCACTCAGCCGCAGGTCGGCGGCGGCGGCCGAACCGTGCGACTCCTCGAGCTTGCGCACCAGGCTGACGAGCGCGGCCGTCGACAGGCTCTTGACGTCCTCGCTCTGCAGCAGAAACTCGGCCTTGATGTCGGCGCCGTCGCGCGATAGCTTGCGGTGCAGCAGACGCTGCGGCATCAGACAGGGCAGTCCCAGCGAGGTCTGCTGGTGCTCGAAAAAAGCGGCCATCTGCCCCGCCGAGTGCTGGCATGCCTGGCGCAGCTGCAACCTCCGCAGCCGCCGCTCGAGTCGTTCGGCGCGCCGCTCCAGTACCCCTCGTCGCGTGCGCGCCAAATCGAGCAGCTCGGGGCTGCCTCGAGGTGAGGCGACCGGCGGCGGCGAGCTGCCGTTGCCCATGTTCATGGCAGCATGAGCGGCGCGGAACAGCTTGGAGTTGGCGAACGCCGTCACGGTGTCCCAGAGGTTTAGTTTGTACGGCTCCGAGGGCGGCGAGGCGGGGTGGTGACCGCACGGGGGCAGACTGAAGCTCTCCGCTTGGCTAGCCGCTTCCGTCAGGGCGGGGGCCATCGCTGCTATGCAACATATCCTGAACGGCACCGGCGACAACATGCGGGCGGCAGCGGTGAGCCCATGCGAGCGCCTCACACCACCGCCAGCCGCTGCTCTTGCCGACTCACCCGTTCGGTCCCATCTCATGCGACGAGCGATGCACACACAACCCACATCCAGGTGTAGCCAACTTACCCGAAAGGGCAAACAAAGAAAAACGCCAACCACGTGACAGACACGTCCCTTTCAACCGCAGTTAGGTTGCCATCCAGCGCTCGATGCCTACGACGAAGCGCACCACAAAGCACCGCATATCAAACAGCGACACGCTTGGGCCTCGCCGAATGGAACACCACTAGTACAGTGCCACCAGATCACATCGCCTGGCGGTCTCGCGCGCACCAAACATCAACGCCACCGCGAACTACGAATGGCGGACATTTTCCCCTACCTTACGGACAACAAAAAAATACCGTATGGCGTCATTTGCTTGAACCCCCTCCCAGAAACGCTATCCTCATTGGCGGCGGACACGCTGTTCCCACCACAGTCGCTCACCCCCGTGCAGGCGATTGCGCTTCTTCTCACTCGGCGCCCCTCCGCCACTAAACACGCGATTCTCAAATTCTTACAGATTGCTAAGACTCTACTTGACTCTCTAAAAGTGTTACATGGCAGCCAACTTGAAAGATTCGACACCAATCACTGCTTTGTAATGTAGATTCAATTTAAATGCGCCTTTGGCGCTGCACGATGGTGGCGTGGCGGCTGTTCTTGTAATACGTGCGCACTCCCCGCTAAGGTAGATTTTGGTGACACGTCGAAAACTCAATTTCTCGCAAAATTATTGTGAAGAAACTTTACGGTTGAAAAAATAGAAGAGGTGATCAAACAAGTGTCACAAGCGCGTCACCAAACGTTTTAAGTTTTGTAACACACTCGCTAGGTGGCGACACAAATTTGTAGCTTGGAAGCACGGAGTATGCCACCATACACGGAGGAAGAAAAGTGCTTGGAGGTGATTCTTGAATGAAAAGAAGATAAAAGTGAGCCCCGTAACTGTCTCTCAGTGGGAGGACACCTCATCAGTAGCTCACGAGAGATTGGGGTAAGGAAGGATTAAAAACGATGGGAATATAAAGGTATAGAGATAGAGAGAGGCGCAGGGACAGCCGCAAAGCTTTATAGAATAACTGTATGAAACTCTACGGTTCAAAGCATAGAGTTTCATACAATAATTATTGTGTGAAACTTTAGGGGTTCAAAGAGTGCAAAAAACGCTCATCACAAGTTTTTGCTGTGCTGTAAAATACTGGCTATTGTAGTGACAGTCTGCTGGCTTCGCCCACAAATATAAGAAAAATTCTGCTTTTATAAAGCTTACAATCTTCGAATCGGCGCGGGTAATCACCCGTAACGCCAGCGGCGCGTTTTTTTTTTTTTTTTAATATAGAGCTCAAGTATGCATTCTTTCTTCTTCGAGCGTGAAGCGCGGCTCTTGTGGCTCGTGGGGGGCCTTTTACGGTGAACTGCCGTGCCGCTACTGCACAGGACCCACTAAATTCGGGTCCTTAGGACCCGTGGGCTTTCTGCGCGCGGAAATCGAAGGGCGTCTGCTACACGCTGTAGCTTTCACGCAAGGCACTTGAAGTCTATGTAAGTTCAACAACGTGGTGCTGCACGGGGCGTACCCATATTGAAGCGGTGTCTCATCAGTGCTGGGCCCGCAGGATAATGAGAAAGCTCATCTGTCAATTACGTCATGCGCGCGGCGTAGTTCCGGTCTGTAGAGTTGAGGAATGTTAATGTTGAAAGCGTGCATGCACAGGAAGGTGTAAAATGAGAGCAAACGCAGAAAACAAACTCCAATAGCATCATACGTGCGTGCGAGAATTGAGAGTAATTAAAGAGAAAAAAGAAAACATCGCGCACTCATCCAAAATACCTACACGTAACGTGACCACTTCGCTCATCACTAGGAGCTTTTCACTCATGGTCGACAGTGGTTTAGAGAAGTGGCGGAACGAAAAGGGGGAGGTAGGGGCGATCGCACTCTCCCCACAAAAGCCTGTCTCAGGACCCCCCCCCCCCTCACTTCCCTGCTTCATCTTCATCTGTATGACCAAACCATTGTAGTGATCATCATCGCATGTCACGCGGGCTGGCTCTCTGACTCGTGCGTCTGGATTAAAAAAGATGACCTGGTTACTGCCGTACCGAACGTGGTCTCATAAGTGGTGGCAGGTGCTGGGTAACCACGCCGTTCATCCTGCTGACGGCGGCGGCAGAAACGGGATACATGACCCCTTGTGCCACAGTAGAAGCAGACGGGGCGCGGAGGACGCCATGTAGAATAGTGGTGTGGCCTTGGCACTTGCGTTGTCATCGCAGCCACATGGTCGCATCCGACGTCCGCAGGCACGGTTGGAACTGGTGCAGGGGCCCGTGATGCAACTTCTGCGTACAAAGGCACAGGAAAGCGCACAGGAGACGGGGCATGTGCAGCGCTTGTCATTGATGCCAGTTCGTCCTTGATTATCTCACGCAGGTTGGGAGGAGGTGTGTGGACAGACGCAATGGTTGCGTCGCCTGGAATAAGGCCGTGGAGTTCTTCTCTGACAATTGTGCGGATAAGGGCCCGCAATTCATGCTCTCCGGTAAAGCGAGCGTCGAAGCTAGGAGGCGTGTGGAAGGCGCATGGAATGAAGCGCGTCCAGGCGTTGGCATGTGGTGATGACGTCCCGGACGGTAGTGGGATTCTGGATCACGAGAGCATTCAAGGCCACAGAGTTGATACCTTTCAGTAGATGTCGGATGCGATCGGCCTCCGTCATGCCATTTTGTGCTCGGCGACAGAGAGCCAGAATATCTTCAATGTAGGACGTATACGATTCGTCGTCCCCCTGGATGCAGGTTGCGAGCTTCTGTTTCGCTACCGCAGAGCATCCTGCAGACGTGCCAAATACCTGACGGAGATGCCCCGTGAAGGCCGACCAATTGGAGAAGTCGCTCTTCTGGTTGTAATACCAGGTTTTAGCGACGCCATCGAGGTAAAAAGGAACGAGCGCAGTTTGTGCGCCTCGTCCCAACAATTACAAACGCTGGTTCGATCATAACTGTCCAGCCATTCTTCTACGTCTTCGTTGCGAAGGCCGGAAAATACCGGAGGGTCTCGGTGAGAGGTACTCACGGTGTAGTGAAGCCTAAGTGGCCGAGAAGGAGTGGTTGTAGCAGTGGACGCGTTGGGTTCTGCCATCGCTGTTACTTGAGGGCACAACCGTCGACCAGACCGGAGCTCCAGGGTTGACGGGTAGAGCAGGAGGACGTGGGAACCAAAGCACGCTCCACCACTTATGAGACCTTATGAGACTCTGCTCCTTGTTTAGAGCCGTATGCACATGTCTTCATTCGAGCATTTGTTACCGCCGTATTCAGAAACGCTCCTTGACTTGAACTTGACTTGAAACCGCCTTCAATGCAGTAAGTTTTAAATGCGTCTGTGCGTTTGTGCTGCCTTGGCATTGCCTAAAGACAGCGCGTTTGAAACGCGTTTATGCTGCATTGAAGTCGGTGGCAAGTCAAGTCAAGCAGCGTGTCTGAATATGGAGTTAGTCTCGACTAGTACCTTATCATGGACCGAGCACAGTAAGAATGCGGAAGGAAAACAAGAGAACGAGTAGCTAGGTGTATAAAACATTGCTAAACAAATATTCAGATATTATGAAACTCAATTTACATGTACCCTGATCCTTACCGTACAAGTTAAGCGACTGTCTAAACAAAAATTCAGCGAGAAATTCACCAAACTGAAAGTTTATAAAGTATATATATGGACCTCTCAATAACGTACCCAGCATGAAAAAAAAAACGCAACATCTGCTAAGATAGCTATGGAGATGGATCCCAAGGTCAGTAATAATGCGTCGGGGCTGTTTATATATATAGGGATTACTGTACATATAAGTATGAAACATTTGCGCGAGATAATTACTTCAAGCCTAATGAAAACATATTCATATAAGTTGTTCTCTACTTCAGATATTTTCAAGGTTCTCGGCACTTAGTGTTCGCACGGTTCAGAGACTTTACCAAAAAATGTAGACGAGTAGTAACATATAGAATGCAACCGTTTCCGCTGCATTTGAATACGAACAGTGCACCTGACCGGAAGTTTTTCCTGATCAGTCCAGTATAGCGTTACAGCGTCCAGCGTTCTCGTACTGAAGCTCCGAAGTACCGAAACAGTGTGTGAAGAGTATTTTCACATCTTTAATAGGAATAAACAGATGATCATACGGGTAAAACAATTAAGCTTGTTTTGTCCCGGGCGGGCGTGTGAATCTGAGCCAAGGCGAGCTGAGAACCGTTTTTTTTTTTTTTGGCGGTCGTTTGCTTGTAATACGAGGCCACTGCCGGGCTGGTGGATTGATTGATTGATATGTGGGGTTTAACGTCCCAAAACCACCATATATATGACTATGAGAGACACCGTAGTGGAGGGCTCCGGAAATTTAGACCACCTGGGGTTCTCTAATGTGCACCCAAATCTGAGTACACGGGCCTACACCATTTCCGCCTCCATCGGAAATGCACCCACCACAGCCGGGATTTGATACCGCGACCTGCGGGTCAGCAGCCGAGTACCTTAGCCACTAGACCACCGTGGCGGGGCTGGTGGATTGGCGCGTGGAAGTTCCAGAGAGGTAGATAAATGTTACACTGTTATCGTTTTACTTACATTGGTTGGTGTTGTTTTTGTAAAGCGAAAGCTTAGATGACTCATCGAGCGCGAAAATTGACCGTCGGCGGCACCGAGACAAGTGATGAAAAACTTATCACGTGATGACGTAACCAAAAAAAATTTGTAACGTCATTGTGACAGCATGTAACATGGCGTCACGTGATGACATCATCACATGACACGGTTTGCATTGCGTCCGAGACTGGTAGGCCGATCACAGAGGCTGCACAAAGTTATAGGCCTGCTGTACAAAGCTTGCAGTGCCTTCAATCCTGGGGGTGCAATGCAAGACCCCTTTAGATGGGAAAAGCATTAGGAGTCAGGGGGGGAAGGATCAAGGCACTGATTGAGAAGGAAAAGAAGATGACTTTCGTCTTCGAGTAATCTTACGTGAATGCATAATGAGGCGTGGCGAGTTTTTTGTGCATTTTTTTTTCGCATATCTTTACCTATGTTATTCCAGCACGTGCATTATACCCTATGTCATCAGTTCTTCAAAATCTGTGAGTGTAAGTACGACAAGTGGAGGTCGATATTGGTTACCACCACGCGTTCCTCACCTGACTGAGACAAATCGTCAGACCACACATCATAATTATTTCTGGTTGAAGAATGGTAGTTTGCGTGCCTCATGTCATGTTAACGTAAGTCATCACGTAAGTAACAAGCATGTCAAGTTAGTAATGCCATGACCTCCCGGTCTTAACATGCATTCGTGCCATTTCATGCTAATTTTTGCGTGTATCAACTTCCAAGTGAAGAATTAAAACGCGGGTGTAACGCGTTTTCTTTCTTTTCTTTTTTTACTTCGGACACGTCGACACACACGTTCCGCATAAAGAGCGCTCAAGACAGCAAAACGCAGGAGGCAGCCTTGTAAAACGAATCGAGCGCTCGCAATAAAACGAAATATGAAGTGTGCAAATGCGTTAGTACATGCGCTCGCCGTTTACTACGAGTGCGGCCGCCCATTCATTTTTTTTTTTTACCTTTAACGCGCGAGCTTCGACCTGAGTGAAGGCAAAGGGTGCCCCCTCCCCCTCTAGTGAGGGTTCTAAGACTCGGCATGGGGGGGGGGGGGCGCAAGGGAAGGGGGTGCTATGAATCTTCACCTTGCCTTCACCTCTCTCGCCCGCCACCCCCTGAAGGAGAACCCTACGAACGCCTGAGGTGCACCACCTTGATCTGTGGGGGCCGGGCTGACAGATGTGGTCAAGTTCAATTTGGTGCTCCGTTCACAATTGAAAAAAAAAAAACACGGTATGGAAGCACCGTGGCGTGGAAGTTCATTGTGGTTATAAAAAGGAAAAGAAGAGAAAAGTGAGCCCCGTAACTGTCTGCATCAGCGTGCGACACCTCAACAGTAGCTCACAAGGGATGGGAGTGAGGAGGGATTAAAAGGATATGATCAAATGTATAGAGAAAAAGAGAGATGCGCTAGGACAGCGAGCGACGACATAATAGAGATAGGAAAAATGGAAACACGGTCACAGAAGTCCGAGGACGGGGCACCACTTGCGAGAGCTCTTGTCGGCGGCAGGAGGTGGCGTAGGAGCAACCCAGTCGGCCAGAGCTGCGCTGTCGTCGGAGATCGGGAGGGCACAACCAGTCGGCGCGGAATCCAGCGAGCGTGGAAGTTCACCGCAAAAAAGCGCTCGCTAAGTAGTATATTTATCTTTACCTCGCGCTCCCCATATGTTACCATGTATTCTCACGCTGATTTGGACATTCCCCCTATTTAGGTCACTCAACCCTTGGTAGAGTGAAAATCCCTACCGGCGAGTGTGCACAATACGAAAAATATTTGCTTTTCACGTCAATATGAGAAACACATTGCGCTTGTGGATGAACTTGTAATGTAAATTCAACCGGCTGTTGCACGGTTTCTAGTCGGCTTAAATTTCCAAGTGAAGAAAAATGCAAGATAGACGAAACAAATCACTTTTATTGGCAATGAAACTACGAACATAATCACGCAATAATACAGAGTGAGCATGTACAAGGTTGCAGCGTGCACTAATAAATGAATACACTAAGATAACGTATTATTGTAGTTAGCTTCGCTTCGCTTTTCTGTATCTCTCCAGAAATAAAATCTGTTCATTTCATTTAAAAAAAAAGCCCAGAAATTCTGCTTCGGCACGCCTTGATTTAAATTTCGTCACTGGTCTCGACCAATGACCATGGCGTCGCTAGCGGAGGCGTGTGAATGGAATTATGCAGTCAGCATGTGTCAATCTGCTGGCGACACCGCTTTGGTACTGCACGTCATCAGGGTGTTTTAGCAAGCTACGGAAATACGGTACGCAAATACGGTAAGGTAGTACGGTAGCCCTCCTCCTTTTCAGGGACAGTGCGTCCCCCGGACGAGAGGTCCCTCGTTAAACAATCCGTAGGCTGACAGACAACAACGAGGCGTTCACTGGTAAGAGGTCAAAGAACGGGAAAGGAGGAGCGGTACGGTAATAGCGTATGCCGTATTTGCCTAACTTGCTAAAAGACCTTATTGACATGAAGTGATACTCATCTGTTTCCTCACAGGGTCACATACAGGCCAGTTTCTATCGCTTGGGACGAATTCCCAGAATTGTGAAATGCGACACGTATATTGTGTAATATATTGAATTGCCGGAGACACTATCATTGATTGATATGTGGGGTTTAACGTCCTAAAACCACCATATGATTATGAGAGACGCCGTAGTGGAGGACTCCGGAAATTTCGACCACCTGGGGTTCTTTAACGTGCACTCACATCTGAGCACACGGGCCTACAGCATTTTCGCTTCCATCTAAAATGCAGCCGCCGCAGCCGGGATTCGATTCCACGACCTGCGGGTCAGCAGCCAAGTACTTTAGCCACTATAGACCACCGCGGCGGGGCGGAGACACTATCATGCACTTGCCGGTCGTCATCAGGGTCCCTCCCCGCACAAGGTCGTCTACTACTACTAATAAAAAAAGTTCATTTAAGAACAGTACTCAATGGCTTTCCAGTGCGTCGCAGTTTGAGTACTTTAGATTGTTGCCAAGGGGTGGCCCTGCATTTGCTGCTTTAAGGCGCGCTCAGATGAAGTCACGAATACGTTGGAATGAACGGCCACCTACTGCAAACCACAATTAGCTGGCCATAATTTGTGATCTAACCAAACTCCCGTGTTGGATGCGACAGTATAGATGATCTACTATAAGCGCGGTTGTCTAAGTATAGCCACCGACAGTGCTCACAGAGTTCGTGTGCACCAGACATGGAACAGCCATGTCGTCATACATTCCACACCAAACTTCTTAGCGTCCTTGCAATTCGTACTTGAAATATGTGTTATACGATAGAATAGCATACATAACGAGACAGTATACAATGGTGGCGTCCACAAAGGTGCGCATCTGCCGTTCATTCGAACACGCATGGCGACACAGACGTATACCGGCAGTTTGAATTTAATCGCATATTCGTGTCACTGCGTCCTGCTTCGATGACGGCGTCCAGGTGACGACGGGGGAGGCGTGACCAGCCTCGTGCGACACACGGGACAGATGCGGTTCCATCGCAGCCACTGGGTCACGCAGATCTCGTGGAACACGTGACCGCAAGCCAGCTGCCTGCGCCGTCGTCCGCAACTAGTTGTGGTTAATCGAGTATATACATACAGCTTAAACGTACTCGGTTTTTCTGTACATGTCGTTAGAAGGAGAGAGGTGTATACCTTGAAGGGAATCGTTATATACATGGCACGCCAAAACGATTCATACCGATGCGGCGCTTACGTTTTGGAGACCGATCCGATTTGATCAAAGTTGTGATGGTTCTTCAAGAGCTACAATGCATCAGTCTTGTGGATAAACAAAGTTTGCCACGCCGGAATAAAAAAACAACAAAAAAGATACACAAAGAAGCAGTTTATGAGTTCCCGTGAAAATGCACGACAGGCGGCTATACTGCAACAGCCTATCTCCGAGGCTGTGTATGCATATCCTTACCAGAAATTGCTTCAGGTTCAGGGTGCAGCAACTGCGAGACAAAACAGGCCAGTATGCTGTTGCGGTGCACGTCGACAACGCAAAATTATCCATGTTTTCGGCTCCAGACGACACACTCCATTCATACACCATATATAGTATATAGATTATGGTGGAACAACACGTTCCGAAACAGCGTGGCCAGACATCATCATCAGCCTGACTACGTCCACTGCAGGACAAAGGCATCTCCCATGTTCCACCAGTCAACCCGGTCCTGTGCTTGCTGCTGCCAATTTATACCCGCAAACTTCTTAATCTCATCTGCCCACCTAACCTTTTGTCTCCCCCTAACCCGCTTGCCTTCTCTGGGAATCCAGTTAGTTACCCTTAATGACCAGTGGTTATCCTGTCTACGCGCTACATGCCCGGCCCATGTCCATTTCCTCTTCTTTATTTCAACTATGATATCCTTAACCCCCGTTTGTCCCCTAATCCACTCTGCTCTCTTCTTGTCTTTTAAAGTTACACCTACCATTTTTCTTTCCATTGCTCGCTGCGTCGTCCTCAATTTAAGCTGAACCCTCTTTGTAAGTCTCCAGGTTTCTGCTCCGTAGCTAAGTACCGGCAAGATACAGCTGTTATATACCTTCCTCTTGAGGGATAGTGGCAATCTACCTGTCATAATTTGAGAGTGCTTGCCGAATGTGCTCCACCCCATTCTTATTCTTCTAGTTACTTCAATCTCGTGGTTCGGCTCCGCGGTTATTACCTGCCCTAAGTAGACATAGTCTTTTACAACTTGAAGTGCACTATTACCTATCTCGAAGCGCTGCTCTTTTCCGAGCTTGTTGTACATTACTTTCGTTTTCTGCAGATTAATTTTAAGACCCACCTTTCTGCTCTCCATGTCTAACTCCGTAATCATGAGTTGCAATTCGTCCCCTGAGTTACTCAGCAATGCAATGTCATCGGCGAAGCGCAGGTTACTAAGGTACTCTCCATAAACTCTTATCTCTAACTGTTCCCATTCTAGGCTTCTGAAAACCTCCTGTAAGCACGCGGTAAATAGCATTGGGGAGATTGTGTCCGCCTGCCTTACACCCTTCTTGATTGGTATTCTGTTGCTTTCTTTATGAAGCACTATGGTAGCAGACATAGCCAGACATAGCTGGCTATGGCTAGACATAGCTGAACTCAAGGCACTGCAGAATTAAGTGTAGAATGTGGGACATTTTTAAAAACTTTCGTAAGTTCTTGCGGAACAATAGCCCTCAACGCGGGACGGGTATATTAGTCAGGAGCGAAATTTTTCTCAGGGGAGGAGGGGGGCGCATTTTTGATTTTGAGATAGGGGCCGAGCAGGCAGATGTGGTCCAGCGCCATTTTTCGGCTGTATATGCCATGGCGAAAAACAAAACAACAAAATCTTGGGGGGGAGGGGGGGGGGGAGGGGGGAGGCTCGTGTGGTACTCCCTGGCTTTGCGCCACTGCGGGTATAGATCGTCAAACATCACCCCACGCCGGTCGCAAAAGTTCTGCCGCGAACATCAGGCAAATGTTGTGCATAAGTGGCACAAATTAGCGGGGATGGCCGCCGCTGGAAAACGGCAGTGCTCATAAGATGGTTGGCTGCGATGCCGGTATAGCCATGTTTTCGCCGTGTATCAGGGGTCTACTTCATTTGCGGCGCTTGAAAGTCGCCACCCAAGCCCGTATACGAGGTAATATTAATTTAGATGGTCGTTAACGATCGCTGTTTTGCCCGGAAAACAAGCCGTATTTCTGAAAGTGTCGCCGATGGCGGCGATCTGGACGGCAAGGGTGAGCACACGTGTCCATTCTGGAGGTCATAATTGCAGGACCTGTAGGTCCTTAATTCTTGCTCATGCATCCATTTCACTCAGCACCTTTGCAGGAGCCGGGAAAAGGCGGTGAGCGTATACCGATAAGAAACAATTTCTTTGAACCGCAGGAGTGGTGTATTGGCCTCAAAGGCTGGCGTGAAGAGCCCCGTAGGTAAGCAATCGGGCATCCGAGTCGGCCGCCTCATTACCTCGTAAATCCTGATGGCCAAGAGCCCAAATTACGCGTTTCGCGGGGTTGTATCAGTGGCGGTCCGTCTAATATGGCTGGCGAAGGGAATATCTCTACTGCTAAGTAATGAACATACGCTTTCTTTTTTGCAATCCGTTAATATGGTCTTCGAATTGGGATCCGCAGCACCAAGCGACATCGCTACTTCCTCAGCTCGCTTTGAATTTTGTGCTCGGAAGGAGAGCCCGCTGACGTGCCTTCCCTGGTTGACTACGGCGGCTGTGTAAAATCCCTTGAACGTCGGCCCTGCTATGTCCATGTAGTGCACACCAGGATCGGGAGCCGTGTTGTCTTTGAAGCGTTCGATCCCCGCGCTTGTCACCTGCTTTCGCGCGTGTCATGCATGCTACCGTGGACAGGAGAGACACAGATCATATGGCGCCACAGTTCCGGAATACGCTCTACCTCATATGGATTGCGAGTGTGCTGGACGTGTAAGTGGTTGCGCAGCCGGCGCCCATAGGTCGGCTAAAAAAATGGAACTTTCTCGGACTAACACATGGAAATACATATAGCTCTGAGAGCTCACTCGGACACAGACTCACCGAAATATTCCTCAGCAGAACTCACTCGTACTCGGGATCACTAAACGAGTTCCCAACTGGACTGACTCAAACTTAACATGTTGTTCATCCGGACTCACAGCTTGACTCGAGTTTGAGTGATCCTGAGCGAGTCGACTCATGAGTTCACTGGCGTAAAAAGTATAGTTTTCCCAATCACGGCGCAAACGCTCTTTGACGCCAATATCTCACATAATTGGAGCTCTACGATATGCCTTTCAATTGTAGTATCTTCAAATATGCGAGTTATCTGGGGTTGCAATCATGTAAGGGCGTTTTTTTATAAAACAGGCAACTTTCACAGGGTATCTTTATCAAGGACGTTCCGAGGAAGAGTTTGCGGGAAAGGTCTCGGCACACACGCAATATATGCGATCGGCATGTACTGCGTGTCGAGTGCCTTGTACATACAGGCCAGTTGGTTTGGGAGGCGCATAACGGCTATGTTGATCAGGAGTGGTGATAACAGCGCTCCCTTAGTGCACGTGTTCCCATCATGTAAGCGCCACATTCAATCATTCTCGATCCGAAGAAGGGCCTGGCGCTTAGGAAAGATATCTCTAACATATGCGAAACTCCTAGCCCGGCAACCGGTGGAACTCAAGTTTGTGAGGAGGCTACTGTATTTATACGTTATCACAAGCTCCCTTCAGATCAAAGGCCAGGATGATTTTGTCATGGCGTTGCGTTGTAGGTTTTATGACGTTTCTGTGCAGCTGCAGGAGGACGTCCTGTGCCGACATAAGTGGGCGAAACCCAAACATGGTGTCTACAAAGAATCCCTTACCCTCGACGTATGGACAAAAGCGATCCCGTACCATCGTCTCCATAAGCTTGCCCACGCATGAAGTCAGTGTGTGTGGGGTGAGGGGGGTGCGTGCAGAGGGGAGGGGTATGGTGACTAATTATGACATGTTAATTAGCATATGTTAATTAGCATTATGCTACTTAGCGTGAAAAGCTAAGATAACGTTGCCATCTCAGAGGGCGATTCCTACTATATCTAATCGCCTTCCCATATATTGAAGGGCATTTGGCGTCATGTTTCGAGAACCATATTGATGCCGATTTCCAACACGGCTGAAATGTGTACGTCGATTCTGAAGTATGCAGTTTTTGTTCCGCGGTTACGTTTCAACAGACGGGGACCTCACGATGTGCCTCACGATTGAAACGCTTGAAGCTATAGTCATGTATCTTAAAGAAAAGAAATCACAGAACGAAGACAGTTAATTACGTGCTGGCCGCTAATGAAAGGTCAGCGTGGCGCATGCGACCCGCAAACCACGCGTTTGAGACCCCCGGATAGTAAAAC
Organism: Rhipicephalus microplus; assembly: GCF_043290135.1. Taxonomy (NCBI): domain Eukaryota; kingdom Metazoa; phylum Arthropoda; class Arachnida; order Ixodida; family Ixodidae; genus Rhipicephalus; species Rhipicephalus microplus. The sequence goes on from NC_134703.1 coordinate 34,261,172, forward strand.
GAGCTTTTGTTACTTGAGCGTGTCGGTCTCCCGGTAGGCCATTAGGCAGATGCTGCATTTTTCCCTGGGCGTCCCCGAGTTGTCATCTTCGTCTTCGTCGAGAGCCTGCACGACGCAGATTAGTATTACTTACGAGTAGCAAATGCAGGCCCGTATAAATTGCTCGAACAAGCCATCAGCGAGACATGCGGAAATCCCCAGCAGCGCTTGCCGAAGGAAAAATAACTCAATGTAACATAAATAACACATCGGACGTGTTATTTGAATGTCGCAGGTTCGGCCTCTGCCAGCGGCGTCATCTTTTTGTCCACTTTTCTTTCTTCACATGTTTACTACCAAGGCAAGGCTTAACGTCTCCCAGAGGGGACGACGACTCCTCATAAAGTGGTGATATATATATATATATATATATATATATATATATATATATATATATATATATATATATATATATATATATATATATATATATATATATATATATATATATATATATATATATATATACCACAACTGTACGCCGTACTGTATGTAGACAAATCAAATTGCACTGATAAAAATTGACAGGAGCAACGTCAAGCAGTATGCAGTGCAAATAAGCATTGTGGAACATACTCGCGATCCGTAATGTGCAGAGTCTCGCGGAAATGCATGACGATACCTGTTTTGGTTGCACGACGTAAGACCAATAATCACAATTCAGTCATTATTAGAAAAATCGGAGTTAAAATTTTTCCGCAAAAGGCACTACTGCCAAAAAATCAACACCAATCAATGGTTGTCGAATGGGTGCTGTTGTATTGATGTTGATCCTGCCTAGCACTTCCTCCGAAAATAGAAAGAGAACTGACCCCCCCCCCCTTCCCCCCTTCATGTAATAACAATAATTGTTGTGGTAGAAAGTCCCAAAACCGTGTCCTCAACCTTTACCGAAGCTGTATACATTTCACACAAAGCCGCCATCACACGTAGTAAAACAAGATACTTCGCATGACTAATATTTCTCCACTCGACAGGCAGGCGTTGTCTGCTTCAACGCAACACCGATGCTAAACTTAACAACAAAAACATTGGCCCCGTATCTGCACGTTAATCTGCAAATGTCGTCTAAAGACGATAGTATTGCGTGTGGAGAGAGTGAACAAAACATTTATCTGATGTTCTGCGCAAGAAAATCGGTGAATGTTATTCTGGAGGTGCTGCGTTAGAGTGCCTCGAGCGTGCAGCGGAGGCAAACGAACGCATCAAGTCACGTCACACGTGAGACATGAGCGCCATCCGGCAGTTTTCTTAGAAAACAAAGCGCGTGGCTCTGATATGGGTGTGCACGCTCGTCTCTCGAGGTGACAATGTGTAAAACGCAAGGCGACGGGTAGGTGCCACCACTCTTAGCAAAGCGTTGGAAACACTCCCCGTTCCGTGCAAGCGTTGCATGGTCAGCGCAGCGTGATAAGCGCTACGCTCCTCAAAATTACTTATGTATGCCTTTTCTAGTAAAAGACGCACATGCAGAATAGATACGTGTTGTTATGGTGCCCCAGACATGCACGATAATTGTTTTTTTTAGTTGACAATTGCACAAGTATGAACTCTAAAGCTTGAGCAACATTGGTGGGCGCTGCTGATGGAGTCGGCCGTTTCAAGTATCCGATGCCGTTAAGAGTGGACATACATACATACATACATACATACATACATACATACATACATACATACATACATACATACATACATACATACATACATACATACATACATACATACATACATACATACATACATACATACATACATACATACAAGCAGGCAGGCAGGCAGACCAAAATGTTTGCGTCGGAAGTCTCCAAGAAAGACCACCGTCTCTAAAAAGGAACGCGCCTCGAGGTAGCTGATGGTGGTATCCCGGTCTGGCCCTTGACGGACGCGTCTCGGCGGCCGGTTGTTGCTGAGAGAGCTGCGGTTGACGAGGCGGCCCACGGCCACGAACACCACGCCGTCCTCCTGGTCCGAGAAGGACGTCGACGTCGTGCTCGCCGTGTCGAAGTAGTCCGACGACGAACTCGACGTCGTCTCGGTGGACGAGCTCGAGCTCATGCTGCGATCGATGCGTGCGCCGATTAGAAGAATGATTCTCGCATCTTCTTTTCTCGGAAGAGTAACGTTCTTGTTTAACAGTGTCTTAAAAAAATTGAGCCAGGAGTGGCACAATGTGGTTAAAAACAAATGAAAAATAAATAGCCTCGATTCAGAAGCTTTTCAGCACACCGAGACACGCAGAATGCCGACCTTAAATGGGCCGGTCCTGCGACACAAATTATAAAATTGTTGTTTTCGTGGCTTCTTCTCGAACTGTGCTACATGTAGTCAAAGAACTGCTCCGCATCTAAAAAAGCGGATTGTCAAAGGCTTCGTACCACGGGGCAGAGGGTTTGATTCTCCAGTCGTGCGCCCAGCACAAAACTTTCTTTAAGGCAATTTTTCTTTAGGACGGACAGACAGATGACAGACAGTGCCATCTTTTCTTTCTCTTTTGCTCCTTCCCTGTCCTGCATTTTTTCTGGTGTTGCGCTGTAAGTAAGTTCAGACAGATGAACTTGATTCGCGTCCTGGGAAGGTGATTCCTAGGAACCAACCGTGGGAAGCACCCGCGACGGGGTCGGTGACTAAATGTTCCCGTAAGCTTCACAGGCTCTCTGGACCGCCTGGAGTTGCCAGCTGTAAACTTGCGATGCAATCAAAGAAGTCCGTCTCGTAAACGTGATGCTTCCGCGTTGAAACGCGCAAGCGAGGGCACCGCCACATCAAATGAGCATGCCGAGCAGTTAGGGGAAATGTCCGTATACAGGGCCACAGTGGCCGGCGACGGGAAGGAGCAATTTTTGGAGGAGTATGGGGGCTATCTGCTGCCTCCTAGCTCTCTGTGCGGATCTGCAAAGGATTTACAGCCTAATATCTAGTGCAAGCAGAATCCATGAGAGGAGGGTTAATGATTCCCCGTCGGCGCCACTACCACTCCCCATCTCCGCAATGTGTGGGCGGCTCGTTTGCGCCAGTGCGTATGATGATTCTAGTGCTCCCTAACGTTCTGCGTACGAACCACCATAGCATTTGCCCCATTGTGCTGTCTCGGCAGTGCCGCAACGATGGCGGTGGCTTTGCGATGAACACGTTTTGCTATCGGCCACAAAAACAATAACCATGTGACTGCTTATCGCTGTCATGAACCGGTGCGAGGAAAGCGTATCGTTCGTATGCGGAACGTTAGGAAGCACTAGAATCATCGTGCACACTGACGCGTGAGCGAATTTGTCACGTGGCATATTTTTTTTTTGTATTTCGCGAGCATTTGTAATTAGCAGAAAACACTAATACTTAACAGATATAATGTTCAATGCTGTCTAATCGGACGTTTTCCAAACCTATCTGCAACTTTGCCATCGATATTTTTTATCTAACTTCGTTTCTTGATAAGTTAGTGAATTAAACAGGTCTAATTAAACAGTATTTGAGAGCACAAAAAATAGTCCGACTAACTCCAGGCAACGGTGAGCAACATGCATTTGGTCGCGTCGTAATTACGTGTTACGGCATATTTTTAAACTCTGGCTCAAGTTACCTGGGAAATCCTATATATATATTTGGGGGGGGGGGGGGGGTATGATGTCTAGAACGGCTAATTTTGGCAGCTGGTGGTCGATGTGAAGGCGTGTAAATAATGAAATCACCCGAAAGATTAAGGCATGAACAAATTTAGCAAGGTGTCAGAAACCCCTCAATTCGCCCCCTTCCTCAAGTTATACAACCCTGTAGTGCACCCAGATTTCCAGGGGATTTCGTGCACTGAAGTGGGCAAGGCGATTCTAGCCAGAGCAGGCATCACCTCTCCTCTGACTAAAGAGAGAGCAGTTCCTCATCCAGACACTGTAAGGTCGAGTATCCACCCCGTCACCGCACTTTTTTTTTTTTTGTGTATGAAGTACGACCGTCGGCCAAGACGAGCAACGACCATTTTTTTTTATAAAAGCCCCCAACTGTCACCGTACAGAACGCGTTTTTATATTGATGATCGAACACCTATAATTCAGCCACACCACGACCATGCTGTTCGCTTTTGCGTTCCTTCCATGACGAAATTATTTTAGGCACGCAGGCGGTGAAATCAACAATCTCGTTTTGTGAACTCTTACAGCAGGTAGAGAAAGTAATGTGAAGAGCAGGCAGCTGTGCACTCACCAGGCTGTGAAGATGGGGACGAACCCAAAGCTTGTCCAATTCCTACAAGTAGCCCAGATGCAAGCACGGCAATTTGACAGCCTTCATTGCTGTGAGCAGGCATCATTGAAACATACCCACTACTAGGTCCCCCAGGACGGTCAGGATAGGTGGCGTGAAACGTGGGGTGGCCTTAAAGGGGCCCTGCAACACTTTTTGAGCATGGTCAGAAAACATTGCCGATCGGCAGTCGAAGCCCCCAACAACACGCGAGCCAAATACTTAAAATAAATTCTCAAGGTCAGCTAAAAATTGTTTTTCGTCCTTTCGGCAAATTATGCTACACACTCAAAATTCCCTGCGTTACAGCCCCAATTATCACGCCATTGGCTGATTTGAGCATGGCGCGCTTGGGAGTTACTTTTTTTATGTGAATCTTAAAAGAGAGAAAAGAAGATAAAAGTGAGCCCCGTAACTGTCTGCATCACAGTGCGACACCTCAATAGTAGCCCACGAGGGATGTTGGTAAGGAGAGATTAAAAGGATAGGATTGAAAGGTATAGAGATAGAGAGAGGAGGAAGGAGAGAGCGTGGCACAGGGACAGCGACATCTGGAAGTAAGGAGAAGATAGGAAAGATGGACACGGTCGCAGGAGTCCGAGTACGGGGCACCACTCAGCGAGAGCTCTTGTCGGCGGCAGGAGATGGCGTAGCGCGAGCCAGTCGGCCAGAGCTGCGCTGTCGTCGCGTAGATCGCGGGGGCACAACCGGTTGACACGAAATCCGGCGAGCGAGTGAGGCGTCACGCTGACTAACGACCTGACATAGAACGCCACGTTGCTCACCCGTGCTTCCAAAATGTTGGAACGATCTTCCTCACGTTCTATCGTTTGCTGAAACTAAAAGTTGCTTCTTTCTGTGTCTTTTTCTGTGCTAGCCAGTGCTGAACAGCAAGACCCTTACAAAACGTTCCCGACGACCTATAGTGGCGAGTCGTATCCGTCATACGCGGATGCATCCATGCCTATGATACATGTTGTTTTACGAGTCAAAACCACGATATGATTATGAGGCGCACCGTAGTGTAGGGAAATTTCGACCATCTGGTGTTCTTTAACGTGCACTGATATCGCACAGTACGCGGGTCTCTTCACCTCTATTGAATTGCCGTGGCCGGGACAGAACCTTCGGGTCACCAGGCGAGCGCCGCTACGTCACCGCAGCGGGCAGGAGAAATAACATATGTGAAATGCCATGAAGTTTTGATGGAACACCTTCATGGGAATTGCAGACATTGCTGCAGTTATATATGATAGAGATAGTTTACACGCACGGGAACTATTCCTTTTCAAACGCTTGACATCACAGCTGCCACGTAAATATTTCTTACCGATGCAATAAAGAGCGCGTCGTGTTTACAGAATTTTATCTCAACCTTTTTTAAGCAAACCCAGTCACTGATATCCGCGCCAGATATACAGGAAAACGCTACGCTTCGAAAAGAACCGTGAACGGCGTGCAGTTCGCTACAAATTGTACATCGTTTGCAGCTCTCGTGGCGCACTATAAGGGAGTTAGATGTTGCGCACACCCACACCAACTGGGAAAATGAACGTAGAAATAAAAAGAATCATTACACGCAGCCGTATGCGAGACATGGCACGCGGCCACGGCTGGACTAGAAAGGCTGTGGCTAAAGTGGCAGCGCCAGCGCGCAACCGGCCTGAAAGCTTCACGCATCCACATGGAGCGTTCGAAGGGGCGCCACCGTCGCTCGCGAAAGGCGCGCAGAAGAGGAGGCGGCGGAGGGGAGAGCAGTTGACGCTACTTCTACGAAGTAGAGGGACTTTTTACGCCGCGGGAGGCCATTACGATTCGCTCGCAGGATTTCAAGCTGGACGTTTGTACCCTCGCGATCTCCGACGCCAGCGTAGCTCCCGCCGACTGGTTCGGCCTCCGCGGTCTCCTGACACCGTGCAGCTCTCGCATTGTGGCGCCACGCCCTTGGACTGCTTCGACCGGATCCCCACTTTCCTATCTCCTTCTTTTTTCCGTCGCTTGCCTGTCTTCTTCTCCGTCTATTTTCCTTCTATTCTTTTTATCCCTCCTTCCCCCCACCCCTATAAGGCACTGCGCCGTGTCGCCTGAAGACAGACAGAAATTAGGTGCCTTTTTTCTCTTCCTTCTAACCACTACCACCACCACTTTTACGAAGTAGAGGGACTTTAGTCGGCACGAAATCCAGAGAGCGAGTGGGAGTTACTGGGTCGCCGCAGGAGGCCAATACGAGTCCGCACGTGCGCATGCGATCGCACCGAAAAGCGGCGCGTTCGAAGGAAATAAAGAAAGAAAAAGTGCACAAGGTGACGAGACATTCTTCCCTCGTGTCATTTCTCCCTGCTTAGACTCCAGCGCTTTTGTTGGGACGAAATCAGATAGAAAGCATGCGACGAATCTTTGCAACCTCCCCACCTTTCTTATATATATTCCTTCTATTTCTCTCTCTCTCTCTTTGAATTACACTCGTGTTGGACAGATTTTAAAAATTTTACGGTGGTCATTTCACGAGGCAATAAGCTTCTTTACTGCATCCATTCCACCAGTACTTGGAAAAGTGTTGCAGGGCTCATCCAAATAATTAATATCTGGGGTTTCAAGCTCTGAGACCACGATATCGTTATGAGGCAAGATGGAGGCGGAAATGTTGTAGGCCCGTGTACTCAGATTTGGGTGCACGTTAAAGAACCCCAGGTGGTCGAAATTTCCGGAGCCCTCCACTACGGCGTCTCTCATAATCATATGGTGGTTTTGGGACGTCAAATCACACATATCAATCAATCAATGAGGCAGGACGCATTTGGCCTCCGAAATGAGACCGCCACGACCGGGGTTGGGCCCGCTACCTTCGGGCTAACAGCAAATAACCACAACCAACGGCGAGGTTGACACGGTGTTCAATAGAAGGTCACATTAGGAAGGAAGCAGACAACATAAGCTGTAAGCGTGAGCCACGATGTTGATATCGCGGACGTGGATCGGGGTTATAGTAGTAATTGCTTGTGGCTGCAGTTGGTAACACGCAAGGTAACAACCACCCTATAAAAAAAAAAACGCCCTTGTTTTCTGTCCCGCTTATTTTTGGAGGGTCAGTGATTCACTAGAAAAGAAATGTAGCAAAGGTGGTGAGAAGCTTTTTCTTCTTTTTCTTTACCGAGGCGGACAGATGGATTTTATGACAACGATGAAGTAATTTTTGCGAGCACTTTCTGGGACGACGTACTGTGCTGTCATGAAGGCAGGGAATCGCAATCATAATTTTCCACTGACTATTCATAATGTGCTGCCTTCTAACGATGGCACTGAGCAAGTCGATAGGGCAACCTTGCGTGGTGACGCATCGTAAAAACCATACTCTAGCATCGTGCGGCTTGGAGTTAAGGTTGCCACCTTGCCCCCTGCGCCCCCCAAATGAAAACAAGAGTGAGTGAGTGAAACAACTTTATTTGGTCCACAATAGACGCGAGTAAACTCAGCGTCACCTGGCTAGGCCCACTCGGGGACCATCAGGTTAAACCTGACGGCCCTCGCGCGGGCCCTCTGGACGGCCAGGATTTGAGAGGTCTGGTCCTGGGCCTTAATGAGTCGCTTCATTTCCTCTTGGGTGAAAGGGGGACCGGCAGAGGCGCAGCCCCACAGTACATGCTCGAAGTCCGCATAACCACCACACAGGGGGCAGTCCGGGCTTGGAAACCGTAAAAAAAAAAAAAAAACCCAAGCCTCTGACGGGAAGGGAGGAGGAGGCGTGCGGGATGGGTTAACAGGAGAATAAATCTATGTTGAACAATAGACACCATGTCAGCTCTTCAGCCATTCATTATAACACTGCTTCCCTTCAGCAAAACAATCTTGACGTACCTATGACCAAATAGTCGTACAGTGAGCAAACCAACATAAAAACACTCGTGATTGGAATTACGCAATCGTTTAATGCTTTGAATGTGCTGCACTGAAAATTAATCGCAATATTTTGCCAATAGAAATTTCTTTTTTTTTTTGCGTCTGAACACACCAGGCAAGTGGTACTAAAGATACAAACTAACATAAAAACGCGTTCAGTGCACTTGCGACAAAAATGTCGGATATCCATATATATTGGTATCTAATTACTTTGAAATAACCCGGTTCAGCCGACGCTTCAGCGTTAAAAAAATTTTCTGGCCATGATACATCGAGTGCTGAACGTTTACGTCACTTTAACCGCAAGTATACGTCATAAAAAGAAGATATAAAACATGGCCTTGTGCTTGCTTGCTTCGCTGCAAATGTCGAAAGACGACAGTCTTCTGTTTGGAGAGAGAATAAAACATTTATTTGTGACCGATGAAGGAATGTCGGTGAGTGGGATCCTTAGTCCGGGATCCAATTGGCACGAGCCGCTGTTCTCGCTCGTCTCACGAGGGCCTCTTAGATCTTCGGATCCGAGCTGGACAGAGCTGCCTCCCACCCTACAGTGTTGTGCTGTGCTCTGGGTTGTAGAGGTGGATTGTGTGGGCATTCCCATACCATGTGGTACAGGGTGGCTGTTTTAGTGACGCAGAACTTGCAATGTGGTGCGTATGTGTCGGGATCTATCTTGGACAGTATGTATGGATTGGGGTAAGACAAGGTCTGCAGGCGACGCCACGCTATACCTGAGATTATTTACTGAGCTTTGGCCTCGGGGGCGGAAGTTTCTGTCTTTCGAGTCTTTGATGTTCTTGAATATCTGTCCATGTTAGGATCGGGTCCATACGCATAGTCGAGGGTGGGTGCGATATGCCGGGGTTGGAGGTCCGGAAGAGTAATTCTCGGGCCGAGGCATGGGCGAGCTCATCGCCTCTAACTCCACAGTGGCCGGGTATCCATATCAGCTGTTTCCATTCGCCCTTTAAGCGTGAGGACGAGAAGTGTGGCAGCTTGGGCTAGTTGGTATGGCATGACGATAGTTATAGCGCGAGAACAAATCGACGACACAGAGACAAGAAGGACACGAAAGACACGAGCGCTGTTGTGTAAGAAGTCGATGCGCAATTAGGCCAATGTAGCCTTTACAAAAATTTCGGTAGGCTGCTTTTGAATCTGTTAGAATGAAGGTGGACCTTGGGTTTCGTAGGGCGAGGTCGATTCCTGCTTCTTCCATACTAGTTGTGCCTGTGTCCTGGGCTGATATACAATCAACCTGTTTTCCACAATGAATGACCCTTGTTGAATATTCGCTGGTCCAGCTGCATCGACAAAGAAGGAGCCCTCAGTATCTGAGTAGTTGTGAACTTTTGCCCGTGCCCGACGTCGATGTTGGTGGAACTGAGGATGCAGGTTGCGTGGTAGTGGTTTGATGATGAAGTCCTGCCTCCATTCATGTGGGATACGTAGTTTTCCCCTTCTCTCAATGGGGGCTTCGATGCCAAGTTCTGATAGTGTTTTCCGTCCCGTTTTAGTGATGGCGTGGCGCATGACTTGATTAGTGTGGTGTGCATGAAATATTTCTGATACTAGTATTGTGGAGCCCCATTTGAAGCAGACGTTCCCTAAGTGTCCGCGGGGGACGTTTAGAGCCTTCTTGAGAGTCGCACGTATGACTCTGTCTATTTTGTGCTCGTCTGCTTTCAAGGCCCTCAGGTAAGGATAGCTATAGGTTGTGCGACTTATAACAAATGGCTGAATGAGTAGGCGCTGTGTGAGATATGGATCCCATCTGGCAGTAACGTCAGGAAGCTACGAGGAGCCACTGGTAGGTAGCAGCACCGTATCGTCTTAGCGAAGAGTAGGAAACACCCACTTTGTCTCATTGTCACATTGTCAGCGCAGCGTAAGAAACACTATATCGGCCAGCGAACATGAATTCCCTCACGGATCAGCTGTCAGCGCTGTTCTTGGAAAGTTGTCAGCTCTTCGGGCGTTCGTACAATTAGTGCCTTCCCCATGTGGAAGCTGTAGGAAACTGCTACCCACGTGGAAACTGCTGCGCGCGGCCGGCTTGGCGACACGACTGCAAAGGGATGAACGACGTCACTGACGGCGCAGCCAATGGCACGCATGCTTGGGTACGAGGCAGACAATGCCGCCACTAACGGCGCTAGCAGTGGCGCAGACACATGCATGCGACATAGAGAACTGACGGCGCAGCCAATGGAGACCGTTATTATGGCTCGTGGCAGACGGATTATCGTTTCGCCTAGCGCCACATTAAAGCTTTCGCTGTAAAAAGAGAAATAAAATTGGCCGGGCCTCCTGGATGACAGGTGACGTCTGAAACGTCTGAAAACGTGCATGCTATATCCCATGATATAGTTGCATCTTAATCGTTAACCTTGATATACTTTTAATTTCGCATTACACTGATATGCTGCGGTGAAAGTGACGTGTTCCGCATGCGATAAGCTAGTGTCAGAGAATTGACTTTAGAAACACCCCCCTTTGTCCCCGTTGTTACGTTTTAGTGATGGAATTGGCACTGCTTTTCAAAAGATTTACGGGTGTGCCCATACAATCAGGAGAATAACTCGATATTGAAGTCTCTCGCGCAAATCTCAGTGCACTTTTTTGCATGACAGAAATGTGCTGCGGTGTTAAAATGACTTAAATCTCGCACGTACGGGATAGACCAGGGCGAAAACATTTCCAAACAGCCGTCACTTACTATATATATTGTGCGCCGGATTCCTTTTGGTCTTTTAGTTCACAAGTACAAGTTTTTTCACTGCTAATACAGCAATAATCGCATGGGTCAGGCATGCACCCCTAAAAGCGGGCTCTACACTTCGACCCTTTCAAGCTTATGCGTCTTCAATTGTGCATCATTGTACGATGGCTTATGTCCGCTAACATAATCTCCTTGGGTCGGACACACAGCGGCAAGCGAATCTTTTGCGATTTGAGAAAGCAGCCATAACAATTAAGGAAGAAGGGCGCAGTGCCTAATCTGTGGACCTGCCGCCACAATAAATCACGGATAAACTATAAGGAATAAACCACACAATCATGTTATGTATGTGGGAGAAAACCGTCGTGAGAAGTGGGCTGTTTGGCCTACTGAGGCTAGACAGTGCGTGGTCCGGTAAATAAAGATGAGCTTTATCCGGTCGACCGAACGATAAATTGATTTTGTGGTCTGGTCTACTATATATTACCAGAGGAAATTGCCAACGCCCAGTACAACGCAGACACCGTGAACGAAGAGAAACGCTGACGGTGCCATTACGATAGATGAAACCAGCCGCAATGCACGAGCCAGCCCTGCATGTGCACGAGCTTCGACCAAGCGACCAACGAGTGCGAAGAAGACGACGACGGTGTTCCAGACAGAGGGTCGCGAGGGCTACGGACCTTCGGTTCTTAACTGCTGTGCGTCTTTCGCCTTGGGCACAAGTTCGCACTTCATAAACAGCGTAAATATAACATCCTTGTGAGGTTGTTACATTTGCTGGTGGAAATGCAACTTGGCTGGTCATAGGGGTGGTGGCTCCGTCGCCCTTGACACTGGTGTAAGCTCCACGGCTTCCGAATAGTCAGGACTTTAACTTCGCTCTCTTGTGGGGCTTGGCCTCATCTGCCCGGCACCTCCACCAGAAAATGCAACAGATGTAACTATCTCACAACAAGGATGCTCTATTCACACCACTTGTCCCCAAAGCGAAAGAAGTACAGCAGTTAAGAAAGGACCGACGGTCAATAGTCCTCGCGAGCCTCGAACACCGTCTTTTTCTTCTTCACGGCCACTCGGTCGAAGTGGTGCTGTCAGCGTTTCTCTTCGTTCACGACGTCTCTGGCAATTTCCCGTGGAAATTGTGAAATAACTGGTCACGGCATTTGAAGCACCAAGACTATATTTACATTATTTACACATATAGCAGTTAACGCTTCATGGCGGACGATTTCTTCTTTCTCTTCTTCCCTTCTTTTGAGTTCATGCGTTCTTTTCGATGGCTGCTTCTTCTTCATCATCTTCCCAAGGAAAGATAAATATTCAATACCCTCCGCCCACCGAAAAGTCGCGCACTTTGAGTTCATTACAGTGACGACAGTTCTACCGGGTAAAGAAGCTGGACAGGTCGTCGTATTACAGAGCCTGTCAGAAGTTTAACTGAGCAGCTTCTCGATTTTGGTCACGTGCACGATGTACATCTTGGATTGTCCCCATCTTCCATAGCTGCCGTGGGATGCTTTCTTCATAAAGAAGAACGAATCGTAGAATGTGCTGTCCCGGTGAGTATTCCGGATGGGTTTCGGCACCACTTTGCGAAATAACCGGTCACGGCATTTGAAGCAACAAGACTATAAACGCTTCATGGTGGACGCTTTCTTCCTTCTCTCCTTTCTTTTGAGTTCACGCGTTGTTTTCGATGGCTGCTTCTTCTTCACAATCTTCTCAAGGAAAGATGAATATTCAATAGCAATATTCTATGGTCTAGTGCACAGAAACAGAGTGGCGGGCTGCTACTGCAGCGCATTGTTTATGCATTCTTCAAGGCCCACTGCACACAAGTTGATCGTATGGTCCACAAAATAAAGGGATGGTTTATTTTAAGCCCTGTGATCTGGACCACAGAATAGGCACTGCCATAGGAGTGCGCACGGTTGATATGTGGGGTTTAACGTCCCAAAGCCACCATACGAGACGCCGTAGTGGAGGGCTCCTGAAATTTCGACCACACGGGGTTCTTAAACAAGCACCCGAATTCGAGCACACAGGCCTACAGCATTTTCGACTCGCTCGCTGGATTCCGTGCCGACCGGTTGTGCTTTCGCGATCTCGAGACGACAGCGCAGCTCTGGCCGACTGGGTTGGTTCTACGCCACCTCCTGCCACCAGTTTCCTACGACGACGACAGCGTAGTTCTGGCCGATTGGATTAGCCCTACGCCATCTCCGGTCGCCAACAAGAGGTCTCGCCAGTGGTGCTCCGTCCTCGGACTCCTGCAACCGTGTCCTCATGTCCTGTGTTCTCCTCACTTCCGTCGCTTTCTGTTCCTGCGCCTCACTCTCTTCTTCCTCTCTCTAGCTTTTAATCCTATCCTTTTATTCCCTTCTCTACCCTCCATCCCTCATGAGCTACTGTTGAGGTGTCCTCTCCTTGAGAGACGGTTATGGGGATCACTTTTATCTTCTTTTCATTTAAAATCACTTCCCTTCCATCGAAAATGCAGCCGCCGCAGCAGAGATTTGATCCCGCGACATGCGGGTCAGCAGCCGAGTGCCTTAGCCACTAGACCACCGCGATGGGGCAGGCGTGCGCACGGGGTGGAGGGGGTGTCGGCACCATACATGGGCATGATAGGGAGGGGGGCGCTGCGGTAACCTTCGCCTACCCCCCTGAAGTGGGCACGCACATGGGCACTGCGCTGGACATTCTTGCATTCATTGTATGTGACAAACTGTGGTTCGACTCTACTTTGGCTATGCCAAGAAAAGGCCTAGCAAACACAGAAGATAAGCAGCTTTGCTGTTATACACAACGATAGTGTTAACCTTTTTTTTTTTTCACTTACGGATTGCGTAGACTGTAAGATAGATAGATTAATACAGCTAAAACGGCAGTGACGGGGACACGAGGTCCCAGGTTTCTTCAGGCCAGTAAATTAAGTATACAAATAAAGAAAAATCCCTACCTGCAATCTTATGTTTGCATGCTCACATGTATAGGCGTGTACTCTAGGAGGTGTATCCCCCCCTTTTCCCCTCAAAAGAGAGGGGGAGGGGGGCAAGGTTTGTTCTATACATTGACTTAGTAAGGGGGGGGGGGACAGTGGTGGGATGAACCTTAGCCCTTCAATGGGCAACCCTGAACGCACCCATGCGAACATGCTCACATTTTGCTAATTTATCGACACTGCCAATAGAATGCAACAAACAACATGGCACTGCACCCCTAGCTCCACCAGATAAAGGGTGCGACAAACAAAATGCTCTCGGGGCAAAGACACAAATACATGATACAAAAACGAGGCCACTCAGACAGGTATTCACAGGCAAAAGAAATACTTTTACGACAAAACTCGTGTGCACACTTTTCAACTCCCGGGCTAAGCGGGCAGCACCCCCATCATGTTTACTCTTTTAATGACACAATCTAAATATGCCTGACCCCAAAAATGCACTTCTGAAGCAGTGCCATCGGCATGTGTCAACCTTTGTGCATTCTCGCGCCACAGTCCAGGACGATAGTGCTTCCCATTTCACTGAAAAGGTCAACAGTTTGGCGCGTGCTCCCACGGGTTTAGATTATTCCACTTAACTGTACCTGCCGAGTTCTCCCTGCTGTTTCAGTTCATGAAGGTAGGTAGGTAGGTATAAACTTTATTTTTCCTTTGTAAAGGAAAGGTGCAATGGAAGAGAGATGAGGAGAGATTGCTACGCTCGATAGTCCTCCGCAACCCTCTCTGCCCAACCCAGGATGGCCTCCTGGACGTCGGGTTTCAAGCTGCGCATGGCAGCCTCCCACTGCTCCTCATTACTAATTAGTTTTCGAAGGGACGGTGGAGGGGGGTGCTTAGAGCACCCCCACATGATATGATTAAGATTTGCTTTCTGTGCGGAGCAATATTTACAGGAGGAGGACGGGTAAAGAGAAGGGTACATGAGGTGAAGAATGTAAGGAGAAGGAAAGGTGTGAGTCTGCAGCTGTCGCCACAGTACTTCGCGCCTTCGTATGGATTTCGACGTTAGCGGCGGTAAGGATAAACGACCAAGGCGGTAGTGACTACAGATGTCGTGAAATGTTAAAAGGCGATCCCGCGCAGCAAACGGTGCCGTTGTCGGAACGTGGCCTGGCTCTTCCAGCGCCTGCGCCCGGAACGTAAATCCTCGGGCGCTGGCGTGAGCCGCCTCGTTACCGGCAAGGCCCGCGTGCGCGGGAGTCCATATTAAAGCCGTGTCTTGTTGCGGGGGATGGGCCAAAAGGAGGGAGAGGGCTGTTTTGGACACCCTACCCGCTCCAAAATTGTAGATGGCAGTTTTTGAATCACTAATAATAAGTGAATAATTTGGAACTGTAAGGGCCAGAGCTATGGCTGCTTCTTCCGCCTCCTCAGAAGAGGAAGCAGAAATAGAAGCAGCAGCAGATATCTGACCTAGCGAATTCACAACTGAGAGGGCGAAAAAAGGACGAGTACTGTATTCGGCAGCGTCAACGTAGAGCACTTCTTTAGAAGTAGAAAATCGTTTTTCGAGAGTTTTTGCACGCTGTCGTCGACGTTGCTCGTGGTGCACAGGGTGCATGTTTTTAGGGAGCGGCGGAATGAGTAGATTCTTGTGTATTTCACGCGGAATAGTGTGTTTGGCGTTAGTGGTTGGAGTTGGCCTGATACTGAGGGTATCGAGTATGTATCTTCCGGTCTGTGTGTTGGAAAGACGAGCATATTGTGAAGTTAAGTGTGCTTCAATAAGTTCCGTTAAGGTGTTCAATGTGCCTGTCTCCATGAGCCGTGCGGTGGACGTTCGAATGGGGACTCCGAGAGCGAATTTGTAGATTTTACGTAACAAAGTGTCTACGTTATTTTGTTCTCTTCTCAGAAGGAACAGATAAGGGAGAGAATAAGTCACTTTATTGAGGACGAAGGCTTGGATGAGGCGGAGGAGCTCTGCCTCTCGTAGCCCGCCATGCTTATTAGATATCCTGCCTATAAGGCGTAGAGTGTGGTCCACAGTTGTTTGAAGTGCTTTAATGGTGTGTGTGTTTAGTCGATTTCGTTGTATGTGTAGTCCAAGCACCCTGAGTCTGTCAACTTTAGGCACGGGTGTATTGTTCAGTGTTATTTGTATATCAGAGATGTGCTTTTCAGAGCCCCGATGGGCAGGAAGGAGGAGCAGTTCAGATTTAGTGGGTGAACAGGTCAGATTCATGTTACCCGCACAAACCACCACCCTGTCAGCAGCAGTCTGCAGAGTTTCCTGAATGTGACCATCGGAGCCGCCTGTCATCCAGAGGGTAATATCATCTGCATAAAGTGAAAATTTGAGATCTGATATGGATCTCAGCGTTCGAGCCAGCGGCATCATCGCGATGTTAAAAAGGAAAGGTGATAACACTGATCCTTGAGGTGTGCCGAAACTCCCCAAGGAGTAAGAACAAGAGTGTTCAGACCCAATGTAAATAGTTGCCGTACGGTTCGAAAGGAACGCAGATATGTAATCATGAATCTTTTTACCAACGCCTATAGCGCTCAGTTCACTCAATATGGCAGTGTGGCTGACGTTGTTAAAAGCCCCATGGAGATCGAGACTGAGAATTGCTTGAGTATCGAGACTAGAGTTAGGGATAATGATGTCATGCTTCAGTCGAAGCATGACATCTTGACTGGAAAGGGATTTACGGAAGCCTATCATTTCGTGAGGGTATAAGTTGTGTTCTTCTATAAATTTGCTAAGGCGGTTGAGGATTACATGTTCAAGTGTTTTCCCGATGCATGAAGTGAGGGAAATCGGACGTAGGTTGGCTGTGTTTATGGGCTTACCAGGTTTTGGTATGAAAATAACTCTGGCGTCCTTCCACGCAGCCGGCAAGGTAGAAGTGTCGAAGCAGTGGTTAAAAAATTTAGTGAGGGCTATAATTGAGTTTTCATCTAAGTTGCGGAGAAGTTTATTATTGACGAGGTCAGGGCCTGGTGCAGATGAGGTGCGAAGGTTCGCAAGCGCGTGTCTAACCTCAGCCTCCGTTATGGGGCTACTGAGATCATCATTTGGTTGTCCGATATAGTCAGGTGCATCGTATCGATACGCGCTGGGTAGGTGTTTGTCGCGAAGATCATTAAAAAGAGTGTTTAAGTTACCTTTGTGCGAGTGAAGTAGTTTGTTAATGTGATGATTATTTGCGGTACGTGATATGGTAGGGTCTAATAAATGCCGCAGGAGCTGCCATGTCATCTTGCTGTCTAGGTGGCCATGCATGCTTTCGCATTTCTGGGTCCATTGTTGACAAGCAAGCTGTATGGCATAGTCCTGAATTTGCAAATCGAGTCTCGCAATTCTCAGTCTCAGTCGGCGATTGTGTCGCCTCTTCTTCCAGCGTTTGAGGAGAGATTGCTTAGCTTCCCACATGTGAAGAAGTCGGGTGTCAACTATTGTAAAAGGCGTATCAGGTGGTAACATGGTGGTATGCGTTTTTGTGTCAGTGTGCAATTGCTGTACCCATTCCGAGATATCATCTATCTCAGTAGGCGCCGAGCAGTGACGGGCCTCGCGAAACTTGTTCCAGTTAATAAGGCTCAGGCGCTTGGGAGCTAAAGGTTTGTGTCGGAAGTGTATGGTAGTTTGAATAATGTAGTGGTCACTACCGAAGTTAATGTTCAGGTTGGTCCATGTGACAAAGTGAACGCGATGGCTGAGTGTAAGATCGGGAGATGTATCTTTAGCTACACTATTACCTAATCTAGTGGGCATGTCTATATTGTTGTGGAGGGTGAGGCGGTGATCCTGTATGTGAACCCACAAAGCCCTACCCTTGGGTGTAGAAACAGAGTGGCCCCATACTTGATTTGGTGCATTAAAATCACCAAGTATTAGGAGAGGGTGATGTTTCGCGGCCGCAATGGCTCGGGCAAAGAGAGTATTGAAGCGATGGTGTTTCGCCTGTGGCCTACTATAGACGTTTAATACGTATAAAGGCGATTCTTGAGTTTTACAAGGAAGGACCTCCAAAAAGTTGTGCTCCACATCGACGCCGTCGAAATTAGAGTGAGTTACCGTCAAATGTTTTTGCGTTAATATTGCAGTATCGGGAGAATTTAGAGATTTAGTTTGGTGTACACTGTAACCGGGAAAAGTTATGTTTCCGTGGGTCTCTTGTAGGGCAATGACTGCAGGGGGTTTGGGGCAGGAGGCCAAATATTGTTGAAGAGTCGCTTTCTTTTTGCGGAACCCCCTGCAGTTCCATTGCCATACTACAAAGTTCGAGCGATTAGGGTTTGCAGCCATTGTCGGGAGGGGGTGTAGGAGAGAAGGCGGGTACGGCTATATTTGGATTATTGGCCGTGACGGCCGCAATCCATGCAGTGGTCTGCTGCATTTGAGTTTGTACAAAATCTAGAAACTTGTCAAGTTTGTCATTTATGGCAGCTTGGCCCGTCTCCTGAGCTGTGAATCTGCTCTCTATGTGAGAAATCTTACTTTCAATGACGGCGAATTTCTTCTGTGTTTTATTTTCGAGGGCGTTTATCCTATCGTTAAGAGTTAGAACTGTGTCGCTGAGAGATTCTTCTTCGCGTGGTGTGGCAGGGGTTTTGCGCTTATTTGAGGGTGGCAGCTGGGAGGTGTCTCGAGGCATTGTAGTGTCCATGTCAGTAGGAGGAAGAGGTATCGTGGGTTCAACAGCAGGGGGCGATTGAGCAGGAATGAAAGATCGTGGTTCGGAATGCTGCGAAAGATTGCTATATAAGGGGCATTCGGGATTGTAGCTCGAGCTTTAACTTTTGAATTTCTGCCTTGAGGCTAGCGTTTTCAGCTAGAACTTTTTCTAGGCTAATGTTTTGAGATAAGGAGCAGTTAGAGGAAGCTGCCTGTGCCCAGCTTACCTTTAATGGGTTTGGCAGATGACTGGTGGAATGGGGGTTCGTTGACTGGGTCGGGAAGTCAAGTTCTTTGGGAGTCGAGTTTGGGCCCCGCCTCTTGCTCTTGCTGCGACCCCGCTGTGGGCCACGCTCTTGCGAGCGATTAAGGCTCGGTGTCCGGGATGATGGAACTTCTGAGGGCTTAGGTGTCTGGTATTTAGGTGTCTTAGTCTTGTAACGCTGTTTGCACAATGGGGAACCGGTGATGTGAGCTCCACCACACACGACACAGACGGGTTCACATTCATGGTCCATTGAGGAATCCTTCAGTCCGCACTTGTGACAGATTGCATCGGGAGTAGAGGGGCAGACATCCTGGCGATGTCCAATTTTTCGGCAACGGGTGCAGGCTTCCACCTTCAGTCGGAATGGGCGGCAGCGAAGCGTGCAGCCTTCGTAGTTGATGTAAAAAGGGACGTGCGTGCCACGGAAAACAACCAAGATGGTTTCGGTGGTGCTCAGTCGGCGAGCGGCCCCAATGGTCATGGCTGGATTACATCTTTGGAGGGTTGGAAGGATTTCCTCGTCAGCGTAATCCAGAGGGAGATGAAACCTTCCACGACAAGAATCTACAGGGTCGGCAACGTGGGTGACGACTTCGTAGGGGACTCCGTTGAACTTTAAGGTCCGGATGTTGTGGTATAAATCTGCTCGGTCCATGCTTGACGTACTCACGAGCACTGTGTGACTGGTGGGATTGACCCTGATTTGATCAGGGCTGCTGATGGGAAGTCCAACTGCTTTGAGAACGAGTTGTCGTAAGACACAGGGGTGCAACTTGGTACAGTCGAGACCCCCGCGTATCCGAAGAATCACCTTGTAGTCCGCATCGGGCAGTGGTGGAGGTTTAGGCTCCCATGAAGATGGTTTCTTCAGATCCGCTGCGCAGGTGTCAGCCGATGAACCAGTGGGACGAAGGTCAGCATGTAGAGCACGCCATGAGCGAGCGGCGTCGCCTCCAGCAGCGACGCCCGCTGCGACGCTGGCCGCGTCGCGCTGGGCGCCTCCACTCATACTAGGCCGGCGGTTAGGCCTAGCGCGGAAGCGGTCGAGCTGAACAATAAACAGTCAGCACTGTTCTCAAGGAGCATTATCACATCCCAACAAGGTGTCGAATGGGTGCCAGGTCCACTTACAGTTGGTGTGATGTGTGATCCAGGGTCCAAGGACCTGAAGAGGTGGTCATAACACGGTAAGTAGCCGGAGCCAAACGTACACACGTCAGCGTTTGATCGGGATCAAGACGCGTCTCCTCAGTTCATGAAAGAACTTTTGCTCGCTGCAGCCTTTTCTTACGACACTGTTTTGTTGTTGAGTTTGTTAAAGGCAATAGCTGCTGGCCTTACTTCCGATTCCGATTTGTAACTGTCACTTTTCTCTCCCCTTGATGGCCACGCAACCGGGATATCACTGTGTTAACCTAATGAAATGCCCCTTTAGTTTTTGAAAGCATTGACTAGTATAAGTATCATAATCAAATAAGTTCAAACCTGCGGATGATAGGCAAGCATTATTTCCAGCACCTCTTTCCAGTCCGCCCTCCTTCATATACTTACCTGATGGTGTTCAGCAAAAGCATAAGAGACCCATGCACTCGCATTTATTCATTATAACAATAATTGTCCCAAAACCACCACATGATTATGAGAGACGATGTAGTAGAGGGCTCCGGAAGTTTCGACTGCCTGGGGGGTCTTCAAAGAACACGGGCCTCAAGCATTTTCGCCTCTATTGAAAATGCGGCCACCAGACCTGGGATTCGATTCTGTGACCTACGAGTCTTGCATTTATTCAGGCAGGATTTGATGGCAACCTGCCAATTTCATAAGGCTGACATCAAGGTGTCCATAAAGAATGTAGTTGAAAAACAAACATAACTGATGGAAGCCGAACCTTGTGAGTGAAAATAAAGCAAGTGCACAGCTGTACAAACATAAGCACAAGTTATAACTGAGGCACACAATGGTGAATGCAAGATATTGTATATAATTCATAATCTTGGAAACTATTTTTTAGTGCTAATAATTCAATGTAGGCACAAATGTCACAGGTAAAATCAGGCATGTTCAATGTGCTGGCCGTTACGAAAGACTACTAAATGTGTAGAAATTCAATCGATCTATGACAGAGTTCTTGAATTCGTGTATGCAAATAGATACCACTATCAAATCATCCACATAATAGTTCCAGAAAAGCCCCCTTTTTTTCACAGGAGAATATCAGGTAGCATTTCTCAGCTGTGCTTTTTCTCATCAACAATAATTTGGGGAACTGTTCGGGTTGCCAGAAATTTGAGGCTAAGCTCCAATTTCGTAATTCTGTGCAGTTACTTTTGCAGCCCAACAAGCCTGTCTACATGATGGTAAAGCAATGCTATTCAACAAGATATGTAATTGGTGAAGCATGCTTGCCAGTGGTTATGATGCTGCTAGATCAACCTAAAAACACCAATACACACGACAAAGGAAGGCACACAGCAGTTTTTGTGAATCTTTGTTGTCTACGTTTATACATTGTTCTACAAACAGAGTAGCCTTAGGTTAACTTGGATACAACATTGCTTAAACTCAGCGCCATTGTTTTCTCCAGTGTTAAAACCCATCAAAATCACTTCCTGCCAACTGTGGTGGTGTTGCAGTGTCTGGAGTGGAAGGTGTTGACACCTCTGATTGGTTTTGAGACAAACTAACATTGGATGGTGTAGAGATCCCTTCAAAGGCACCCTGAGATCTGCTGTAGCTAAGTGTAGGCGTGCTGTGTCGCTGCTGCGAGTGTCGCAGCGAGATCTTTGACCCTGTCCTAGGCTTTGTGGAGCTGTGGATGCTGCTTACTGTGATGTCAGCTGTATGAATTTCAAAAGACCTGCTTGGCATAGATGAAAGTGATACTGTGTCCGACTTCTGGCTATGATGATCTGCTGCACTCACAACAGCAGCCGGTGTCTGTTTATAGCTAGCCGCTGCAGAGCTGGTGGACACTACTTTCTCCGGTATAGAAGACACCAGAGTGCTGTCATGTGAAGAGTTTGTGAATGTTGACTCTGTGCTGTTTGGCTTTTGCGAGCTGGCACGAAGTTTTTCTCCACCTTCTGACAAAGCCGCTGAAGCATTAAGATCATACTTCCATGAGCCAGCGTCACCATCAAGTGTCTCCATTGGAAAGAAATCGGGTGATCCCACTGTACTAGGCATCAATTTAGATGGAATTTGATCAATACCAAGCAGCTCTGACAGCCGCTTAGATGTCTCCATATCTGAAGTGTTGCTGAGCTTGCTTCTAGGCTGACTGACTTCCTCTGGCTTGACTGAGCTGGTTGTATGCTTCCTGTATGCTTGCTTGTTCCGAGCGGTTGAAGAGGTGAGGTCAGCAGTGCCACTTCTTTCTGAGATGATCTGTTTGGCTTTGCTTTGAACAAACTCTTCAGTATACTCGGGTGGCTTCAGTGTCACTGGATTTTTCGTTGGTGCAAGACTGTGCATTGGGTCACTGAGTACGCTTGGATTAGCTGCGCTTTCTTTTGTGGAAGAACGAACACTCCTTTCTCCTCGCAGGACTTGTCCAGGCACTTGCACATCTTGTTTAGCAGCCACTGTCTCAACGGGATTCCTTGGAAGACACAAGAGATAATGAAGGTTTAGCTCCTTTGGCAAAATGTATCGCATGCACTCCGGAGACAAGCTCACCTATTTTCTGAGCGTTTGAGAGCAGTGATGTAGACTTTGAACTTGATAAAAGCTGATTCTATGTTGTTCAGCAGTGAATTCGCAACTAGTGTATATCCAGGCTGCTGGCAACCCTTGCACTGCTTAGAGCGTAGCTGTCGGTTTTCCTCAAAAAGCTGCAAAAGGAACTTTTTTGGATCTCTAGAAGCATGATAATGATAATGGAAACCTTTTAAATATATCATATGTAAAAAAAAACGAGAAAAGAAACAAACCAAACCTCACCTCAAGAAGCTTTCTTTCCAATATCTGTCTGGCTTCCCGCTCTTTTCTCAAGTTTTCTTCGCATTGACGCAGGTCCTCCTTGGATTGCACAGAAATGAGCATAAGGTGTAACAATCAGACCAGACATATATGGTTACACTACACAAGGCAGAGATGAGGTACAGGTTCGTTACATAACATTTTTCTCAAAAATCCATATGAACGCTGACATTATGCTGGACACACAAACTTGACTTTAGCAACCCCCAAAATCTGGATTATGGGTCGTCAACAGAACATTTTTTATAAAAACCTTTCCTCATTTTTGTGCTGGTCTTACACAAGATACAGATCTTACGAACTCTATAAGTAGAGGTTACGTTTTCAGCTATTATACAGTAGACTTTCAGTAAATGGAAATCTGTGAACGGAACTACTGCTTAAATGGAACTATCGCCTCTGCAATGCTTGGTTTCATGCTTGTATTCTGCACCCACATTCATCTCTCAGTAAACGGAACTCCTGTTAAATGAAACACATTTTCCCAGTACCTTTAGGTTCCGTTTACTGAAAGTCTACTGTATTTCAGCTTTGCAGACAATTCACAGCATAATCCTTCTTTGCGAAGTTAGCCATACAGTAATCATTCATATTACTTGTAGACTCTTCCAATCTTTTAACAATATCATGCGAGTGTTAAAACTAGGATAAGATAGTTTCTAATATCGGTGAGAAGGAACGAGGTCATTGATACGATGGTCAGCAACACGGCAATCAGCAACGCACCGACTTCCTGAACCCGTTTTGCTTACACAAATAATCCTACACCCGCATTCTTTGGAATGAAGCCGTCTTATAGTCTACCTTTTGCCGGCACCATCCTCATCATAGTAGTCGCCACACAGGTCATGTCAACAGAGTCAGGAGTGAATAAATGAAACTAAATGATGATAATTACTTTTGCACCAAAAGTAACCATCATCATTTTCATTACACCTTCCCTGTCCAACTGTTTTCGTGCCGTGGAATCAGCTGATTTTTCTTTTTTCTACCTGTGC
This sequence comes from Rhipicephalus microplus, assembly GCF_043290135.1. Classification (NCBI taxonomy): domain Eukaryota; kingdom Metazoa; phylum Arthropoda; class Arachnida; order Ixodida; family Ixodidae; genus Rhipicephalus; species Rhipicephalus microplus. The sequence continues at coordinate 34,284,950 of NC_134703.1, forward strand.
TACCACAGAGGTAGAGATGTGGGCCAAATACTTAGTCACTGACAAGCAAATCCAACAACACCGACATTTCAAAGAAAGAATATCTTAGACTGCCCAATTGTTCGGACATCTGTTGCAGCCCCTTCCACAAGATGGTTGGTAAGCAATACATTCTACATTGTTTGTTATATTGAGGATTAGAACTCACCTCAACCCGTTTAGTTGGATGATAGTGGGGTGATGCAGTTGCAAACTCTGCCGTGAGTGGTGCGGTGACAGTTCTTCCCAGAGAGGATGAGCGCTGCTTCCCTCGTGCACCCCTCCTCTGAGCAAGGCAGGCAAAAAATACCCATCTTGTTACAGATGTAATGTATAGCACTATTCCACTACACTGCATGTGATCCCTTCTGTTCTGCATTTGATTGAACAGTTCACACAACAAGAAGCAAACATTCACCCTTTTCACAGCAGGCAAGCATTCAATTGGTTAAGTCTTCCCATCTTTTTTTTATAACTTTTTAATTAGGAATGAAGTACTTTTGTTTAGAGCTCGACGGCGGAGACCTTTGAGTGACCTTGAGCCATAAGCCGGAACCATTATACAAGCAGTCAGACATGAACAAAACAAGGCATCCGGACAATCGGCGAAGAGAGCTTTGCGGTGCGAATTTCGCGACCTCTTCAGCAGACGGTGCTATGATGCATGTCACAGTATACGTCACAGTATACGGCTACACTATGCGGTACACCAGCGTCTGGCCTGTGAATGCCCAGGCCCGCGTCACATCGTAACCTTAATATGCTAGGTGAAGCCCGAGATTCATCCCATAAAGTGACCGGAAACCTCTTATTGGCGGCCAATGAGAAAGGAGTGGCGCAGTGATACAGACTAGCACAGTGCATGGCACCGTAGCCAGGGCTACCCGTTGCCATATAAAGGTGGTTTTTGGTGATCGAGCCGTGGGGGAGGTGGTCTCGTTTCTAACGCAGTGAAACCACATAACCACTAGACCACCACGATGGGTGCGTTAGTGCTTGCATTTGCTTTCATGGCTCTATTGCCTAGATAGAAATAGAAAGAAGCTAGAGTTGTACTTGATTCTGCTACAAATGACCGCAGTGTCTTTATACAACAAAAATATGCTGTGTGTGTGTGGGGGGGGGGGGGGGGGTTCATGCTGCGGCATGGCAAGACAACCCCGCAATGTTTTGGCATAGTACCACTGTGACAAAAGGAACTGCAAACAGTGCAGCACCTAAGTGCTCCGTTGTTTAGATTTATTTTGAAGAGCTGCTAAACTGGGTGTTATGAAAAGGCACTATGGTCGTACATGAGAGAATCAAGGATGACTCTGGCATTTTTTTCGAATGCCGCAACCTCCCAAGATGTAGTCACTCTGTTCACATCTCTTCAGGGTTTTGCCTGCCCTTGTTGGATCAACAGCAAAGTCAACTGCTCGTACCTTTGAAAACAAGCTTTTACAATCTTATGCATTCACTTGCCTCTTGCGATCTACCAGTTGACCTGCTTCTCTGGTGACAAGGCGGCAGCGGCTGGCATTTGCCCAGAGGGAGGACTTCGTACTGCACGCATACACAACCTACGTATGAGCTAAACAAGTATAAACTTCTCCAAAGCATGAAACATGGCACAGGTATTTTTCATAGGTTTATAATGCTCGTTTCAAGGGTCATAAATGACTTCTCAAGACAATTAGAAAGTGGCTTCATGACTGAAACACGTATGTCACCTCACAAATATCCTTTTGTAAATGTAAAGTTTCTTACGATATCTTTCAAGTGTAGTACAGGTAGTAAAAATGCACAAATAAACAGTTTAAATAAGAAATAAAATAAAATCAATTAAAAAAAAGTTTAGACACCGAATTTCGAGCCTACAGAAAACCTGTTGTAAGCTTCTTCTGCATGCAAGGACACACTGCCAAAGTGCTGGGCACAGCAATGTTTAGAATATGTTTTAACCCTTTGCAGCCCAAAACCTTGTCTATTTGTCCGTTCTGGTAGAATAGTGAAGAAAGCAAAGCTGAAATAAACTTAAGTTCACTTACTACCCTGCTGACAGCGCATAACGTGGTGAAAAAAACACGCATGTGAGTCATCCACATTAGAAATTGTCTTGCAGTGCCCAAGCAAGAACCGTGTTTTGCTGCCTGGCAGGGGCCAACAATGGACAGTAAAAGATTGAGCGGGGACATGGCTTACAGAGACCCAAAAACCAAGAAAAAAAAGTGATTTTTATATTAAATTGTAGAGATCGACAGCTATCCTTTTGCATGTATAGACTGCCAATTTCGATAAAGTCAGTATTTCATCCGCAGTTTATATCTGTGCAACAGGTGCAAGCTGAATGCTAAATCTTTTTGGTTGATATATTTAGCTTATTGGAGAGATATTTTATGATCCCAACAGCACGAGCTGTGATTACTTTTTTATTCTAAAGCCCAAGTTGTATATCACCATATCCTAAGAGCAGAATTTTCACTCTCTAATTACAAGTTTTACAATTTAGATTTGGATTTTTATCTGTGGTAGTCATCATACAAACATTGCCTTTCAATCATCTGCAGACTGACTAGTTATGATTTGATCTGAAAACTGCTTGCACCATTGCATTTATTGAATATTGTATCTATCTATAACATAGTGTACAATTTCTGTGGAGCAGTCTTTTTCCTATTGTCTCAGGAAACAATAGAAAGGCAGTTCTGTGTATCTCATAAACTAGTGTGCATACAAAAAAAATGATCGCATATTTGAAATCAGCATGAAAAACTAAACAAGTCTGTTTAGTTTCAACGGGTTCGGACATAAAATACAACAAGTAGCTGCACACGCCGTTTAACTCTAGGCTTGTGTGAATATTCAAGTACTTCAGATGTTCAGACAACTTTTGGCTGGAGTCTAAATCATCTCCCGGTTTCATACCCAACTAGACAGACTTCTGTCGAATATTTACATTCAAAGCATTAGAGTATTTGAATTTGCTTTAATTTAACTTTAATTTATTGTAATGTGGAAGTATTAGAAATGTAACCTCCCTCTAAACGTGACGTCACAGCAGTGAAGGGGCGATATATACCGAGAACCCACACACAGCCCTTCTCCTCCCTCGGGTCAATTGATTGATTAACGTGTGGGGTTTAACGTCCCAAAACCACCATATGATTATGAGAGACGCCATAGTGGAGGGCTGCGGGAATCGCGACCACCTGGGGTTCTTTAACGTGCACCCAAATCTGAGCACACGGGCCTACAACATTTCCGCCTCCATCGGAAATGCAGCCGCCGCAGCCGGGATTTGAACCCGCGACCTGCGGGTCAGCAGCCGAGTACCTTGGCCACTAGACCATCGCAACAGGGCCTCCCCCGGGTCGCATTTTCGATGGAAGCAAAAATGCTTGAGGTCCGTGTGCTCAAATTTAGATGCATGTTAAAGAACCTAAGATGGTACAAATTTCCAGAGCCTTTGGGATTTGGGACATTAAACCATTAAACACTAACATTTATTATTATCACACACACACGCATGCATGCGCACACACACACACACACACACACACACACACACACACACACACACGCACACACACAAAGCACTGCCACAAAGCACTGCCTTACTGTTAAATGAATGTATTACCCTCACATCTATTCATCATTTTTTAAGTTGAAAAGCTTGTTATTCTGGCTTGCATACTCTGAGCAAAGCAAATTTGAAAACTAACAGATTTTACAGGTTATCACTTCCATTCCATCAAAAGTCAAATCCTGCTACTATTCTAACTTGTTTACAATTCCTTTGAATAAAAAAAAATGACATTCACACACACCTTGTCTCAACCGTTGAAAAATTGTATATATATTGAGCAGATTAGTTAGGTCATGACAGATATGCTCGTTTTTCTTTATAATGTGTGACACATACTATTCGAATTCGATTCAATATTAAGCGACCAGATCACTATTTGCTTCAAACCTATGTTCATTTAACCCTGAAGTGAAACTTTGCGACAACGTGGATTTTTTTTTTAAATGTCTTCACAGTTCAGCATCACTCCAGTGCAGTGAAGCCACCAGTTCAGGAGGCTACATGCAGATTAATATATTCATTTGTTCGTATCGAATACTTTAAATTTGCCAATAATATAAAGTCAAATCAAAGTTAATAAGAATACCTTAATATTCATTGAAATATTCAAAGTGCTCCACTATTTGCACGAGCCTAGCACACCACATTCAGTATGACAGACATATATCATAAAGAGGTCACCTCACACCGTCTTCCATGTCGATTTGAAAACACCTTGGCCGCAATGTCTTTGGCTAGCTCAGCGTCTGTGAAAGCAAGCAAACACGCAACACACAGTCACCAAAATTTTTAACTATACACAAGCAGCAGTTCTTCATGCGTATCTTTGCCATACGACTGAATTGAGTTCCACAAGGGTTAGGCATTCCCACAGAGCCCATGCCCGGAAGACAATTTTTTGCAACTTCGTTTCATCATGGGACGCTGACAGACAGAAGAGTCTCAGCTGGGCATGATAATTAAGGATTTGGTCTGCTGTACATCTGCATCTTGAGGAGTGTCATCACAGAATTGAGCAGTGGAGAGAGATTGCACTAAACAAGTTTATTTCGAGTTGCATAGTTATGTCTTTGTATCTGTTGATTGAGATTACTGGCATGGTAGATAATGACGAGGCCATCCTGTTCGCCATGAATACATTCTCTGTGACTGCTTCCACATGCCATGCCTTGCGATGTGCCAAAGATTCCAATACTGTGGCCCGTGAGCCTCTCGCTTCCGGCCCGCGGCCCGCACATGACTGTCCTCAGCGAGCAATTTCTAATTTTTTTCATAAGCACGTTTATGAGCTACACAGGCATGACTGGTCTAAAGCATTGTCTTCGGGAAGTACCCCATGTAGTCGCCACATCGTGAAACATAACAGTGAAGCAAGAAATGAAGTTTAGAATCGACCTCCGAATTGTAGTCATCTTGGGGACGGGTATCTGACGTCATGTTGTAATCCTGGCACCAAATCTTCTTCATAAATGGCCCGTGTACGAGATATCAGAAATGTTTTGTTTCAAACTGCGACATTTGCTGAGAAATGCAGCGTATGCTGACGAAATTCTCTGCCGAGGCAAGGAGATGTCCTGCGCTCCAGTGCAAGTCTGTCCCCTCTTTCCGTTGAAAAGGTTTGCCAAGAGAGAGCGCTCGCAGGGATTGTGGCAGCCATTACAAACTCGTCATGCAGGTGGCGGTTGGCTGTGCACATGCATTGGTGCTACACCCACTTTAAAATTGCTTTTAAATATGTTCTAGCCTATATTAATTGATATTTCATAAATGATGCATGCGTGTCCTTGTTAACATACCCCACAAGGACTTCTTGCCAGGGAAATCATTGCTTACATTGTTTAGGCAACACTTGTTAGTGGCACAAAATAAATTTTGTGAAAACGGGATCAAAGAGAAGAGAAAAAAGTGAAGCGCTGCTTACCGACTGTCTAATGATGCTCTTAGAACTCTCTGTATTACTCAGAAATGCACTGTCTAGATAACATGTTATTTTGTCATGCCATTCCATGTCATACGTTGGTTCTTCACGCATGCAGAGAAAGTCTTTATTTTTCCCTGAACGTGTCTGGTAGTGCCAATAGACAGTTGGTAGTCTGCCTTTGGCTTTCTTCTCTTTACATCAATCATTTTCTTTGCGAAATGTATTTTGTACCCGCAGCCAAGTGCATATAAGCAATATCCCACAAGTTATATCACTTCAAAAATCTTGTGTCGATACTCTTCTAAGCCAAAGGAAGCGTAGGAGACAGTATTTTTTATTTCCAACTGCAGGGCAATAATTACAACATAAATTGAAAAAAAAATCAAAGTGAACCAAAGGGCACCCTTTTTGTTGGCAAGATCTAAATACAAAACTTTTGATAATTTTTAGGGTTTAACATACTAAAACACCTTACGATTATGACAGATGCTGTAGTAGAGGGCTCTGGAAATTTTGACCACGTGGGTGTTGGGAAATTGCTAGCGCGACCACATTATGCACGTGTTTTGTTGTGAACAATGAAGGAAGCCGACAACGTAGAAGCACAGATGGCCGTGCTGTTTCACCTGTGTGGCTTGTGCGTTTCTTAAGAGTTTAGTAAAGTATCCTTCCTTAATGACTTGTGTGCTTCAAGGACGCCGTAAAGAAAACATGGGGTTCTTTAAAAACCTGCATTCATATTTAAGCACACAGGCCTCAAGCACTTTCGCTTTCATCGAAAATGCGGCCGCTGCGGTTGGAATTCTATCTCGCGCCCTGCAGGTAAGAAGCCGAGTTAAACTTGAAGGGTGTGGATTGAGATCCCAGACAGATCCGGAACCTGAACAAGATCTATCTGGAAAGAACTACGGATAAGACTGGTTCACTGGTAGCAAGTTCAGATGGGTTCTTTATCGTAAGCCTGAGCATAATGACCGAAGCGTTATTGCGTTTACAGGAGGAGACCTTGCATCCTAGCAAAAGTGTTTGGTTAGCTCATTGTACGAGAGGTCCATCCAACCTGGAACCTCTGCATCATCTTGCATTGTCGCTACACGGCTGTCAAGTCATCGCGCAGCACTATGGGCAGATTCATCGAGTTTGCAGTAGCACTGTTCATTTCTCCCATACAAGCATGTGAGGTTTGACCAACTCTCCATCAAGAATTTCCCAGCCCTGTCCAGAGATGACTCCTTTGGCAAATGCTCAAACATCTGCCCTAGAATCACCGAGCATTCTGAACCTCTTTGGGTCTAAATGTGGCAATGCAATAATGGCTACTAATGACCACTACAAATAAAATGTATATTTTGAATGCCGGTACACTTCTTTTTTCTCTCAAAAAGACCATAAAAATCACATCTTGGCACAAGCTTCTTGGTGCAAATTACGGGACTTCTACCGAAATGTAGCAGGATGGAGCAGGTATCACGTCTTTAAGTGTGTCACAAGTGAAATCACATTACCGCTGCAATCGAGTTACTACTGGCTCTGATGGCAAACAAGTCAGTTTTATTTCACTGAAGTATACCAACACGCCCAATCCTACTGTCTCTTAAGTTTCATTTCAAATACAACGGGCCCTTTCCCGACTTCTTCACTCCAGCCTCATGTTGTCGTTCAGTGCTCTGTCTCGTCTCTTCTATCCCCTCCTGTCGTTTGTGCTGTTAAGCACTCTTTTTCATACAGCTGTTATTCAGACATTTTCTGTGGCATCATCTGTGTAAAAAAAATTTCTTCAAGGCCATACATTGATATAATGTATTTTTGTAAATTTTATTATTTCATTGCTTTAAAGAATGCAAGCATCTCAGGTTCTGCCAGGTGGCATGCTTTTTCTAAACCTGTGAGGTTAAAAGTTTAAGTAGAAACAGACAGTGAATACAAGCTGGTGCTCACCTATGTTTGGGTTTTGCCTTATGTCGACCACCTCCAGTACGACATTGTTTTGCAGCAGCTTGAGCAAGGCAGACGCACCAGCATTGCCAGCATTGCAGCTCTGAAGGTCAAGCGCTGTCACAAAACAATCACACTGCTGCAGTGGCTCAACTCAAAGACAGACATTACACAAAGACAAACATGAATGGATGAACAGAAATAACATCGGGTATAGGTTAAGGATTCTGCCGGTTGCTTTGCAAATGTAGGCCCGCCATATTTGATTCTATTATGTGGCTCTTATGTGAGCCTGGCACACTTATTCCCAAGGCTCAAGAGATGCCTTCAGGAAGACAGTGGTTTTAACAGTGCTCTCACCAACCAAAGGGGCCTCACAGAGTCTGAAAAAGGTTAAGGCAGCCGACTTGCCTTTTAGCTCAGTTATTGCTAAAAAGAGGCGCTTCCTTTTAGGAGGCCCAGCAGTAGTCAATTCGCTCACATCAATACCTCTTGTCACAATGCACGACCACCTTCCTTGTCAGCACAACCTTCGAAGCTATGTCTATCCATCGTATAGTAACATTGAGGTGGCACAAAAATGACGTTACTATAGTACGTTCTCAGCACCAGAAACTGAAAATTCTGCAGGCTACCAGAGCCACTGTTTCTATAACAGCAACATGGCCAATGCCACTCCCATTTTTGATGCTGTCAGTATTTTATCAGACAGGTGGGGGCTTGTGTTTTCTCTAAATTTGTTGTTTGTCCCCAACATCTTAAGCATTCGTACGGAAAAGGGGAGGGGAGAGAGTGGGGGTCAAAAGTTCCCAGGCAACAATCAAATGCATTTCTATGGAAGCGTGGCATGCAAACCTTTAACCCACACTGTACATGTATTGCTGTGCAGACACAGACAAGGAAAAAAAAAAGATGCAGTGCAAAGCCAAGAAACCCAACTGAAAACGCCAATAAAATTTAGGCATCTATTTTTTAGAAGGAGATATTCTAAACCCAGATTTCTTGGTTGTAAGCGACAATGGGGCACACACACAGTGTAGCAAGAAGTTTATTTCACTATATAGGACACACAAACGTTCTCAGTGCAGCAGCTGCTCATTGTTATATCCCATACACAATACAGGTGTTGGTATATAACACAAAACCAACATACACAATCTTAGGCATAATGTAGAGATTCTACAGGTAACAAATATTTTGTCATAACAACATGCTACATACTGTCAGTAAACATATATTTCCTCATTTGTTTCAGTAGGTGCTACCGATGTAGAGAGCTTAGCGATTGAAACACAACACTTCGAGTGCGTGGTTGTTGACACTTGTGCCACTGGTAAGCGCTTGTGAGACAGCTGCCACATAGTGGCACACGGAGTGTGTTCGTGATGTATCATGACTGTGTCCCGTAGACAGTCATTCAGCCTGTAGTTCTTGGTGGCATTGGCGAAGCGCTGTAGGTCATGGCTTTGATGACCTGCACTCAAGCGCACGTGAGCACAGAGTAAACGCAATCACTCTGCATCACGAACGCTCTCGCAATACGACACAATGTGCCAGCTAGATTTCATGAGGGTTCATCTGTGGCGCAAGTGTCAACACCCAGGAGCTCAAAGTACTACGCTTCAATCCCTAAGCACTCTACAATGACAACACACTGTAACAGCAGGCTTGTCTTGTTCCGAATGAGTAAAGGTGATGAGATTAAGCCACAAGCATCTGTGCCCTCACCCTTGAGGCAGAGGTTGTCCGTAAGAGCTTCGGCCAAGGCGCAGACACCCTCGTCACCTAGCGGGTTGCGACACAGGCTGAGTCGTCGCAGGCCCTGCAGCGAGTCTAGCGCCAGTGCACTCTGGCGCAGCACTCCCTGCCACAGTGCCCCCTGGCGGCCGAGACTCTGCTGCTGCAGGAGCCAGGCCATCAAGTGAGCGTTACTGCTGTCCAGCCGACAGTCGCAGAGGCTGAGCACACGCACATTTTCCCTCTCGCACAGGGCATGGCACAGTGCTGCAAATAGAGCATGTCTTCAATGCCTGGCACAAATCGTATTTTGGCCACATTCGTACAATGAAGTTTCCTGAAAGTTGGTATGTTATGTCTATGTCCCGCTCCAGTGACAATTCAACGTACTTCATTTTACTGATTAGGAGCAATGTAAACCTAGCAGACGCCATCAAAGGAATGATGTCACAGTGCTCTATGTGGGAATGACAAGGTACCATTGACAGCCTCGTTTTCCGTTGGCATGTATCTTTGTTTACCAAGGGCATTCTCATGGCAGGTGCGGCAATTTAAAATTCTAAAAGAACAATGCACTAAAACGAGAAATATCATCTGTTTCTATGGTGTCCCTTTAATAATAAAGGTCAGCATTCAGACTTGAGCTTGCAGCACAATAAGAGAATGCTTACCTTCGAGGCCTTGCTTGCCAAGTGAGCTGCCATCAAATGTGACACCCACAATGGATGCTGATGCACGGATGCCCTGAAAAGAGCAAACCTTCTCAGTGACAGCAGATGTAAGCCTTGAAAGAGAAGCCTGCTTTATCAACCATGCTTATCTAACACACCGCACTGCGACCCTTTGAATAACATTTGCAGAGCCTTATTCCACCCACAAATGTTCTCTTACCAGGCCAAGAGCCAGTAGAATTTCCAAAGGAGAATCCGGAATTCCTTAGTAGAAAACATTTTATTTTTCAACAAACTTTTATGAGGTTAGTGCATATGTTTTGCATAACATCTGCATAACATCAGAAAAAGCAAGACTATTCTGCACAAGATCAACAATATTCAACTCAACGAATCGACTGGTGCAACTGTGCGCAAGAAGGGGACAAGGATGTTCAGCAAAATTCATGCAGTTGAAGAGGAACTGTGAGAAGAAGCATTAGTTGGTTTCATCTTGTCCTGACTAGGAGATAACTACGATACTTGTGGCCCAGTAGAAGCTATAAAGTGCCAAATTCATTTTCAAAGTGTAACAAGCACATGTGTACTCACAAACCTTTTGCAAATCGCCCATATACTAGCAGCACTAAAAAATGCGTTGCACTAGTTTCTACAAACAGGGTTCAATGATTGGATGTAAGACTGAGTGATGTCTATAACTCGGTAAGTGCTTACAAATGTGAATATTAGAAAGATAACATGAGAAAAGATAACCACACATTTTATAAGCATACAATCTCTTTGTGCAATATTTTTTTGTATTATTAGGTATCTGTTAAGTCTATAATACTACTGGTACAAAACTAGAGAGCTCAAAGAGGCATATTTATTTACATGGCAATAAAACAGTGTAAAACTTTAGTCAGGGCCTTTATCCCTCAGATAGAGACAAAAAAAGTGATTGACTTCATAAGCTATTTCCATTCGTATCAACAGAAACCTCCGGCAAGCTAAACGATGTCTGTAACATTACCACAAATACAGCATTTGCAGTAATGTTGGAGGCTTCATTCAGCTTGCCTGAAGTTCCACAGATGCCTGCCAAACCAATAATAATATGCCCTCATAAAATGTTTGCAGAGACAGAGATCACGATGCCCAGGTAATGCAGGGCAGCTGCAAAGTAAGATTATTTTTCATCAGCTACCAAACAGCCAATCATGGCAGTAACATAAAGCAACAGAAGAGAAGCAGCACTATATCACATGTAGGCATGACCAACTTAGCGTATTAAACCATTACTTAATGAAACTGCATTCTTAAAGGAAAAACCTTTCTTGTGCACAAAACTTTTCATGAAAATATTTGAGATAGGAAAGAGTGCACACAACCAATCGACTGCTCAGATAGTGGGAATATATATGCACAATCGCATGGGAGAGGAGATGAACCAACAAAGAGAAAAGCTTTCCCTTTCTCACTGTTGCTCTATGATGTTCTCCAATGTTATATGAATTCAGTTATGGCAGCAGTTGCCTTTCCATAAAAAAAAAATGGATTCAAAAGCAGCCACAGCTGTACCTCAAATGGTAGAGTATCAGATGCACCATTCAAAGGTTGCAGGTTCGGTCTCTATTGGTGGCAAGGTTGTTCTTTCGTCTACGTCATTAGTAACTACAGTCCAGTTGAAGAATATAAATATTGTATCAAATACCTGGCTTTGTCTGTTGGTTTCATTAAGTAATAAAATTAATTTGAGCATAAGAGTGCTCAACTGCTGAGCATTGCTACTGCAGGAAGACCATGCCATGCTATCGATAAATGATTTAGCGGAAGTGGCATATCATGCAGACCGCCGACAGCTCTTGCAGGTGAACCAGGGAGAAAGGAAAGCCAACTAGCTCCAATGATCTGAGGCTGGTATTGTTCTTGAGATGTCCAGAGAGGGCAGAGCAGAACAGCTTGAGCATCTCCGGTGTGAACAGTGCAGGCACGTGGATGCTATCTTGCACCAGTTGTAGGCGGCCAACATCAGCTGCAATGAGAAGCAACACTCTTGTACAATGCCGCCTCAAACCTAAGCTTGCATCATTCCGCAGTCCTTCGCAAACGAATCAATCCAACGAAAGCATGGGGGACGTTATTTATTGCCTTTCACTGTAGTGTAGTAATTATAACGTAAATAGAAATGAATTAATGCGGTCAAAGAAACTTTCATGCCATTGATGGGTTCCAAACCCAAAACCTTCAAATTATGAGTATACACACAGGACTGGAGAAAGAATTAAAGCTGCAGAAATAGGATTAGGAATATCTGTCTGAGCATATCGTTTCTAACCCTGCCACAAAAAGATATTCTTTTTTAACTGATATGTACAGAACATGCCTGTGATACACGTCGATGAGAGATATGGGCACCTATCGTGCAGCCCCTTTTCCTCACATTTTTTTTTACTTTGAGTATATTTGTGTCCACATGCTGAGAAATAAGATCTGTTTTAAAATTGTTTGTCTTGTGTTTTGTCAGAATTTTGCACAGTTTTTGCATTGTTGAAGTTTTATCTACAGTTGTCTATGCTCTGATGATTTAATGCCTGCCAGACTGCAGAGATTTCGGCCGTACCAAATGCCTTTTTTTTTCTACGAAGGCTACATATTAGAGTTGGTGATTCAATGCACTTTTCCAATGCCTGTTTGATACTGTAAATGTGGTTTACTTTCAGATATCCTGCACAAAAACCCACTTGGTCCATTAGTTGACTAAATTCTAAGGTGATGTTAATTATAGCAGCAATTTCCTAATGCAACTAGCTTCCAGGAAACAGAGAGTGAGCTGATTGGCCAGTAACTTTTCAAATCCTTGGAGTCCCCTTGGTTGTGGATTAGGATGACATCAGCATTACTGCCAGGTACTGCAGGACTCACAGTCAGGAGACATTTTGTATACAGGGTAGCCAGTTGTTCTGTCCACTGTCTCTCAACAGATCTGCTGTCGCCTGATCATCACCAATGGCTTTGCCTTTTAGCACTCCCTCCGAGGCTTTCTTTACCTCCTGTCTTTACTAGAGGGTGTCTGATACGTCTAGACTACCACATGTTCCGTTATTGTCGTGGTTGTCCTGGTTACTGTGTGAATCCCTGTAGAACTTCCTCAGCTACTTTAACTGTCTCATACACAATGTTAGTGACACTGCCTTTTTAGTTTTCCAGTGTATACATCTGGTCTTGTCCATGTGCCCAGCTACTTCTTCACCACTTTTAGGCTGCTCTTCAGAGCATGTTCACTTCTATCCATGCTATGCCTTCTCATGTTGGCTTCCATATGCCTGTTCATTAACTCCGAAAGTTATGACAGTTTCTATTCTGTTATTTACTTCAAAGGCTTTGTGCTTGCCTGATGCTTTTAGTAAGTGAACGACTGCTTTCACTATGTTGTAATACTTAATTCTTCTTGTGCAGGCACTTGCCATTCAAACGACAAACACTGAAATGTCGAATTAGGTTAGCTTGCTATAACCAAATCGCTTTTCTTCTTGTAGTGTAACGTACACGCAAGGACAACAGTATGAAAAGGCGACAGTGGCTTGAAAGAGGTACTGCTGACGGTATTACTGCGCCGATTTCTCCTACAAGTAAGACGGTCTGTCCAACCTTTTGCTTAAAATCTTGCTGACCAACATTTCGCACGCTAGTCCCTAGAGTAAGGCCAGCTTCCTACAAAACGCTGGATGCTGTTTGTCTCTACAAACCCTACAGTTCAACTTGTGAGCGACCTACCGATGAGCTCGGGGTAGTTGCTCAGAAACGACGATTTGAAGGCGATGGCCTCGAGTGTTTTGTCCACACGGAGGGCCTGCAAGAGTGGCTTCCATTCTTCTGCCCGAATTATGTCCACGCACAGATCAAGCGAAGAAGCGTCAGCGGGAATTTTTGACAACAGCGTGCGACGTGTGCACATGTAAAACTTGTTGCATTCTTCCTTGTAGAGAGCTCGAAAGCTGCTAGGCACTGCAGGTGCAGTCGAACGGTTTTCGTGCGGCATTTGAATACACAACCCGCTACAGCACGACCGAACAGCTATCGTCGGAACCGACAATTCAAGCTAACCGCTAGGGTGGCCTACCAACCATAAAACACATTTCTTTCCTCCGTGCCATAGAGAAATATACTTACATAGTATGTTTCTCTATGTACTAACCGCGATACCGCAGCGCCACAACAACACGATCGAAGAAATGCCATGTCTGCGAGGTCGCCTACAAAAAGTGAGAATATAGTTTTCAAAAAAAAAAAAACGTTTCTTTTTGTTTAGTTAAATTAAGAAATCACCAGTCTTGACTCAATGAATATAACGAAGACAGATTTTTACCCGCTTTACGTCTTTAAGCACGTGATCGGGTGCTGTGACGTTTTTGAGCGCATGCGCATCACCGCGATATAAGACGAGGCCTATGGAGATTCTCTAGAACTTTCTAGACTGCTTCCGTTCCGATTCGTCATTCATTGCTTGGCGAGCTGCTGCTCCCGTTGTAGCGCTTCTTAAGCTGCAACGCTCTTGTGATCTGCCCGTGGACATCAGTGTGTATACTAAATTATAAGGTGAGCACTCTTAGATCCTCACGGAGTAGTTTTTAAACGACTTGTTGGGCCCTTAAAATCAGGCGTTCGCTAGTGGTAATTGTTGGCATCGCCAGACTTGGTGCGGTCAGCAGGCTAGTCAGTCCACTAATTTTGGTGTTCATTAAAATTTTACGGTAGTTCAGAACAGACAGACCAGCTCATGCGTAGTGCTGTTCTACGTCGGCTGTCTGTTGCCGGCGTTCCTTTGAAGTCACCTTTGATTTAGTACCACGAGGTTTATGTGAGAGTCTTTTGTGTGCTGCAGGAAGCTCGACTACGATGGTCAAGGAAACCGCCTACTACGACATACTCGGCGTGAAGCCAAACTGTACGCAAGACGAACTCAAGAAGGCGTACCGAAAACTGGCGTTGAAGTACCATCCGGATAAAAACCCCACCGAAGGCGAACGGGTACGTGTGCTCTCCTATGGCGTCGCGGACTACCAAACCACTTGCGTATCAAGCGACGACGAAATAGTGTGGGAGATTTTAAGCTCGAAAATGCCACGTTTGCAGCTTGATCGCCGTCGTCAAATCGTGCCGGATCATGACAGTTTACCAGTACTCCCCAAGAGATAAGTTGGTAACAGTCTCATCGTGCCGCTTCTTATTTGTGGGGCAGAAACCTGCACGCTTACGAAAAAGGTTAAGCCTGATTTCGAGCCATGGAAAAATGATACGTACAACGTAAGTGACAGGAAGATAAAGTCGGTCGGGGAACGAAGGCGTGTTCAAACAACTCTGTTGAAGTCGAGGCCATGCGAGACGCCAAGGTAACGGATAGTCATTGATGGTAACGGAGTGGATTCAAAGAGAAGGCAAGCGTGCGAGGGGAGGCATAAAGTTTGTTTAAGTGTGATTGAATTTGTGGGGACAGAGTGGCTTTATCAAGCACATTACTGGGCCAATTAGGAGAAACATGGGAGAGGCATTTATGGGTGCTGCACTTTGTGATGTGTTAGCATTTAAAATTGAACTCATGTTATTGCATATAAATAAGGACATTTATTTAGTGCTTTGCTTCACAGACACTGATGCGTATCCATGTGAATTAGGTGGCATTATGCAGTCTCTATGAATGACAGTGTTGTGTGCCTGTTTACAGTTCAAGCAGATCTCCCAGGCCTATGAAGTGCTCTCCAATGCAGAGAAGAGGCGGGTCTATGACCAGGGAGGGGAACAGGCCATTAAGGAGGGTGTTGGCAGTGGAGGGGGAGGCTTCTCGGCACCCATGGACTTGTTTGACATGTTCTTTGGTGGGGGCATGGGCCGGCGAAGAGAGAACCGTGGCAAGAACACTGTGCACCAGCTAGCTGTCTCTCTAGAGGAGCTCTACAATGGAGCCACCAGGAAGCTCTCGGTTCAGCGCTGCACCATTTGTGACAAGTGTGAAGGTGGGTCTTAATAATTTTGTAATCATTGCTGTATCAACCCATTAGTGCCCAGCGTACATTACAAGGTACACTTAATTTTTCCAGAATAGAAAATACACAGTTCAACATTCCGATTTCACTGATTAGAATTTCTGAAATCCAACAAATAGTTCTTGCATGGGCCTTAGTGGGCTAAAGGCAGACTTCGGTGATTGTTTGACCATGCAATAGTAATGATTGTTCTATGTTCTCGGGCGTTCCTGCAACAGACCTTATAGTATTAATACTTATCGAATTTCATATTAATTTAAATGAACGTTGAAGCGCAACACCGAAACCCAGCCGAGCAATGGTGCTTTTGTGTGATGTGCAAGTTAGCGAAAATCGGAATTCGCGCCAACCATGCCATTCCTGCTAGCGCAGTGCACAAAAACTGCGAAAGCCCAAAAAGCAGATGCTTGGCAGGTAAATGAATACGCCGGTCATGCTGCACTGTGTCTGTTGCCGACCGTGCCACGTGCACAAGCTCCTTGGAGCTGTCGGACAATGATCGTTGCAATTTGGAAGCATTTGAAGGTCGCTGACAATCCCCATTCCTGTGGGGTAAAGCACAACAGATTTTTGTATGTGCTTGCCTGGTCGTTCAACTTGACGCCCACTTGTTCAGGCTGTGAAATTGGTGGCTGCGGTGATGGGCTAAAATTCTTACACAAAGTTTGTCGTCATACTAAGCCTTGTTAATATTGTTGTTGATAAAGGGTGCAAGTTCATGGAGCACTGTCTCATATGACATCAATATTGATCTCAGCCAGGTACGCTCGTTTCTCATTATGTGAAAATTACCGTATATAGATGGTCGTGGTCATAGTGGACCAGCTTTTTGTTACAGTGTTTCGGTGCGCTAACGCTCACGCATGTGCACTCTTCAACCAGCTTGAATGAAAGAAAAATGTTTATTCTGCCAGAGAAAAAACATTCATGTACGCTGTTGTCAACGCAGCACTTAGATCCAAGTAATGCATGAAACAAGAATGAAAGGTTAGGGGCACATGAGCAAAACAGCGCCTCGCTGCATACCGTTTGCAAAAGTTAGACGTTTTGGAAATATCATGAAGGGCAAAATATTTCCTGTTGAACTAGGAATGGATGAGTCTCCAAGAGATTTTGGCAACATGGAATGCGGTGGATAAACAGCAGCCTACTTTGGTCGATGGCTCAGTGCAGATATTGTTGATAGGCTTACTGCTTTGAATATGCAGTGAAAAATAATAACTTAATGATAAGCTGCTAAGCTTTGCTACTGCTGTTGCCACTTTAAGTTGCTTTCGCAATATAAAATTGAAAGAAATGTGGATGTCATGGCGGCGTCGTTCGCTGTGATGCTCATATGGCTGGAGTTCATCATTCCCTGTGATACTTGTGATGAGACAATGGCATTGCCGTTTGTTCTTGAAACAGTTGAGCTGCAGTTGCTGAGCGGGCAGTGATGAACTTGTGCAGGTCGTGGTGGCCGCAAGGGTGCAGTGGAGCGCTGCCCCAGCTGCCGCGGCTCGGGCATGAATGTGCGCATCCAGCAGGTGGTGCCTGGTATGGTGCAGCACATCCAGACCACCTGCCAGGAGTGCATGGGCGAAGGGGAGCGCATCAACCCCAAGGACCGCTGCAAGAACTGCAATGCCAAAAAGGTGGTGCGCGAGCGGAAAATCCTCGAGGTCCACATCGATAAGGGTGAGCTTTCGCCTGCTTGTACAAGTTTCTTCTGGAATGCTAACGCAAATGGCTCTACACTCTTGAGCAGCACTGTGTAGTCTGTAAAGGTAGGAACTCCTCAGGAAGGAGTACTTTTTTTTTACTCTTATAAAGGAATAAACATTGATGGGTTTCGATTAAACTAAGTGAGGTTATGTATAATTGTGTGCTGATTTCAAGTATGTGTGCAGTTATTTTTGTACTAAAAGATAGAAAATATTTCATGTGCCTTATGGGGAGCACATTTTTGTTTTGTCCTGAGCAGAGAAAGAGTAAATGAGCATATCACATTAATCTGGAATCAGAATTGTGTGCAGTGCAACAAAAATGTATGTTGTAAACCCATTAGAGCAAAAGTGGTGGTTATGGTAAACTCAACGATCGAGCTATGGCGACAGCCACGCCGATCTACAAGCTGATCGTCGCGTTTTGCCGAGGACAATAGACGTAGCCGTTGCAGATGAAGCAGCTGTGGCCCACGCGCCCATAACAGAGTGCCATGGTTGCAGATTTGAAGTTGGCATATGGAAGATTCTGCAAGGAGAGGGGGGTGATCTCTCTCTTATGGCCTAGGCCTATCTCTTCAAGCAAAAGCCTCCGGAATGAGCCAGTCGAGCTGTTGCCTCTCATGATGAGCTCTAAAGACATTACTGAGATGTACAGAAACTCGATGTGCAAGCTTCTCGAATTGCACCCACAACTACCCAGGCAACTGCAAGTAATCGCAAGGAGCGCGGACTGCACACATTATGTAAAATATTTTGTTTTAAAAACTACATTTTATGCTAAAAAAATAATTTCACACTTGAAATGGGAATGCATATATCCTTAAACTCGCAAAGGTTCACGGTCGATATTCACTTTTCACGGTGGATATTTTGGGGGGGGGGGGGTGCATGCCAAAAGTTAGTAAATTTTTATACTGAAATGAATTCTTCAGACCATTGGAATAAAAATTGTCTAATCTTTTTTCATGACCGTAAAGCATCGAAAAAATCATTTTGTTTAATTTCGTTACATAACCACGGTTTGTTTATTCCCAGTAACATCAAGCAAAATTTGAAACAAAAACACTTTTACAATGTTTATAAATAAAATTATGCGATATAATAAGCATAGCTCGCAGACATACACAAATAAGCACACCATAGTATTTTCCTGGTAAAAACATGGGATAATCTGAAGAATGGATCGACACAGAGTGATTTCTTTGCAAAGTTTCCGTGCACAGACGTAGTGTGTTCTCTGGGTCCTCGGAGAATAGTCTGCATCGAAAGAATCTCCGCTCGACTCACTAGCAGCAGAGCAACTGGTGTGCTCTTCCATAGCATTAGCGAATTGCGCGAGTGACTGCATGAAAGAAATCTCTATGGTAGTGCGCTTGTCGGGGCAGCAAAACGAGTGAGAGTAAAAAGGCTATATATGGTAATGCGTCTTATGGCCTACGAGACATAGTTTTTCAGAGTTCCCCAAAACTGGAAACTCGACCATGGCGGCTTCATTTGTGTAATTTAGCCCCGCACAGAAACTTGTGTAATCACGTTCTGGGGAGCAATAAACAAGAGTTGCAAGCGGTCATTCTTTAAAAAGATTAGAATCCAGACAGCGATCAGCTTTGCAGATGCAAAGGACAAAACCGAAACCGGTTGCACTGCGCGCACCTTCGTATGTACAAGTGAAAGTCAACGTGGCTGTTTGGAAAGCAAAAAACAAAAACAAATTAATAACAGATAAAACCAGAGATACAGGTGCCTAAAGAAAATGGCATGTCTTTCCGAAGCATGGCAGCACAATCTAAGCAAAAGAAATGATCGATCAGGTGCGAATTTTAAACCAGCCACATCGCAGGCATGTTCGAATGCGCAAGTGATATCCAGTGTGCCGTTTTGTAAAGCATTAAAAAAAAAGAAGCAACAACGGAGAGACATCGACACAGGGAAAAAACTTCATGGTTTCTTGTAGCAGGACAGCACATGCTAAACAAGAAAAGTGATCAAAAAGAGTGTATTTCAAACCAGCTGAACTGCGAACAACTTAGGTGCACAAGCAGTTGCCAGGTCACCTCTTTCAGCAAAAGAATAGGAAGGGGCATGAAAAAAATTTAATGTATCCCCGAAGTGTGGCAGCACATGCCAAGCAAGAGGAATGATTAGAAAAAGCATGCGTTTTTAATGTACAAGCATTGCCGTTCATGTATGGTGCTAGCAGTTAAGAAATAGTTTTTTTTTTATGCCATGTCCATTCTTAAGGTACGGCACACTGGAGTCTGATGTTTGGTTGATCACGCAATCAGACGGCCCTGCCTGTGAGCAGTCACTATACACTCTAAGAAAAAAATGGAGTATTGAGGGAGTAGTTCTGCTACACAACAATTGTCGTCTGTCTTGCTTGCGTTTCCTTTCGCGCCATTCGTGACCACGAACTACAGGAATCGTGGTGATAATGCGAGGAAAGTGCTCGAAGTAGATGACCGTTATTCTTCTGTAGCAGAAACATTCCCCAAATACCCCATTTTTAAAATTTTTAGAGTAGTATCGTAAAAATTTGTCATGTAATTTTGAAAAGGGAGAACTCTGGCCTTTATGTATGAGGCCAGAAGTCAACACTTGCAATGTCGCTCTACTCCTTGCTGTGAAGAGAGTTGTTGACCTGACGATCTTGTTTTGTCAGGCATGGAAGATGGTCAGAAGATTACCTTCAGTGGTGAGGGTGACCAGGAGCCTGGCCTGGAGCCGGGAGACATCATCGTGGTTCTCGACGAGAAGGAGCATGAAGTGTTCAAGCGCAACCGCACCGACTTGATGATGCGTATCGACTTAACACTGACTGAGGCACTGTGTGGCTTCCAGAAAACTATCACTACGCTCGACAAAAGGACGCTGGGCATCACCAACCTGCCCGGTGAGATTTCACACTACAGTAAAATCTCGATACAACAGATCTCAAGGGAGCGCTAAAAATTGTTTATTTCTGAAAGTCATCGTTATTTTCAAAAAGTTATTGTGGTGAAAATATTGAAAATTCGGGAAAAAGTTTTAAATGCAAGGAAATGATTCTTTTATCTGTGCTGGGCATACATACATGATGCTCTAATAGCGTTGTGCTCTGATAAGCACCAAAAAACAAATGCGAAATATTATGCTACAAATGCACGTTTATTTGAGCAAGGATGCAATCTTTGCCTCATGGATGCAGCTCGACAGCTGCAAGACAAGCTCCAAGAGTGCACATGCTTCCCATGCACTTTGAAGCATTGGCATTAGATACAGATTCTTTGCAGAGCTACAGATTCTCTAGTCCGCCTCGAGTTTTCCTATCTCTACAAATGATATGGACCTTATCACTTGTCAGCTAAGCAGACGTGCACACTTTGTCGTCGCACTTTGCATAGTGTTCTAGCTTTAGTGAAGCATGCATCGGTAACTTTCAGTGATTGCATCCCATAGGTCACTCGCGTCGCATTTTTCACTGTCACCGCATTTTTGGAGCTCATTGAGAATGTGCAGCCACCAATCTAAAGGCAAGAAAACGGCCATGTAACAAGCGTGCAGGCAGAGCTGCCTGACGAAACAAAGGGCACTGTGAAGCCTGATGTGAAAAACAAATGCATGCGGTGTTGATGGTGATAGGGCTATTGCACATATGAATAGAGCAGGCACATAGAGAAATATATGGGCATTCCGATGATGATATTAGCACACAAGGAGCTGGGCATTGTGTACACAGCTGCAACTGCAGTACTTTCAGTAAACGGAACCTGAAGGGAGCAGGAAAATGTTTCATTTAACAGTAGTTCCGTTTACTGAGAGGTGAACATGGGTGCAGAATACAAGCCTGAAACCAAGTATTGCCGAGGTAATAGTTCTGTTTAAGCAGTAGTTTCGTTTAACAGATTTCTGTTTACTGAGAGTCTATTGTATTTTACAAAATCTCTATTCTTTATCTTCAAGTGTTGTGGAGATATAAGGGCAATAAAATTCGATTGGTTATTCTGAAATTAGTAGTAGAGAATTATTTTCAGGTTGTACCAATGGACATTTAAAAAAAAAGTAGTTAATCTGAAAAAAATGTGAGGTTCACTATTACGAGACTTGACTGTAATAGGCCTCTGACGTGTAGTGCCTCCAGGACGGCTGTAAGTCGTCCTGGAAGCCCTTGTCATTGCGAGAATTTAAACATTCAAGCAGTGTTATTTTTCCCTTTTTTATTTTTGTGATCCTGACCTAGGCGCAAATAGCGACAGCACAGACCCCATAGGCATGTCATTTTTATGCACAGTGTACACATAAAAGCTGAAATACAACGGTGAAGTGTTTGGTAGCAGCTTTCTCGCACTATTCACAAGGACTATGCATGCAAATACAGCAAATTTTTCATGGTTCCTGTGACATTGTTGTAACATATATGACATTATGTAGCTTTGCCCTTCAGGAACAAGATAATGATTCCATTTATGCAGTTGTGTTGCAATACCACATCAATTTATGGAAAACTAAAACTTCAACTGCATTTTTTTCGGTTTAATAATTTTAGACGTAACACGTAGCCTTACAGTGCATTTTGACATGTTTTTATTGACTTGCAATAACAAGTTTGATACCAGTGCGTTCGTATTGAATTGATCTAGCTGGTTATGCTATTCATTTTCTTCTAGATGTTGTTCACCAAATTGTAATTCATGATGATTGCAAATAATATACCGTATTTACTCGATTCTACTGCGCCCTCGGTTGTAACGCGCACCCGATTTCCACCGCGGAACCATTTCCAACGCGCACCCATTTTTCTCGCTGGCCCGCACGATCACACCACTCGAAAAAACGACTCCTTTCGGGAGCGTCTTCTATTTAAATATGAGGTGCGGGCGAAGCTTGTGCTCATCTGACGTGTAACAGAGCATTGCCGTCACTGTAGTTTTACCGTGGACCGATGTCAGCACGCGAACTTGCTTCGCCCCCTTCTTCTCGACGGTTGTGGTGCCAGGCATGTCGAAGTAAAGAGGCGTCTGTTCGGCATTCCCGATTTGCCCAAGCAGGTAGCCGTTGTTGCGCCGCAAGTTTAGGTCGAACCTCTGAAAACTGTGAAGCTTTTCATCGTACTCCTCCGCAAAACTTTTCGCATATGCATGTTCCCCTTCGGAGGGAAAAGCCTTTCCTCTTCATAAAGTTAGTTAGCCAGCACCTGCTCGCTTTAAACTGGCTCCGCATTAGACCTTTTTCTACGCACTTGGAGCAGTTCTGTCGTCACGGGCCGCTGTGCCGCTCGCTGCTCAAGCACATACTCGCCGAGCAGCTCTTTAATTTGCGGAAACCGACTTTGCTGTGGTCCACTGAAGCCTTTGCGTGAAGCTTTGCTGTCGACAATCTTCTGCTTTTGTTTCCGCCGGTCGCGCACGCACGTTTCGGGAACTCCGAACAACCGCGATGCGGCCCGATTTCCGTCCGTTTCTGCACACGCGATGACTTTTCTTTTAAAAGCGGCATCGTGGTGCACTCAAGTTTTTGGAGTCGGCCCTTCCACACCGTCGATGCTAATGCACTACTAGATGACGAACTCCTCAGCACACGTACGAAGTGCCGCACATGGGAAACACTTAGGCAGAAATGGCCGACGCGCCATGCTGACGCGCCATGCCGACGCACATAGGGGGCGGCCATTTGGGATTTGCCGATGGCAATAGATTGACCGTAATTTTTTTGTTCGTACTCGATTCTAACGCGCATGTGATTTATGAACTCGCTTAACCGGAAAAAAGGTGCGCGTTAGATTAGAGTAATTACGGTAAGTCAGAAATTTTTCACTCACGTTTGTATTCATTTACTTTACATTTGAAGTTTGTTGCTAACGAATGATAAAATTAGCATCACCGGCTAGACCAACTCTCTGGCAATCTGGATATATACTTTGTTTTTGTGTTTGACATGGCTGAAATTGCCAAAATGCCCTGTAAGAAATATCTTCATTGTGTATTATAAAAATTTAGTACCTTCTGTTCTGATGCAGCTATCCAAAATCTACTTAGAAGATTTGGAATCTGCAGAAGAAACTGAATAAGTGCATTAAGTTTCATTCAATTCAGACAATTACCGTAATTACTCGAATCTAACGCGCACCTTTTTTCTGGTTAAGAGAGTTTATGAAGAGGAAAGGCTTTTCCCTCCGAGGGGGAACATACATACGCGAAAAGTTTTTCGGAGGAGTACGATGAAAAGCTTCACAGTTTTCAGAGGTTCGTCCTAAACTTGCGGCGCAACAACGGCTACCTGCTTGGGCAAATCGGGAATGCCGATCAGATGCCTCTTTACTTCGACATGCCTGGCACCACAGCCATCGAGAAGAAGGGGGCGAAGCGAGTTCGCGTGCTGACATCAGTCCACGGTAAAACTACAGTGACGGCAATGCTCTGTTACACGTCAGATGGGCACAAGCTTCGCCCGTACCTCATATTTAAATGGAAGACGCTCCCGAAAGGAGTCGTTTTTTCGAGTGGTGTGATCGTGCGGGCCAGCGATAAAAATGGGTGCGTTGCAATCGATGTCTTACGTTTTTTTTTTTTTTTTTTTTCGCGGTGGAAATCGGGTGCGTGTTACAATCGAGGGCGCGGTAGAATCGAGTAAATACGGTAATAAAAAAAATTTCAAGACCCACGTCTCCCCTAAATAAGACTAAATAAGAGGCACACTTTTGTTTTTCTCTCTAAAGTGACCCGGCTCAGCACACTTGCATCAAAGCACAGGTGACCTGTTACCTTGGTCTAGTGAATAATTTTACACTCTAGGTACTTTTCATTTGATTGATCAAAGCTATGGGTGAGCCAACCATGTCACAACTTCAGTCTCTTGTGCACTCTACCACAATTGCATGTGCCCCGTGCAATGGTGTTTGTACGCGCAAGTTTGTAGGCGCTGTTAAGCCCACAGCTTCAACTAGATTCGTAGAACATCGCACTAGTATCATTTTGATTGGTAAACTCTACTCCGGCGCCTACAAAAAGAATATAACTTTAGATTATCTTACCGTTGCACGCATAACTGTGCAGTCACTGTGACTTTTCAGCGAAGGTTCGTGAACAAACCCACTAGTCAAGCATCCAAAGATTTCTTGGCTTTCAGTGGTTCCCGAGTCACAAAACTTGTCGTATGCCCCAATTAGTTTTTTATGTCTTTCATAGCTGTGAATCAAAGGCACTGCAGGTTGATTGCTGTTGGACAGTCTCTCTATGTACATACATATATATTTTTCAGGAGAGGTGGTCAAGAACGGATCAGTGAAATGCATCCTCAATGAAGGCATGCCTCAGTACCGCAACCCCTTTGAGAAAGGCAAGCTCATTCTTCACTTTGTGGTGAACTTCCCGGATCGCATTGACCCCACAATTGTTGGCAAGCTGGAGGCATTGCTACCTGCACGAAACGAGTGCATGATCCCTGACAATGCAGAAGAGGTAAGGCATTCTGAATGCTGGCGTGTGTCTCGGAAATTGTACTTGATCTCAAGGGCCCCGAAACTTCCATTTTTGACAACATAACACATTGTGGGCTGCTATGTGGCAGGTTGGGTATTGTTGAATACAGTAGATCCATCCCCAGTTACTACGGTGTCGGCACAGCTTTCATAAAACCCACCGCATTGGGAACCCTGCTGTTTCATTGCACCTGTGTGACCTTTACGCTCTCAGAGCACCAATATGTTTTTTACCGTGTGTGTCGAGGCACAAGCAGAGTGCAATTCCGTTTTTAAGTTTCTTCCGGAATGTCCGACTGGTGCCAAATTTGCCTTTATTTCCCTATTATTGGAGCGCCTTCGTGCATAACGTGGATGTTCTCGACTTTCTCAAACAAAGACCTTTCAACTCTTGCAAAACGCAAGTTCTTAGGAACACCAACATGATTTCGAGGCATAGCAAAAATTTTTCTTAGCATGCACGATTAAAAAGGTACTGAC
The DNA here is from genome assembly GCF_043290135.1 of Rhipicephalus microplus. NCBI lineage: Eukaryota > Metazoa > Arthropoda > Arachnida > Ixodida > Ixodidae > Rhipicephalus > Rhipicephalus microplus. The sequence continues at coordinate 34,310,465 of NC_134703.1, forward strand.
ACAGTTTTATACTGCTCTGGAAGGCAGACCTCCTGTATACCGAGCAAGTGTGAAGCTCTGCTGATTCTCGAATATTTCATTGTCACATTAAAGTCTCTTTTCCTGTGGCACAGCTACCAACATCAACACTACTTTGACATCGGGCTACGGGACTAGTACTGGTGACTTCACGCATGATTCTGGCTAGATGTGACGATGCCAGGTGTCTAAACTTCTAAAATGGCTGCTTGTGCATCACCAGCAAAGCCTTGGTGCAGAGTGGTTGTGGAAATGTAATATTTTGCGCACATGTGATAAGCTCATAATGGTAATTACAGTATGTAAAACATACTTAGGTTATTTTTCTGAGAGCGGCACTTGAGCCACCATGGGAATAATAAGAAGCACAGGCTTTGGATGGATTTCGATCTCTGCATTTGATGCCTGTTGAACTTTTAGCATAGTTCTGAAGCCCTTGTATGTGAAATGTATTGCAGAAAGTTTTCGTGACCGTGTGATTTGAAGTGAAGCATGAAGAATTTCAACCGTCACTGTATGCATTTAGCTGCTATTGTGTTCCAGATTTGGCATCTGGATATGATGAATTGTATATTTACAACACTTGAAAACGTATTTGTTCTTCCCTCTGAAGTATGCATCATCTATTTATTGAAACAAATACTGTATTGAGTGAGAAGCAATATCATCTGCTGTGATGGGTGAATCCTCTTGCTCCCTGGTCATCACGTGTTGTGTGGCTTAAAAGTGTGCGACGAATCTGTGCAAGTTTGCTCGTACTTGAGGGATTCAAAATTTTTTGTGGCAATCGATTCGAGAGATAATAAACTGCTTTAACAATTTCATTGATTACTTGAATAGGTGTGGCAGGGCCCCTTTAAAGAGACACTAAAGTCAAATAACAATTTACGTCAGAGTGGAAGCTTAATGTATGACATCTAAAATGACAATATTATCAACAACAGTGCTCTACTTACCGAGAAATTGAGGTAATTGATATGTGGGGTTTAACGTCCCAAAAGAGAAATTGAGGTAAGTGCACAATAACACGTGCGCTGCAGTAGGACATTCTCGAGATGACCTCGATGACATTAGACGAACCGCCTACAATTAATCGCTAGTGATCGATCTAGCTGCACTAAATAAAAAACCTCCCGTGCATCAAGAGACTCAATAAAATGCTGCTCGTTCATTTCTGTTTGATTCGTGGAAAAAACAACCGCCGGGTGTTACTATGGGGAATACGCGAGTGGTTCAAAAATTCAGTTTTCTCGTTGTTACACTGGATAGGTGGCGTCGTCTAGCGGGGCGCAGTTGAACCAAGAAACGTCTGCAATCTTGGAGCCAATGGCGGGAAATTGATCAATGGCCGTTGTAGCTGCTGTGGCTCCCGCTGCTTTCGGTCTGCTGCTACTAGCGCAGTAAAGCTGGGCAACGGCAACAGTGACGTTAGTTGGTGCGCTTCTTGAGGCGGGTAATTTATAGTGCACTAACCCGATGTGGACCACTAAAATGTAATTTTATTTCAAAATAGGCCCTTCCTTGGCACAAAACTAACACTATGTTTCTGGACCGCTATTTCAACAATCAACGTCGACTTAATAGTTGCCTTTATAGTTCCTTTAAGAAAGCAGCATGAAAAGGCACTGCAGAACTCTTGCTGGGGTTCTAGAGACCAGTGCTTTTATTGAGAGCAACAGTATGTAAATTTCTTGGTGTTTCTTTATAATGTTTCTGCCATTTGGGAAGAAATTGTCAGCCCAGCCAAGCCCTGTTGCGGTGGTCTGACAGTGAGGCTGAATTCTTCACAGGTGATCCTGCAAGACCTGGATCCCGAACAGGAAGCACGGCGCCAGCGACAGCACAAGGAAGCCTACGAAGAGGACGAGGACCACTTCCATCCGCGTGGTGGTGTGCAGTGCCAGACGCACTAGTGTGGGACTCTTTCTTGTGGACAGCCTTTTTAAAGACTCCCTATGGCAACATGTTCGTCGTGAAAGTGTCGTGCGCGAAGCAGCATAGGTTCATTTCAGATGCACACCAGCTTTCCCATCCCCCCTCCCTCTCTAGCTTTTTTTTACTTTTTTTTTTCTGAATGGTCCCGGCACTAGAGCTAGTTGTATATATTTAGCTTGCAGCGCTCCTGTCGTGAACCAAACTATTTATTTGGACTTGTGGAATTATGTAGGCTGCTGCCTTGAAATCCGCCTGTACAGGGCTTTATGTATTTTTTTTTTACTTTTTTTTAACTGGAAGAGTTGTTATATACATTGTACTAAAACATGCATAAAAAAAACATTGTTGTGCCTATCTTTTTTTTCCCCTTCATGCACATTTGTTTATTGCCCATTGTTAATTAAAGATATGCACCTGCGTAGAAGAAGCGTTTTCTTCCCTGGGGGGGGGAAGGGGGCTCTGTCACTGACTTGATGACTCTCGTGTGCGCTGCGACACATGGTAGGCTCGAAGCATCTTCTTCACAAGTCCTCCAAATTCTTCCATGTCCACAGCTGTGTCATTTGCATTGTAGCTGTTGGAGTCTATACGGTAAGCATTTATGTCTGGCAGATAGACGTGCACCTTGTTGGGAGTCTGCAACGAAAATTTGAGCACGGTGTGAAATGTGATCATAAAAATTGCTATAGTTGCCTGAAAGTCTGTTTCACTTGGCCAATCTCTCCAAATTTTTTTGTAAAATGAACGAATGCCAGCCTATGATTTTACCAATATTTGATGGAATCGTATGAAACCTTTTATTTTACAGCAGCTGCAATGTCAAGTCTCGTTGATGTAGGGGGCTACAAATTCATGTCCAACACTCTCTACCGTCTATGGAAAAGTGTGAAAGTATCGGCCTTTGTTCACAGACTGGTTAAGACTGTGTGCATCTGGTCTAGCAATGGAAATGTTAAATTTGGCAAACTGCCGAATTGCCTTCATGAAAATTATCATGCTGGCGCACATCGCTGCGTCCTTCTAGGTCTTGTTCTGCTTCGCTCCCCGAACACGTGCGCTGGATCGGGCTCTCCTGCTGTGCCGATTTGTCCGGTGTGGAATGCAATAACAGGTTTGGGAGGGCTAAAGACAAAGGGAAGAAAGACTTGGAGAGAAATATGAACTCACAGAATCGAGATAGAAGAATGGAGATGACCAGAAAAATTATACTGAAAAAAAAAATAGTATTTACATAAATTTTTGGAAAACTGGTAGAGAGAACTGGGAAGGCTGCCAAGCTATGCTGTTTGCTGCACTGCCTTGCTCCATTAGTGTATGCTGCCTTTTTTTTTTTTTTTCCGTATGGTTGTCTGTTTTATCTGATCTGTTGCAACTGCAACAATGCTGCAGCTTTGCAGTCCAAAATGGGTAACCTCCATGTCCTTCCTCCTTGCAGTGCAATGGCAGGCTTGAAGCAGCCACAGCAATTCAAGGTGTTGAAATACAGAGCATACACTGCAACAGGTATGGAAGCGACTGTGAGGAGGGGCGATGTGAAAGGAGAACAGAAGGGGCACCACTGCATCGGAAATGAGGGTTCCCTCTCCTGCTATGGACACCAGAAAGGCTGCATGTTTAGACACCAGCGCGCGCTTGCCCAGGAACGCGAGGGTTGCTGAGGGGGCAAGAATAGCACAGCTCTGCACTTCCTACCCCTTTCACCTTGAGTGCGACTGCCCAATTTTTTTTTTTTTTTTTCATTTGTGTTCTGCCTATTGGGTGTGTTGCTGGCGCTTCATCATGCTCAACAAATGCGTGCGCGTACAGTCCGGTTCAGCAACATACCTCCTGGGTGACGAAGACGCAGTCTATGTTGATTCCTCCGAGAGCATAGTTGTGTGCATGCAGCTCACAGATGAGCTCGCACACACCAACGGCGATCTGGAGTAGCTGATGAGGCGTCACGTGAGGCTCTGAGCGTAGAAACTGCATAAGAGACATGTAGCCGTGCGGCGCTCGGAATGTGTGCGCCCCGCGGTCGTGATCTCGACGTGTGGCTCCGTTGCTCGCATCTGCACGCGCCCAAAACGAGTCCATCAAAAGGAACAAAAGATGATGGCTTTCTATTTCGCGTTTTGTGGGAAAAAACAACTTTAACTACTCTTCCCTAGCAGACGAAGTTTTCAAGCGGGTGTCCTTGTTTTTGATTTAGCACGTGTATTGCAGCACCTAAAAGGACACGCACAAGCAGAGTTCCATATCAAATATATACAGAGGAGGATCTGGCACTACTCTGAATGGTGCCTCAATCACCATGGCAATGATGTACATCGTTCTCGAGATTCGTGGCATTTCTTATCCAAATGGATAAGTTTTTAAACATGGCAATGATGTCGGGGATCTTCAAGTGACCTTGAGCAAAAAGCGAGAGGCATTGTGTACCCTCAAACGATAGCAAGTGGCATCCATATAAAGAGTTTAACAAAAAAAAGTGCCCTGGGAGCCCCATCCTCTTTTTACAGGTGTTCATTACTATATGCTATTTGCTGCCCAAACATGTTGTAAATATATTGCTACTGAGTTAGTTCAAAGTACCACCCAAAGTGCAACTTGTAGGACACCCCCCCCCCCACACACACAATGGCTAGGGGCCTAATGCCTGTAATACATTTCTCCTCTCCACATCCTGAAATTCGAATGGTAAGGGTGCTTTTCAAGGCCTTCACCACACTTGTTATCTTTTCATACTGCAACGAAAAATGCTATTTAAACACTCAAATTTTTAACAATGGGATTTTAAGCCAATCAGCGAGGCCATATATCAGCTCTCTGGGTCAATGAGAGTTCACCAATGGCAAAATTTGATAATGTCCAGAGTGCCACTGGCGGCAGCGTATATCAGTGTTACCAGACTAGATATATTAACTTCGAGGCGCTTTAAGCGTCTAATGCGCCGAGTGCGGCCAAACCAGCCAGGTGCGTCGAAACTAACACACGCGGTGTGTTAGTTTCTGTTTTTTTGGCACTGTGGTCTGGAAATTCAATGATGGATCTGCATGAAAAAGATCAATCACTAATCATGCAGGGCACATTACTCTAAAATTTCCTTTCCAAATTCGACGTTAACAAGCCCTGAACTGACATTTTTTTTTTACAACAGTAAATAGAAAAACTGTCTGTATTTCTCTCAAAAGAATGCGTCACCAATGTATGAAAATGATGATTCTGCTCTTGAGAGATACACTAAACATGCCTTCTGCAATGCCTGGGTGCATCTTCCTATGCGTAGAACGACGACAGGAGTGGGGGTGCGGACATTCTATAATGAACTATAAAAGGCCTCGTTTGCTTCCCTTTTCCACTCAATTGCTGTACCATACTTCACATGGTTACGCTGTGCTCCACCCTCTTCCTCACCCTCGCGTCTCTGCCCTTCACTGTGCATCCCCACCCCTTGCTAACTGCAGTATAAAAGGCTACTGTATCCTACCCCTCTTTTCCTTCGCCCATCCTCACCTTTTCCGTTTTCCCACCCCCTTGCTATCTTATGCTATGCTATACACGGCTATATGAGACATGCTTTACAACACTACAGTTACCACGCTTGAGACAAAAAGGCGCTTAGGGAGAAAAAAGCGCAAAAAGAAAATGTGTGCGAGTGGCGATGCCAATCCGACTTTTCCACACAAATCGCGGTGACTTTCGAGCGGTGCCTACACGCATTTCCACGACAGTGAAAATGAAGTGTTTTGTCCTAGATTTTCCCATGTGTAACGAGCTATTCTGGTAGAGGTTTGATGGAACGATTTACCACTCTCAACAAATTTATTGTGTTGCTTCAGTCTGCCTTTAAAATTTGCATAAGGTTCTTCATTAGAAGGAGCCAAGATTTACTCAAGTGCACGCCCTTGTAGCCAGCAGCTTTATTACGTGACATGACCGACGGTACTCACGTGCGATGGCCTTGCTGAAGGAGAGCGAGTGTTGCTTGCGAGCGAGCCCGATGCGCAGCAGGAACAAGCGGAAGCGCAGCGATGCGATCGTGTAGATGAGCGGGTTGGCTGCAGAGTTCGCAGGCAGCACGAACACTGCCGTCCACGCGTACGCCTCACCTGCACGACAAATGCAGGCCCTTCCTCTTAAGACTGACGAGCGTGCAGTCACACTTGTCTACACATCAGTGGCCGCTTCAGCTGCCATTTCTTTTTTTGCAAATATGTGCTTAGATCGACGCCGTAGTGATACCAAACATAATCATATATGATTACGTTTGCAATGATGGAAGGGACTTTTTTACTTTTTGGAGCACACTTTGAAGCAGGAAAAGTGCTGTTTTGGAGCAGCCACAATAATTTTCGGAGCAGAAAAAAAAAAGGCTAGTTTAGAGCAGCTGTTAATGTTTAAGGAGAAGATATTAAATTTGCCGCACATCAATTAGACTTCAGAGCATTGTCAAAGCATTTTGTAAATAGTAATATATATATAGACAACAAATGTAAATTCCATGAAGCAAACAATGGCAAGCTGTCATAAACGGGCTGTGAAATTGGCTATAACTTAAAATACTAGTATTTGTGGTAGAAATCATATCGTACTGGAAAAGCCAAGTACCACATTTCAGAAATAACCATAGTCGCATATAACAGTTGCCAAATAAGCAGAAAATCATCTGTATGAGGTAAAAGCAATCCTGCTCATTTTCACATCTGACTGCACTAGCCTGCATGACTAGCTGAGAAAAAAAAAACTGCCAAATGAGCTATTTGCTTAATTGCCAGTTCTTGTCCCACAAATGAGATCAGAGCCGATAATGCTGCACACTGGTAGCACACTGAGACAGTAGTACAGAGATTATTTTCTGTGTATTTAGGACTTATTAGTCAAAAAGCAAAAGTCCCTCGTTCTCTCGGTGTCACTTCAGAGCAGGTTTGGAGCAATTAATAACAAAAAGTGTTGTTTGAAGCAGCATGGAGCAGCATTTCTTTTTTGAAGCAGTTTGGAGCAATTGGAGCAGCACTTTCATCATTGCGTTTCGTACTGTGTTGTTCTTGCGCTAAAATTCAAGCATGGACGGGAGCTTGAAGCCAACTCAAGGCAGCTGCAAAGGGGTGACAACATTGACAGCACCGACAGCAAAGATAACTGCAAACGGCAAGTGATCTTTTCATCAGCTTTACTTTCTCAATATTTACATCCTAATTATTAGAAATAAATCTCATATATTTTCCAAGGCAATATTCTCTGTTGGTTCTCATTAAAATTGTATTTAATTTTGACAAAGCTGTAAAATTATGTGTCCATTGGGATAGTAAAATCGCACTGACAAGAGCCAAATGACGATATAACAATCGTGAACAATCGTAATTTCGGTTGTCGAGCTTGGTTGCTTGCAGGCCACGTTAGAATGTAGGTGTACTAGGGATGAAGGTTTTATATTGGCAAGTGCTTTATGTTGCACGAATATTCCCATTCCGCTGAAAGCCACGCCGTCCCATCGCGATGACACAACTAATGGCATCAATTAATGTTTTTAATCAGCTCTTTTCAAAGCAGGGCTTTTGTGAAGACAACGTTCGACGGTGCTTGAATTTGTGGGCAGCACGCAGTGCCGTTGCCAAGTGTTAGAAAGCATATGTAATGATTCAATGCCACTGTTTTTGTGGTAATTAAGGGAAAACTGACAACCACCCACTCCTTATGTAGCACAAATCTGCACATAACATCTCACGTGGATTTCTCAGATGGAAAACTTAATAGACAATAAGTCCGTCGTTGTCCCGGTTTTGATCCCCAGACCAACAAAGCTTCTTTGCTTCCAGGTTTGTTGCAATAAAAAAGGAAGACTTGCCGGGAATGCGGACGCCCGACATTGCCATCAGGCCCATGACGATCATGGGGAACCAGCAGAGCGAGTTAGTGAGCACGATGAGCGCCATCTGGCGTCCGACCAGGCTGTCCGCTTGGCGTGCAGCGTGCCTCTTGACGGCCGTCTTGGAGCGTTGGATGCTGAGGTACATGTAGGCATATGCGGCCACGATGGTGGCGAAGGCAAACAAGTTGAGGCAGAAGAAAACAGCCACCGAGTATTCCCAGCCGGACGGCTTCTGGTTCGTGATGTGCAGCGCCAGGCACACACCCGAGCGTGCATAGAACTCGCCCTGCACCAGTTCAAACAGTGATCAGGTCTATTACCAGTGTTCAAAAAGTGCGACTACATTACATGGACACCATCTGTGTTTAAAACGCCAGGCCTGCACGGAAGGCGCAGCACAGTCAAAGCAAAATGTAGAACAGCGGCCTTTTAAAGCCTTTTCTAAACACTCATTGGGTAACTGCTGCAAGTACACCTGCTTGATGCCCACTAAGGCATTAATAATAATTTTAGGGCAGTGGCCGGCATTTGCTATGCTAGTTTTAGTCATTCTTCTGAGAAGCGTGGTATCTGCTAAACTATTGCGAGGAATTTTGTGCCAATTGTTCATGCAGTGGCTGGCGATGATGAGGAATTATGCCTGAAGTGGGTATGCACCACAGTTAATAGCTGAACAAGAACAAGCTTTTGTAATGGGACAGCGCACTTGTTACGCTAATTGCATCGTGCGACGACTGCTTGTTCTTTCGCTGTTTTAAAACGCTTTATAAGTCATATTAACACAATTGCTTTCCCGACAACAAGCCTGCCTAAGGCAATTTTGGCAAGAAGTCCCAAGCAGCGGCATGGCTCAGTGGTAGAATACTGGGCTGGCACCCAGTGGACTCTGGTTTGAGCCCCACTGTGTCATTGGTACTAAGTTTATTTTGCTTATTTCGAGCGATGTGCTTACGGACACCGGCAGCGGCGACAGCGGACAACTACGGCGCTGCGCGAGACCAGTTTTGTGATCTCGTAGCAGCTTTCGCTGTAAAATAAATCACACTTTCGCTGCGATGGTAAAGCAGTGAATGGGACAGCAACGAAGTCCTGGACCGTGCCTTACGGTAAAGTTCACACTTGCTGCTTAAGCGACGCAGCCCCCCCCCCCCCCCCCTAAGTTCCCTTTTTCTCCAGCGTCGATGCTCCTTCGCCCGAGGAAAGACTGAAGGGGCGTTTCCTCTCTGCTTGAGAAGAAATACTATCCCCTGTAAGCACAAGAAACACCACAAGAATCATGTCTTGGCAGCCAAATAATATTTATCATTAAGTGCGATTCAAGTATGACTAAAGCATTCGATGTATAAATGGGCTTCAGCAATTTTCCGTTTGGGATGATGTTAGTTTTTTTTTTTCATATATAGTTTTCTTTAGATTAGATTACTGTGCATTTTCTATTTGTATAGTGCAGTTGGTCATTCCACGACAACTTTGCAACAAGAGGGATTGCGAACCTGGAAGTACGGCTGTATGACGAGCGGAAGCGCGGCGATGGCCACTGCGGTTGCCCATGCAGCCGCGATGAGCTGGTAGGTGCGCCTGAGGCCGAAACGCACCATGGAGAAAGGGAAGGAGATGCAGATGAGCCGGTCGGCCGTGATGAGCACAAGCGTGAAAATGGAGCTCTCACTGGACACCGTGGAGAGGAATCCACATAGCTTGCACAGCGCACTGGCGCGCCACACGTCCGAGTTCTGGATGTAGCGGCCGCGGTAGTAGATGTCCACGCTGGCGATCACCACCAGGTACACGCCCATGAGAAGGTCAGCACAGCCGAGCGACAAGATCAGCGTCGAGCTGACCGGGTTAGAGTTCTTGGTCTTGAGGCGCCATGCGATGACGAACAGGTTGCCCAGCAGGGCCACCACTCCGAGCACCCAGAGGAAGGAGCGCTGCACGGGGCTGCTCATCAAGTCCTCGCACGAAGAGATCTCATCCGCCGGGGGCAGGCAGTAGTCGAACGACACTTGCGGCGATGCCAGGCAGCAGAACTTGAATGAATCGCTGAAGCTGTGGGGCTGCTCGAATTAGCATTCTATAATAGCTGGCAAGCCATTCGAATAGAATAACTTACAGAGACTCGAGGGAGTGGAGACCATGGAACATTTCGTGGGAGAAGTGCTCGATGTCGTTGCCTTGAATGTCTCTGTAAAGAATGTATACTTGTCAGGACGTCAGCGGCGCACGTGTTGCCTCGACTTACAAGCTGGTGACGCTCTTCAATCCCTGAAACGCTCCGTCTTCCACGTACTGCAGCTTGTTGTTCCGTAGATTCCTACATTTAGACATTCACTACTTTGTGAAACTACACCGTCATTGATTTTGTTTATGTGTAAAAAACATATGATAGTTTAAGGTTTCTTTCCCTCTTATACATAAATAGCGAAAGGCCGTGTGACTTAAGAAATGCTCTTAAGCCACTCGGCATGTACGTATATGCAGTTTCAATCCGGCAGTATAGAAATGTTCAAACAAGCTTTAATGAGTGTACCCACGAATGTTTCATTACTCCTTGCCCCATATAAATGCCAGGCACTACATTCACTGAGGAGCACTTGAAAACACAAATTTCGAGAGAAAACAAAAGGGCACATGATGCACGTGTCGCAGAGGCGAACCATGAGACGGACAAGTGCCCATTGCGTGTTTTGTCGTGAGTGTTTGTCTGTGCGCACCTCAGCAGCCCATCATTTATACCGTTCCGTATGTTACGCAACTGGGCCCGGCTGAATCAACTTCGAATGTTATTGAGAAGAGATAATTGAATGCATGCTTACAGTGTCGTTACTTGATCCAAGCCCACAAAGGTGTTCTTCTTTAGCCCAGAAAGGGCCATGCCGCTTAGGTTCCTATTCGAAATTAAAAAATAAATGTAAGAGCTCGTGGCAACGATGCACTTTCACAACGCGTAAAGAAATCATTTCGTCGTAGCCTGAATACATCTTTCAATAATGACTTCCTCTAACTTTCTTAAAGGAGCACTGATATAAAATTTACTCATGTCAATATTTTTGCGTCAACAAGTACTATTGACCCCCTAGTTGTAATTCGCGACTTATAACACAACTGAGGGACAAATAACTATCACTTTTATTGATTTATATCACTGGTATCTAGAATGATTCTAAACAGCTGGCCATCCCACCATTTTTAGCGCTGAAAGCTCTACCAGTGGCGCTACCTTGCGGTCACCTCCAGACCACGCTACAGCTGACCACTTCTGCACAGAAAAGAGTGACATCAGGCTATGCTGCTTCGCACACTTTTCATCTGCTAGGCGCACACATGCAGTCATGCCTTGTCACCTGCATTGCCATTGTCGCCGTACAAAATGTCGACTATGGTCAAATACGACAGTCTGGAACTTGGAATCATCGTGATTCGCAAATCATTTTTGCTTCGATCGACCCTTTGCAGAACAGTAATTTCTAAATGGGTGCCGTTCCAAACAGCAATAAGGATATGGTGGCTAGTGGCAGCTATACCCTCATCCACATTATAGGGTATATATACGTGCATTAAACGTGGGAGCATAAGTCAGCGCCACCTGCTGCCATTGCAGTGAGTGTGGAACAGACAACTTTTCTTGCCTGCTTGGCGTCGTGTAGTATGGGATCTTATTTTGAGATGGCAGCTGACCAATTATTCCTCGCATACCACTTTAAGGCATGAAGTCTGCCACAACGAAACCCATTCATTGTATCATTTTCAATGCACCTGTTTGCACAAATAAAAAGAATAGTCTTTAAAACACCGATTGCTGTCTTTGTAAAATGTCAATACCATGACAACACCTTCAAAATTTTAGGCCGTAATATATATATTTCTTTTATTATTATTTGCAGTTCACCGAGCGCCCGATTCTACACCACAATTTTTTCAACACCTTTGTGAACACATGGCACCTTCTGTGCACGGTAAAACTTTTTTATAATCGGGGATTTCAATCTACCAGAAATAGAATGAAATCGTGATACTTGTAGAGCCCCAACACTGCATCCATTGCACAACACTCTCAATTTGATAGTCGTGGGTTTCGTTTACGGACACTGAAAGTTGATTTAAACGATTTAGAAGACTGAACTCTTCACAAAACGTGGGATACTTACAGGAATGTCAGTTTGTTGAGGCCAACAAATGCGCCAGCCTTTATTTCCGACAGTATTGGGTTGTTTTCCAGATGTCTGCATTAAATACGAATGCTTGTATGACAGTTAAAAAAAAAGGTGAAAATAGATGCTTCCTGAAAATCAGTAATCTTTGCAAATTTATAGCACACAATCATAAAGGGATATTAGAAATGTCAAAGCCATGCGAAATAGTTAGATTGTTCAACAACTCACAGGAATCTGACGTTCTTGAGGCCTGCAAAAGCGGCAGTCTCTATCTGAACAATTCGGTTGTTCCTCAAGTCACTGAAAAATAAAGTGGCAGTCAGTTGTAATAAAGAAAGTTTCTGTCACTTACAGGAGGTAGAGGTTCTTTAGTTCGATGAACTTGTTCGACGGCAGCACAGTCAGTCCATTGTACTGCAGTATCCTGCAAAAAACTACGGCTTAGTTACGTGACGAGCGACCTACGCACGAGATTGCGGATATCTTACAGTTCACCTAGCCTCTTAAAAGGTGAGAAGTTGGACTTTAGAATGTCTAGGCGGTTGAAGCTGAAGTTTCTGGAAGAAACACGAAAGTGAGCCACGACTTTTGGCAACTACACTGTTCGTCGTACACTCACAGCTTTCGTACGAGGTGAGACAGGTCGTCGGGAAGGGCAACCAGGTTCTTTTCGATGCACTTGACGAAGTGGCCTCGGCATTTGCACGCTGCTGGGCACTTGAGGTCTGCGAGCAGAGCAGCAGCTCTTCATCCTCTCATCGAGTAATAACAGTATCCGATTTAGACAGATAAAAAAGGGCCGAGTACCATCACAGCAAGGGGGGATTCATTGTATGGCTACCATATAGGTGTGTGCAGGGTTCCATTTAAGTGGGAGTGCAAAGGTTCATCGCAGTGCACCCCTCCCTATAACGTCAATGCATGGGACAGATTTTGCACCTCCCCTCTTAGGTGACTAGGAAGGGGCACCTCCCCTCCCCTGCCCCCCTCGGGCGCACGCCTAAAAGGGACGCCATTGTCCTTAGTGAAATAATGACGAGGTTTACGTCAATAGAGTCACAAAACAATAATTTGTGATTCAAAGTTCTGCTTTAGAGCCCATTTAGGGCTTGTACAGGCGCTCCCTGCGCAGCCGTACCGCACGTTCTGGGACACCTGCCGCATGCAAGCGGAGCGAGCGTAACGGCGACTGCTCTTTCACCCTTCGCTTGAGTGCGACAGGTGTCCCGCTACGTGCAGTGCGGCTGCACGGGTAGCGCCTGTACAGGCCCTTAAATGTGTAAGTGAGCGTACATCAATGACGGGCGTTGCTTACCGCAAAGGTGTTCGTCGTCTCCGTGTTTGCACTGGCGGGTTCCGTCGCACAGCTGATGCAGGGCCACGCACGAGCTCTGGTTGCGACACTTGTAGCGACCCGGGCACGTGTACTTGTCTGCAGGACGGAGGTTGCATGTCACCACTCCAGCCGTCTCAAACTTGCCTCACCTAGTGGGCCGCAGTCAGAAAATTTAGTAGCGAGGGGGGGACGGACGGTTCGAACAAAATGTTAGCTATCATTTCCCATGTAATATAAATACAGGTAATTTATGAAGGGGTCTTTGATGTCAGGTTTCGAAAAAGATCAACAATACTGAATAAAAAGGCAAAAGTGCCGACCACAACAGAAAAAAAAAGAAAACGAAATAAGAAGTTCAAATCATACACTAAAGTCAACCATCTTTCCAGGGAACTCTCCTCTCTGGTGATATTTCGTGCACCTGTCAGGTGGGTTGTATATATATATATATGCATGCTTGCAAAAAACAAATAATGACTATTGTCGTATTGATGCCTTCATTCTGTGCTTGAACCGATCACACTGTCCCCAAATTGAAATATATCTTGTTTGATTTACGATGGCTTTTGTTTCTTTGAACTTGGTCTGTTCTTTGCCGCTATGATCGTAGGTTAACTTCTCGCGCAAGTTTCCGCTTTAATCATTAATAAATACTGCACTGAGGATTCAAGCAGAGTGGATGTAAATTTGTTGAGTTTTACAAATTGTCTAATTCTAAACAATGTATACAAGGTGTCGCTCATCATTCGTCAGCGCATAGCATGTTTTCTGCGTCGAAGCATGTACTCACTGCATTCGATTTCATCCTCGCCGCCAATGCAGTCCCACTTTCCGTCGCACAGAAAGTGTGAGGGTATGCAGTACGACCTGGTGCACTTAACGTAGTCCTCCGGGCAGATGACTTTCTCTGCGAGACGTCAAGAGAACCCGTTTACATGAACACACTGGTTGACCTGAGAATACTGCCCACGAGGTCAAAGTACTGAGAAAGTGAGTGACGCTATATAAATAAGGCTGACATGTACTGCAGCAAAGAACGAACGTAATTCTTAGAATAGAAAGGAAAGGATGAATTCTCGTTTCACAACCCTGTGCTTTTGTTTACTTAACTTTCAGGCACTAAACGCGTGTCACCACATTCACTGCCAATGTAACAACTGTTAGGTTAGCAGCTGTACTGCCTACGGCTACTAACTACTACTTACAGCTACTTCATACAGGAAAGTAATAATATATAATTAGCAACCTTATTGTCATGCCAGTCACTATAGTTATGTAATACGGTTGCTAACAGTAAACTACATTTGCCCAACAACGGGTTTACATCTATATGAGCTGTCTGCATTGCCATAACAAGTTAACTCTCACGGAAGTGTAAGATCAAACACAAGAGAGAGAGAAAAGGTAAGGCATGGAAATAACTAATACTCGCTGATTATAGTGGTGAACGCATACGCACAACAATATGTTCAATTAGCGATATTGACCACACCTAAGGTAAGAGGTTTAAGCAGAATTTTTTTTCTGATGGGGGTGATGAGAGAACCTCCTTGATTTAGAGTGGGGGCCGAGCAGGTAGATGTGGTCGTGTGCAATTTTGTGCTCTATAGTCAGTTACAGCCTAAGAATAAATGTAAGCTCCGCCCACAGCAGTCAAAGTCCCACCTAGGCAGAAATTACATAAATGTCCCACCGAATCGCATTCGTTATTTACGGGATGTCAGACAGTCTCATGCGTTTTCAGCATATGGCTTGTCTGTACATGCATGTGTTAATTTCGCTAGTTTTCGGTCAAAAAGTGTTACTTCTTGGCAAATTTTATAAGAAGTACCAACTTCTCTGTTCTCCCAAACGTAACGTTGTAAGATTGATTGGTTGATATGTGAGGTTTGACGTCCCAAAACCACCATATGATTATGAGACACTGTAGTGGAGGGCTCTGAAAATTTCGATCACCTAGGGTTCTTTAATGTGCACTCAAATCTGAGCACACGAGCCTACAACATTTTTGCCTCCATCGGTAATGTAGCCGCCACAGTCGGGATTCGATCTTGCGACCTGCGGGTTAGCATCCGAGTACCTTAGCCACTAGACCACTGCGGCGGGGCTAAACATTGTAAGAAAGAACGACAAACTTTCAATTTATAATATGTGTAGCATTTGCATTAGCAGCAAAAATGCGAAAATGTGCTTATGGTTAGAATCGGAATCACCAATCATTGCTCTGTTGCACAGATGAATGACAGGTACGCTGCAGTAGTGTGTGCAGAGCGTGCATTTATTCTTAGGTTGTAACTGACTGTAAATGCAATAGCGAAAAAAAAAATTGGGAAGCATGAGACCGGCGTGCCACCTCACCGCCCAGGATGAAGACCTCGTTTGTATTCAAGCTGGTAACCAGAACGTTAATTTTACTTCATAAATTAAATGTTCATTTAATGATTTATAATAATGGTGTCCTTAAACATAATATCGTACAGAATATGTGTTGTGTTCTTGGTTTTCGGTTTCGGAATGACATGCGAGGATGCCAGGGGGCGCCGCTCTGGCATCTAGGATTTCAAGGCGACTGTGAAATAAAACGAGTGTGTGTTGGGTAATCGTGGAGTGCGGCTGTTGTTCTTCTCTTCGGCGCTTTGCGCCAACCCGCGTGTTTGGGCTGGTCGGCGTCCCCGCCGGCCGCGTACGTCTCCGTCGGCCGTGTTCTTCTTCTACTCCGTCGGGACCAGCGAGCCCCCAACACAGCAATATGTACTATACATGAGCCTAAATGAGCACTCAAATACTGAAAAGGTGTTCAACAAATGAGGACCAACCAGTACATATAGACATCATCATAATCTAATTCACCTTGACTTGTGCGAACTGATTTCGTTTAATCCCAGCAAGGCCAGAACATGATTCAAGCCGATCTCCGTGCTCTAAATTTCGTCACTCCAACTCACTGCCGTCCTCGGCTGTGTTACGCATCAGCTGGCATTCATTTCGCTGATCTAATTTGATGCAATGGTGGTCACCAGTTGACTGCCGTCCCACGCATTACATGACCAACCACGGTTCATTAGTTTTGCGTAATAACAGATCGGAACATTAGGGGACCCTTGAGCTTCGCCTTGAAGAGTTGAATGTGATAGCCATATCCTGTCCTGATTGCGTACTTCAAACTTGCTATGCACGCACCATCTGGCTTTAAGGCAATAGGTGCAGTAACATGTGCACATCGTGTAGTAAGTGGAAGGCTTAAACCATAAAGTCAGAGTGATATTCGCATGTTCTGACACCTGATGCAAATGTACGCTTGTACCACGCATTACTACAGTAACACGATTACATGTTGTATTGTGAAGCATGTGTACAGGAGGCATGTGTTTGTAAAGCAAGTGTTACTTTCACTGCATTCCCAGGCAGAGGAAGTTATTTTCACCATGTCATGAGCGACAGCTGCAAGGTTGAAAGATGATGAAGACGACCAGAATTCGAAGACGCGTGCTCGGAACGTTCGGGAACTCGAGGCATGAGCACTGGATGGAAGAGATGGATGAGGAGGTGCTGAGCTGCCATTGTCTCTTGGAATTTGGTGGCAAAAGGTCGCATCGTCGGCAAGCACCAGCGACGGGGGCAACGGGCGTTCAGGTCAGCTGCCTGAGACACGAGCCTGCCGAGGTGGCCGGCGAAATCGGCGGTGATCGAAAGGAGGCTTCTCGGAGACGCAGCCGCCCTGCCAAGCGAGGACGAGCGTTCCCTGAGCAAGCCCCTTTTCGGAAGCGAGCCACCCGAGGCAATTCCCGGAGTGCCACGTCAACAATGGAACGCCATGCCGGGTGAATCAGGCGACAGTACCAGTAGCCTGAAGGGGATGTACTAGCGTCAGTGACAACGGCGTGCATGCGCAAGCCGCGACGGACACATCAAGCTGCTGAGTGAGCGTCAGGATCAAAGATCGGCAGGACTTGGGCAATGAGCTTGCCAAGTCAGCGGCACCACGTAGGCCGGGCCAAGACAGCAGAAGGAGAGGTAATTGTTTAGAATGTGTAGGTTATCAGTTAGATGTTGGTTAAGTTCCTGTAACTTGGTAGTTATTTTTGTAGATTTGTATATATTTTGGAGTGACTTTTGTTTTGTATTATAAATGTTTGTCCCTCTTTCGAGTCTGGCTGAGTCCATCGCGGGGGTTCGCAACCCGTAATCTGTGACACACTATATTCACAAGCAGAGGCATGGCCGTGTGGTAGAACATGCATTTGCCACGCATACGACCTGGTTCAATCCCCACTCTGATCAAGGGCTTTTATTATTTATTTTATTTGCATCTTTCTAGATTTTTCGTCATTCATAAGATGATTTTTTGTTCAGAACCAATGACACTGACGCGGGAATTTCTGTGAAACGGGCTCTTTAATGCTACTGCATTAATATTGGCTTCCCTGGTTCGCTCTTTGGCCTTAATTCAATATAGAAGGTGCAAAAAAAAAAACTACGGAAAAAAAGGAAAATGCGCACATGAGGCATCCTCTGTGTGTCTCTTCCTTTACGTCCATCGCCTTCTTTGCTCTTTCCATTTCGAATCATGCAATGGCAACATGTCAATTTGCTCATTCTTTGGCCGATTCTGTACAACTAGTACTAATAGAAATTGATTAGGACTTTATAGAAATTTTTGCGTGGAAGTGGCATAATAGATAAGCTGCAGCACTCCCGCTTCGTACATTCTTAGTTTTTTTTTTTCCGTTTGTTATTTCGCGCTTGCTTTTCTTCCCATCTTTCCCGCTTCCCCTATTGTAGGGCAGAAAACTGGACATTTATATTGTGCTTGACCTCCCGCATCATTTTGTATCTCTTTCTTTCTCCTTTTATAAGCAAAGCGGTATGCGTTTCATACGTCTTTTGCCACGTCACTCGAGTCTGAGGGTTGCACTGGCACGGCCATGCGTCACCACGTATTATGAGAATGGCAACGACAGTAGAAGTGGGAGTGAGCCCGTCAAATTTGCTGGCCACCTAGCATCACAGAGTGGAATGGTCCAGATGTGTTTTTATGCGCAGGAGCCACTCGTGAACGCGTAATAGAAACTATCAAGTCACTACTATGCATTGCATGGCTTCGAATTCAATCTTCTTACGGAAACCCAGACGTAATCGGATTGATGTTCTAAAGTCATCTTACTACTTAAGCTATATATATATAGTTATCCATTAACCTTTTTGGCCCCAGTAGTGTCAATTGACATCCTCACACAACACTTTCCCCAGCTTCTCAAAAATGAAACCAGAACTGCTACACTTCGGGGAAATATTTCTTCTATGATTCCCGCTGTGACCATACGAACGATGTGGCAGCTCTTCGGAGTTGGGAGCCGTCAAGAAAAGGCTTGGTCGACTACTTAGGTGACTCCAAGGCGGGAAATATGAGGTGCAGGTGCCGTTTTCAGGACGTAGTCATGAAGCTGTTTCAAGGACTCCCACACTGCCGAATGAGATGTTGGTTCACAAACTGTGTACATTTGCGAGCGTCGGGAATAAAAATTTTCTCATTTTTCTCATTCCGCTACCACTCAGCACTGAAGACCTCTTTCAATGCCCTGATTGTAAATCCATTAATATTTGCACGACTGGCTCATATTTTGTTTGGGACTTTCTGAATATAATTATTAGGAAAACATGCACAAATAGGTTCTCAGGACAAAATAAAAACTCAGGGCTGAAAGGGTTAAGAATGAAAGGTGGTGTGACTATTAGCTCGGGTTGTCACATTTCATTGTTGACTACTTTCGATTCAATTACTTTGGCATAGGTATGAGTATTTCACTGGGAGGCTCAGCCAGCCAGCTCTACAAGTTGCTCATACATAGCTGTTTTTTGGGCTTTCTCTCTTTCTTTTTAGTCACACTGCAAAATAACCTCCTAATTACCTCCATCACTACTATAACACAAGGCTTGCCTTAATAAAGATGAGGCGGTGACACGATAGGCGGAGCTCACAAACAGCATACGAACCGCATCCACGCAGATGGGACACGTCCCGGCATCCTGCTTGGAAGCCAAACTGGTCGAAGCCGTACAGGCACCTGGTGCTGATGTTTACAAAGTGACCTGTCCGGCAGCGCAAGTAATTCTGCGACGAGTCGCATTCTTCCATAGATGTCACTGCAAAGTATTACAGAAATCAACAATGACCGGGTAGCCAACATTACGGCGAGGGTGATAAGTGGGTGACCTACCTTGCTTGAAGCATTCTAGAGGACCAATGGTGTGGTAACCGGCTTGACCCGTTCTGTATGTGTTGCCAAAATGGAGCTGTGGAAAATAATATGCAAGAATTGATAATACAAGTTTTGCATGGGGGCCGCAGTTAAGTGCATGCCTTTCTGATGGGCAGCATTTCCTTGCTGGTGATGTATCCCTGGTCCTCTAGCCAGTGGAACTCAGACGCCGAGTCACAGTTGCATCGTTGCTCAGGGTTGAAGCAGTCCGGGTAGCAGGCGCACGTGAGGTTCTCGGAGGCTCCGCCCCAGTGGAACTGCGGCTCGCCCTGCGCACTCTCCCACCAGGACAGTGGCCGCTCGTCCGAGTAGCCGAAGCCGGCACCCACGCCGCTACACTCCCACTGCGTGCAGGCGATGTGCTTGAGCAGCAGAAGCAGCTGCGGCTCTAGTGCGCATGCATACCTTGACGTACTGCCTGCACCTCTGAGAGACGCTGATGAGAGCGCGCATCTGCAGCCAGCCGACGTCGTAGGTGATGGGACGCGCGTACGCACCCTCGACGCCCGATCGAACGTAGATCCTCTGCTCAGAGTCGTGGTGCACCAGTGTGCGGACGTCTTCCACCGTCGATCCCATGATACAGTGCACCCAGAACGGCAAAATAGGGCCCTCTGCACCGTCCGCGTCAATGAGGTAGTGACCGCTACGACGGATGCCGTCCTGCACGAACAAGTCCTCGCAGGTCTTGCGCGCTGCACAGTCGAAGATGAACCACTTGAGACACAGGAAAGGTGCGCACTCGTAACCCATTTTATTCCCACTAGGCCCCAAGCAATGCTGCCCACCCGTGGCAGAAAATGCGATTGCACAGCATGCCTCCAGGCATGACGAGAATTTGGGTACATTAAAGTCACTTTAGGGTACATGTGCATATAGGGCCAGCTCTCGTCAGTGGCTTGCCACAGCTCAATGGGAAATAGACAAAATGCAAAACCATATCTCATGGGAAAAAAAGCCAGTTATCAAAAACGCTCCCCTTTTTCTTGTTACTTCCTATCTGAAGGAAGACATAACAGTTATGACCTAAAGTTAAGATTTTTGCTTGTAACTTAGCTATATATATATTTGCAACTTTGTAAAAGCGTGCCAAAAATAAACCTCATTTTTAATCCAGTTCTGCTAATTATTGTCAGTTTGCCTAAATTTTACGCTTTGTGTGCAAAGCCCTCCTACCTCTCCTCCAATTTGCTGTCAGGCCATGTCGGCTTCATGAAACTTGAAGTAGAAGTTTACTTCAGAAAAAAAGCAGAAGGTACCATTTTTCTGCACCTCGAAACCTTACTGATGCTTGCCGTAATGCATAGTGATGTTTTTAGAGGATGACGAAAAAGAGCATATGGATCACGTACGCTTGTTGTCACATTTCTTTTTTTCTTCCTCCAGACCTTGGCGGTCTTCTTCCTTCACCAAGTCTGCAAATAAAAACAAGACTCATTCCTTTAGTACAATGTGCACCCACTACCAGGTAGATGTGGTCCATGGTGATTCCAGCAGAACTCCAGCAGATAGGGACCAAAAGTTTCATAGGGCAAACTTGTGCCCGAAAATAAGGCAAGTGTCGCACTATGTGCAACGATAACTTCGGGCACAGTTGTTGGTCAGCGAATAAGATCATCGGTGGAGCACGTCGTTTTTTATACACATGTCACCAAACCTTCCAGCATTATCACTGGTGCTCGCTTGAACTCATGAATAAACTTGAATATTCGCATCTTGCGCGTAATCTTAAAAAAACAATCTCAAACAATTGGCAATCTCTCAAGCAATGCGGCGCAATCCGCGCTGAGCGCTGCAAATAATTTTGTGGGTGAAATGTGAATACATCGAAGTGAATTCATAAATGCGACCGGAAATATTTTGCGCTGACTGAAAATCCACTCTTCATCATCATCATTTATTGAACCCTTAAAGGCCCCTTGCGGGGTATTACATAAGGGGGAGGCAAAAACACAGTTCAACAGATGCATGATTGTCAACGGTACAAAGCATAATCGAAAGTGAACTACATGATAAAAAAACAATGTCAACAGAAGGAAAAATATATATATACGTGGAAGAAAACGGCAACAATTGTAAATTAACTAACATATCAAGTGATTTGTGATTAGCTGTTTAAATTTTAAGGGGTTTTGTTTGTGGACTATAGATTCAGGCAGGTTATTCCAGTCTTCAATGGCAGTAGGTAAAAATGATTTATTGAAAGCGTTAGTTGAACCATGTAAGCGCTGTAAACATAGGGACAAACTCTTGGTTGACAAACAGGCACTGCTCTTCAAGAAACGTTAAAAGAGATGCTGTATGCATTTGACGGTTACCATTTTTCCCAAATCAAGAGGCTTCACGAAGATATATTCGTCATTTTCACTGAATTGTTGTGCTATAAATAAATCGATTCACTGCAGCAATACATGCAAGCTGAGTATAACCACCTTGGTGCATTTGAAGTAAAGTATTTCTTGAAATTTACAATAAGACAGCATAGTAAAAATTTAGAATGAGAGAGAGCTGAGCGAGTTGGTACATAGTCATTCTTAAAAAGACAAGGCGTGTAAACACGAGCACAACAAGAAAGCCAAGATGCCACAAACTTCCTTCTAGTGCCTTGTCTATTTTAAAATGCAGCAAACGTGGTGAACACAAATGTTAGACACGTTTAGTGCGTACAAGCCAATATCGTAGCCAAGCATTCCTTTATTTTTTTATTAATTTACAAATACTTCGGTCAAACTTAGACTATGGCAGAGTGGTACAAAAACATAAAAACACGTATATTTAGACAAAATGAACAAGACAGCGGCAAAGCAGTCAGAACAGGTTACAGAACACCTGAAATCAAATGCACTTCAGACGATACCAAAAATCCTTGCATTAAAGCCTCGTTAGAAAGGTTATTCCAACTGTTTATACTACAAGAAAAGAAACAATATTTTAAAAAATTGAAAAGAATCCGGGATTGGTTTCTGGAACCTTATGAAGAGATGTTGCATTTTTATAAAGTTGGGGCGATGAGTACAAAATTTGGCTTCTTAACAAGAAGCAACATGAGGCAAATGGGACAGCAAAGACATGCAGGACTTGACGCTGGCTGTCGGTATTTCTTGACAGCGCCAAGTCCTGCCAGTCTTTCTTGTCCCGTTTGCCTGCACTGTTTACTGCTATAAATTTCGCTAACAAGTTGCCTCTTGAAGTACTCAAAATACGCTGTTGCGTGATAACGAAACATAATTACAAAGCGACTCACGGCATCCCTCCTGCTCGTCCTCATGGTACTTGCCAGGGCAGTCTCGGTGTCCGTCGCACACGGCGTTCTTCGGAATACAGGTGCCGTCATAGCACTGGAAGGTTACGTTCACGTTACACTGGCCTGAAAGAACACCGTCGCAGTTCCAAGCGTTAATTCATGCACCTTTCGAAAAGACCATGCCTTTCTGAATGCCGCCCTAATAAACCTGTCTGTGTGGTGTCGGTAGAGCTCTGTTTCTGCACTCCAAAACAATTGAATGGCCATAGTGAATGACCAAGGAAACTATTCATTTACACCGTAAGCCAAAACACACAAGAAAGTAGGTTAGTGCAATATCTGAAGCAAAAGACAGCCTTGCATCTAAACTCTTCAATGCAAGATCAAGACATTTTACGGAATTGTATAGCCTGCATTTCTCATAAAAAGCCCTGAAAATTCCTGGCGATATTTAGAACAAACGGATGCTTTAGGTACTGCAATATCCATTGACTATTCAATCGAAAATGATGCACCGATAATGGCTGGCCAGTTTAGCAGTCACAGTATACGTCCATATTCTCTGATCCCCAGCATGAATCGACGCATGGAAACCTAATCTATTCTGATTTTATAACGGGAGTATATGTTATCTTTGCTGCTTAATCTGAAAATTTGATTCCCAGCTGGTGCAGATAATATCCCTAACACATTATTGAGCTATGCCAAACACATTGCAGATATGTTAACAAAAGTTTTTCGTTTTCTTCTGAAAGTTCTTTAATTCTGAATGACAGATGCATTTCACGTGTAGTGTCCATATTGAAGAAAGGTGATCATCTTAACATTGCAAAGCACAGGCTTATTTCTTCAGCGTGTACATCCAGTGGCGTAACTAGATAGGACGGCGCCCAGGGCAAATATATTTCCGCGCCCCTCATTATGCCCGTGATAATGTTTGTTATTATTATTATTATTATTAATAATAATAATAATAATATTATTATTATTATTATTAATAATAATAATATTATTATTAATAATAATTATTACTACAGCTCCTATTAATAATAATATTATTATTATTAATAATAATAATATTATTATTAATAATAATTATTACTACAGCCCCCCCCCCCCCCATTAAAAGCGCTAATGTAGGCTTCCGCGATTGCCTACTGGCGCGCGGCGGGCCATTTCGGAGGCCAAGGGCCACCAGTTCTGATTTCGATGAGCTACGCCCGCGTTTTTGTATAGTATTTTTCTTTTTTTATTCAAACTTCCGGAAGTCCCTTACCCGTCATTGTTCTCTTCCAGTCCACACTGCAAAAATCTTGACGGCACGGGCGCTTCCCAGGCCCAAGTTTCTCGTACCTAAGCTTTCGCGCTATTTGTGCATCCCAAGGAATGCAGGGTGAGTACAAAACAAAGCAACCAGCTAGACACCGCGCCCTCGGGTCTGGTATGGGGGTTAAACTGGTCGGAGTGTTCTGCCGTTTCGCTCCGTTCGCTGTTCCATTGATGGAGGTCATCCTTGTGCGGCCGCATTCTTTCAGGGAAGTTCTTGGTTTCTCCAACGTACGAAGCGGGGCAGTCGGCACATGCTGTCGGGTACACTACGCTCTGCGCTTTTTTCGCAGGTGCGTGTTCTTTGGGCCAAAGGATGAACCTGCCCATGGCGGTGGATGGCATGTGGGAAACGTTGACCCCCGCCCTTCTATTGCTTTGCTGGCGCCCGCGATGCAGGGAATCAACAAACGTCGCCGTCGTGTCACGCTTTCTCCGTCTTTCCTCCAGAGAACTCTGCGAATAAACGCCTTTGTTTAGCCTTTGGTGCCGAGGTCACGGATTATATTCGCCCTTCCTTCCGCCGCTGCGTGGACGATTAGTCGTTGGACGATCGGCTATTTCGTTGGAGTTTTCTGTTCTTACTCAAAAAAGGTGCATTCGAACTTTTTTATTTTATTTTGTTTACGTACGTGGTTGGTTTCAGGGAAGCTTTCAGTAAGTGGTTTGGGAGGCTGGTGGGGTTCGCTGAAACTCATCTAACCCAGTGCTGCGGAGCACAAAACAAAGCTTAGCCGAGGGTCATGGGAAGGCACGGAGGTAGCGCAGCAAAATGAAAATAGAGGATCCTTTTCCCGATGCAAAAGCCATTGCGGCAACCCTTTCCTTCACCACCATCCCCACTTCCAGTCGTACATTACAACCTCGCCCCTCCCCCCTTCCAGGCGGTTTTACGGAAAAAAACATTGACAACCTTTCCAGGGGGCGCCAACCCGAGGACTCGGCTTGGCGCCCCCTCCCTAGTGGCGCCCGGGGCACTTGTACCCCCTTGCCCCCCCCTAGTTACGCCACTGTGTACATCATGTAATTTATTAAAATATACTAGACACACATAACATCATCACATTTCTTGAAGGCCTGTCTGTTGCTATCCCAGCACAAATTTAGAAAAAAAAATGAATCCGGTAGATTCCACACATTGCGGAAATCAATTTGATGTGAAAGAGCCCGGTGGCCTCTGCCAGATTCATCACTTTGGCATTACTCAGGCATTAGGAAATGATTAGAGGCCTTCGTCTAAATTGAGAATATCATGGGCTTACGTGGTACGCCGAGGACACCGACATGTAAAAATATTCAACGGAATGCGTGCACTCACATTGGAGCAGATACGCCACTTTGATTGCCAAGACCTGCAGTCTACGAGGTGATGACGCGCATATATAAAACGTAGTAGTTGTAGACTTATTGGAACTATGCTTGACTATGTTTGTTTCATTTATTGAAATTGACTATGTTTGTTTCATTTATTCATTTATTTATTATTGACTATGTTTGTTTCATTTATTTGTTTCATTTATTACGCTTGATCATGATCCACCACCATTCGACACACTGGCATCGCTCTGTGGTAGAATACTTGACTGCCATGCACAATGCGAGGGTGCGATTGGGGCTCAAGCTATGACTTTAATTATTTGCTTCTGTCAAGATATTTATCCCATTGACAACACTGACTACTTCCGCGCTGCAATTTTTCTAACGTAGCCTCCTCCACGCTGTCGGGTTGAGATTTTTATAGTCTTGGTTGGTATAGACCATGAATCTTTTATGGCGCACACCCACACGCTTTGGAGCCGAGGTATGTGGGTATGTGTGGATGTAGCAGTTCATTATCTCGCATGTTTGATTGCCCGTACACTTGTTATTTTATTATTACCATTGCTATCTATAGCCTGTAATTTGCTTAAATCCCGTTGTGAAGCCCCCATAGCCAATGCTTTTTTCAGGCTTACAAATGGAAAACTCACCGAGGCAGTCTTGCTCGTCAGAATTGTCGTGGCAGTCAGACAGCAAGTCACATCTGTGAGCGATCGAGATGCACTGACCGTTCTTGCACCGGAACTCGGTTCGGTTGCACTCGATGTAGTCTGTGGAGAAGCATGCTTAATTTATATGATCGGGAGCCAGGTGTATGAGCACAATTTTAGCACCGAACCGCGAAAAATCGAGTAATCGCAATTTGAAAAGCACATATCCTTGCTTGTACAGTTGAACTGCGGCCAAGGATATGCCTGAGTAAATCGATATGTCTCGTCCGAACCATCAGTGCAACGTTTGGTCTCGGGCACGTAACCTTACAGATGGAACATAGAGTCTCACCGCATTGGCTTTCATCCGAAGAGTCGCCACAGTCGTCCTTGAAGTCGCAGAATGCGCCTATGGAGACGCATTTGCCACTCGCGCACCTAAAACTGCCGTCAGGACAGGTCACTCCTGTGGAGAAACATAGTGATTAAGGCCGTGAGGGTGCGCAAGAGAGGCCCATACCGCAGTCGCTTTCGTCCGACATGTCCCGGCAGTCGTGCACTCCGTCGCAAACATTCACCACCGAGATGACCTCCTTGTTTCTGCACACGAAGTACTTCTCTGCAGCTACCAGCACCTCGCCCACGTATGCTTTCATGTGCCGGTACAGAGGAGGGGGTCCAGGGGCGTTGTCTGCGCGGTAAATCATCATCATGGCCAAGTTTGCGCAAAACCAAGAAGCATGAGCGTACCGGCCCTGTGGCTGCTCATCTTGCAGATGTAGGCGCTGATGGTGGTGATGGGCAGCTCCTCCATTTGGCGCCAGCTGGCAGCTGCGCGGTTCAATGTGCCCAGGGAATGCTTGCCCAGCGAGCATGGGATGTCGTGCCAGTGCGCCGTCGAGTGGCCACTGTCCACTCGCAGCATGGTGCAGTCCTCGTACGCAACCCAGTCCGGCTGCGACGACAGCCCATGGCCGGCGTACGCCCTGCTCCCCGCAAAACATTCCAAGCCAGTTGCAGCTCTCTTCTGGTCCCGTACAGAATGCACTTGTGCATTGGAGCTTACTTCGACGCAACTCCTTGTTCTTAGTAATTAAATACTTTGTCACGTTAGTCCCCTTTCATCTGGCAAAATGTTTTAAACAGACTTATAAGCCAATGTTGCCCTGATTGTCTCGAGAAAGTGAACATCGTATTCATGTATGTAGAGAACTCCCGTGCCATGTCACTTCACCGCAGCCAGAGTTACTAACTGTAACTCAAGTCAGAGGCAACTTTTGCTAAAGCATGCATTATGCGAACATGCAATACGGTCGTACCTAACATACCAGTCTGAATAACTCATGGGGTTACCGTCGCTCCAGCGGTAGAAACCTTCACCCGCAGCATCGGTCAGACCTGCAATCAAGGTCAGTCGAGCACTGAGTGTAATACATGTGACAAGTTCACTATACTGACTGTTCTGTGCACGCATGCACAAGTAAGGCATTGACTTGCGCAGTATGGCTGCTCCAGGTTGTGAGTTTGGATTCAGCATTTCTATGAATGTGAAACGTTTTTGCTATCACGCTCGCTGGCCTTATAGGCCTAATCCTTATAGTACACCTTATCCTTAATCCTTATGATCCCTGTAGTACGTAATCCTTATAGTACTGACTAATCCTTATAGTACACTGCATCAATGTTAAGTGCCACAATTTAGTCACTTTATGTAACTGCTGTGTACAAGTTCTGAGCAAAAGCATGCCACCAGCATGCAGAAGGAGAGCGTCAGTTCACAATCTTTAAAAGAAAACACAAACCATAACAGAAACAATATTGTGCTCTCTTGCCCATTCGCAGAAACGGAAACTCAGTCGTATCGCACCGTTTCGCGTTACTAATGGTTCGCTCTAGTTAGCAGTGATGCACCATTTAAGAAACTATAATCAACAAGAAAATAGAAAGAAAAACATGTTCCGTAAGTTTTTTTTTTCCATGACTGAACTGCATGCACGGCTGATTGGTCTCATAGCTATTATTATTATTATTATTATTATTATTATTATTATTATTATTATTATTTGATATACTTACGAAGACATACAAGAATAAATATAGAGCAAGCAGGCTGATGTTGAAATAATCGCATTGGACCTTTATAAAATTGTGCAATCTTAACTATGGGCTGTCCAGAGGGCTCGCAATGAGATGGTCGCTTGACCTGACTTTGCAATTGACCCGACTAACCGCGCTGAGCCGCCGCTCTGGGTCGACCACCTCAGGACTTATTACAATGTTTTACATCCATCCATCCAACCATCCATCAATCATACTACGCATACACATCTAAAATTGTGAGCTGTGACATTTGGAACGCAAAAGTTTTTTGTATAGGGTGAATTGGTAAAGCAAGAATGATTATGCTTTAGGGCATGCTCTGCCCATCATCCTTGTTGATTCTTCATACTTGCGCCTCGCTTGTTCAGCCGGAAAATCAACAGTGCCATGGACACTAGCAGCACTTGCACGAGCAAGATGTTTTACATGAATTCCATGTGGTTCGGTCAATGAATGCGGACCAGCATTGTCGCACAACTGACAGAGCAACTACAGTAATGCGAATGCACGCACCAATGTAGAGTGACTTTCTGTGCGCCTTCCAGATGTCGGTGAGGAAGTAGTGTATGATGGCCATCTCTCGCTCGTCCAGGATGCTGACCAGGTGACCCGAGCGTCCCTTGCCCCAGGCGGCGCACTTGGCCTCCGCCTCGTACCACTGCAGCGGGTCTGACTCCTCGTACATGTTGTAGCAGTGGTCGTTGTAGAACTTCCACTGCTGAGGGCACTCCTGCGGGTCTACCATCATGGCAGTAAGTGACCATCAAATGGCAATTGTCTTTTTTTTTTTACACTGCAGAACTCGCGTACGTAATGAGAGGTTGACTTACTGTCGAAGTACAGTTGATTCAGGTCTGCCGGCAGCTGAAAGCTGAGCGACTGGTAAGAAAGGGCAAAGCCGCGTCCCGTGCCCTTGCCTTCCGTTGAAAAGACGATAGTCAACGTGTTCCAGCTAGACACCACGTTGCGAGGGGGCATCGAGCTGTTGCAGTAGCGGCCTGCGACACAAGAACACTCAGAGATAAGTGTGCTTATATTATTCCACTGCGACAAGAATAACAGCAAAGGCCGATGAATCTTGTTGTTCAATCTTATTTCATCACGTTATGCAACTAGCCTTCTTATCATAAAAAGAGACCATGCGCAAGTTGGAACATATTAATTGAACATTGAGCAGGTTGAACACATTCGCTCTTTCGCGCTTTTGCACTTGACCTGTCATTGGCAGTGCTTCCTGTCTCTCACTGGCTATCGGTTATATGGCTTTCTCATGATAGTAACTGCTCCATAAAAAATAGGAGATTCGCCTTGCTTGTGTGTTTTCTGATCTACTGTGTTGTTTTCATATCACTCAGTTTTACACTACCGTTCTCATTCAATTACACTTTTTGTGGTTCTTAGTTGATCGAGTTTGTGTGTCATAATTGATATATATGCCCCATATGCCAGTGCCACTTAAAGAAGTAGTATGCTTTGCCCTTTAGGCCAGCGGTAAGCTACCAGTGTCTTCGGAATGTCTGCCGTGCGCGCACCAGCCCTTGCATACTCATTCAGCGGCGAATTGCCATGCTCATTTAGGCCATAATAAGTTAGTTTGATTGTCCTGCTGCACTAAGTCATCAACCGCACTTTATTGATGTTTTTGTAATTCATTGATTCATTAAAGTAAACAACATGAGCGCTCATTATTAGGCAACATATAGATTAGTGAGTGAGTGTTATGTAGGGTCTTTCGAAACTAAACCTTTTGACAAGAGCTGCAATTTGAACGAGGGACATTATATCCTGTAAGATATAGCATACGAAGTTTCACAAAATCAACTATGTATAAAGCTCGGAAAGCAGAAGAGATATCTAGCACAGTGTCAGGAGTGATGGCGTAGCAAGCAAGTGACCCAATAAGTAAACCAATACACTGAAAAAATTCAACCATGCTCCGCCTGGCGGACACTGATGAAACATTGAAGCTGGTGGCGAGCAGTGGGGTTCAATGAAGTAGGTTGAATGAAGGCGGAATGAGGTGAAATGAAGTGAAGTGAAGTCAGAAGAGTGGCGGGAACATTAGGGGGCATAGTGGTGAGTTGTGGCACTAGTGGAAGGCATAGTACATCAGTGATGTTCCATACTACGCCCAAGAATTCCCATTCAGGGACATGACAATTTCCTATTTCGGAGATTTTTCCCAGTAAATGTTGATGAAATTTCCAGCAATATTGTCTGCACAACAGTGTTAAGTTCTGCCCCCATCCATGCACACACATACACGTGTCTTACGTACTGGCGACTTTTGAAATCATGACAAGCCCCTCTACTGCCGCACAGCAAAAGCATGACTTTATTAATTCATATATTGTTAGTACACCGCACATTGTAGGCTTCAAGTCTAACACCACTAGTGAACTAGAAATCGCTCTGCATAAATATAAGAAACAAATCTCAAAGGCCATGCTTCTGTGGTGAATGCATCAGAACCGATTACAGCAGATGAAGACGCACTGTGACTGCTAATTATCGGTCCTCACAGGAGAATTTAACCATTCCTGCAATATCACGGAGATTCCCTTTTTCACGTTGGTTCAAAATGAGAAGCGACATGCGATTCCCCGAAAAAGAAAAAAATTCCCTGCACGAAACATCACTGTGGTACATATCCGTAGTGGTATTTACCCACTTTGTGTGGGTTATTCCCGCTACAATGTACGATGGTCCCCGGGCATGAGAGCTCGACCAAGAACAGCTTCACTTTAAAAGAAATCCACTGAGCCAGCCTGCAGCTTTTAATATTCAGAAACGTTAAGAACTTAGATCGTCCGCGTTCACACACTCTCTGCAAAGCATGCCGAGCACTGCAACACTTGCCGATGAGGTTCTCCTGCTCCTCGTCCCGACCGTCGTAGAAGTCGAGGTAGTCGGAAGCACAGTGCTCGGCGCTTGGCAGGTCGAAGTCCTCGAACGTGACGTTGATGTAGTGCGACGGTGGTGCGACGATGAGCCACGCACACCGGTGGTTGTCCGCATACGGCTTGGGGTAGTCGATCGAGAAGATGTGGCCACAGTGAGCATCACACACGTGCAGCCTCGAGCAGTGGTAGTCGCCCATGCTACAGCCTGGACAGTCTGCACATTCAGTTACTTTCTGAAGCCCATTTTATGTCCACTGCAGGCATTTCACAATTTCTGTGCGAGCTGCAGGTTCTACGTTATGACATTTCAATTTTGTCACCACTAAATCAAACCCTGCGCTCTCTTCGGCTTGCTTCTCACGGTACCCCTTCCTTCACTCAAACTGACCAAGCCTACCTTACTCATTGCGTTATAACATTACTCTTTTTAAACAGGTACATTTATTCCATGAAAGGATCAGGCCACGATGGTATAATGTTCACGGTGCTTGATTGCTGACCAGAAGGTGGCGGGATCGAATTGCGGCCGCGTTTCAATGGAGGCGATTTGCCAGAGGTACGTTTGCTTAGATTTAGGAGCACACTAAAGAACCTCAGATGGTTTCGAAGTCGTCCACTTTGCTTATAATCATATCGTAGTTTTGGGACCCCAGCAACTATTCAACTATTACTACTTCGGAAACGCAAGCAATGTGCTCAGAAAGAAAACTGACATCCCTAATTTCTAATTTTCCACAGCGCAGCCAGAAAACCGTCAAGTAAAAGGAATTGCCGAGTTCGTACCAGTAAACTTGTAAGTGGCATAGAATCCGCTAAACCTGCTGAGCGAGTAGCGGAAACAGGTCTTGAGATGTATCTCCATGGGGCCATTGGAAATGATTTCTTTCGGGAAGGTCTGCCCGTTCGGCGACACAATCGAGTTTGAGCAGTTCGGGCCTGGGCACAGCAACAGCTGATCCTGTTCAACCAGAGGAAAAAGATTATTATTTATCGCCTCTAAAAACCCAAACAGATGAGACGGGTGCCTTATTCGATCGATGGCCATTTTCCTACAAACGTATCAAAATTTCACAAACTCTTCGCACAATATTATTTCATCATTGTATATCTTACGTTTGTGTGGTGGCCATCTAAAATGCACAGAATGACAACATAAGTACATGTTGTTTTCAATGAAGCAAAACAAAAAGGCACTACAAATAGGTATAGACTGTGAATGAAATAAAAGCGATATATAATATAAAGAGTGGAATATGAAATGTAGCCATGTTGTGGGCTACAAGCGGTAATGTGGCAGCACTGATTCTTTGCCGTTAAAATGCTTTTTTGTTTTCTTTTTCGTGTCATATCTGTGACTTCACTACAGCAATAATCCCTAGCATGCCAAAGTCGGCGCCAACGAACCTGGCAGTGGCCGGCGAGGGATGGCGCCTCCCTCTGAGCAAGGTCGAAGATGATGAAGCTGAGCCAGACGTGCTTTCCGCGAGGGGGCAGTATCCTCCACCAGCAGCTTTTGTCCTGGCCATAGTAGAAAGGATGGTTGGGTGACGAAATTGAACCCTCGGGCGCCTCCAGCACGGCGCCGCACTTCACTGGTGGCGAAATCCAAAAGAGGTGATATCGCAAGTGTAGGAAGGTCGCGTACTACTCGAAATTAACAGATGACAACAATTAAGACATAGGCAGGCCGATTTTCTTCTCACTTTAGTAACGTGATGTGAAGACCTCCTCCACATGCTTTTCTTTATTGACTTCCTCCTTGTTACGGCAGTCGAGATAATTCGTCGGATTGTTCGTTTCCGAATTGTTTTAGCAATAAGTTAATGCGATTATTTCTTGGCTAATTCTGTTCATTATACTATTTTAGACCTTGTTCATTCACTTTGACCTGGATTCGAGCATTCCTAACCTTGTTATGACCTGCATTATGTTCTTTACTGAGAGCATGATCACGCTACCCGAGATGACTGAAAGAAAATCCGGGCTACAAAATACTCCAAACCCCAAAGAAATATGAAAAAAAAAAACAGAAAAAACTCAATCTTTATTCGCTAGGTTCTGGGACTTGCTTGTCAGCTCTGCTGTTTACTCATGAAATTTCTGAGTTATAGTAATGACTTGAACTTTTACGCTTTTTCCTTCTTCCTTGTGGCGAAACACTGCGTGCCAACCAGCGCAGCCAGCGTGACTCGGTCACATGCTGCAACGTGCATGTGATAACGGACATTGCCACCACTTTTTCACTGGAGGCTGATGTCACCACAGGTGGCTATAAGACCTAAGCTGCCAGGCCGCTACTCAAATTGTTTCTATAACCGTTCGAGCGCAGCATTGGCAGGCTTGCCCTGCTGTTGCTACTACAATAATAAACATCGTTACGTTTTATGTTGGGATCCATCCTTCACTGACACCACATCCCACATCTGGTGACCCAAAAATCGTACTAACCACACCGCCATGGCCGAGCAAGAAGCCCTCGTCGTTCTTCGCCAACAAGTGTAACTACTTCAAGAGCTACTTCAGGCCCAACAACAGTTGCGCTTGGTCCACGCCCACCGAAGATCTGTTCTAGTAAGCACCATCACTCCTACAGCCATGGCGCACTGCATCCTCATACCACCGGAGTTTTCCAAATTCTGGGCAGGAATCCCAGCCACCTGGCTCCTCCATATGGAGGCTGCTTTCTGCCTGTGCAACATCATCTCGCAGCATGAAAGGTACGTCATCACGGTAGACATGCTTCCTCCTGCTCTGAGATGCATTGTGCCTCTTCCAGGACCCTAGAATACGACGGATTTCGAGGTTTCGTGCTAGTCCTACCTCAACCGGCAGTGCCATGTCACTCACCACCAGCCATGCGAAACGTTAGCATCGCAACTCGAGCCGTCACTACCCCTGTGCCCATCCCAGTAGCTGATTCTAACTGGCCTGCCTTGCTGACCATCGTGCCGTCTACTCTTTCCACTTCGGCGGCCACTTTTCCTACAACCGGTGCTGCTTCCACCACCACTGCCCCAGCTTTGCTGAACTTCCGCGCCATTCTTTTCATGCCTACCATAACCTCGACTGACCTACCTGCTTCTATCTCTGCCGATGCCACGTCCAGGTACAGAAGTCTTTGTCAATACAACCCCGGTATTTTTTGAAAGCACTCTTGTAACTACTGAAAACGCTCAGCCTGCCAG
Organism: Rhipicephalus microplus; assembly: GCF_043290135.1. NCBI lineage: Eukaryota > Metazoa > Arthropoda > Arachnida > Ixodida > Ixodidae > Rhipicephalus > Rhipicephalus microplus. The sequence goes on from NC_134703.1 coordinate 34,344,747, forward strand.
GATGACCACTACGGCCTTGCTTAGCGCTGCTTCCACCGAGACCCCACATCATGGTGCTACCTTGGATCCATGTGCTGGGCCTTTCACTCTCCTAGTTACTTCACCGGAAGTGTCTACCACTGGCCTTCCAAACCAAGAGCAGTCAAAAGCAGCCACAGCTTCTATCAGCGCCCCTTCAACAGTTCCCATTGAGCCTCATGCACAGACATCGACTCCCTCTACACCCGAAGCCACTTCTACTGCTTCGCTTCCAGTGACCAGGGATACCCCTTCGTTGCAATTCACCAAGACCACCATTACTCCGACTGTGGCAACCACTTCTGCCCGGACGTCTACAGTAGTTTCGATTGCTCCCCTTGAAAAGAGAATTCCACCGGTGATGACTACGGCAGCAGATGTCCTTGCCCCAGTGCCACTGTCCGCGGCAAAGGTTCTGGCCACGTTGCTTTCCACGACCCTGGCTCCTACTATGTCACAGCTTGCAAAGTTTCCATTCTCTGGTGTTCACTTTGTCCACCCTCGGCACCACTCGCAACCTCAACCTCCAGAAGAAAGTCCAGCACCCTTTGGCCAATCCTTCCACAGCCGTCATGTCGCAGCCCGGTACTTTCACGACACGCTCTGGGCGTCCGGTACGACTTCAAGACTTCTACAAGCCCTGAGGGTTCTCCACTCACAGGGGGGTGATGTGGAGACGTACTGCGCACAAACCAACGCAGCCAGCGTGACTCGGCCGCATACTGCAATGGGCGTTTCATAACGGACAGCGGCACCGCTCTTTCACCGGAAGCTGACGTCACCACAGGTGGCTATAAAACCCAAGCTGCCAGGCTCACTACTCAGATTGTTTCTCTAAACATTTGAGCGCAGCATCGGCACGCTTGCCTTGCTGTTGCTGCCATGTTAATTAACATCGTTACGTTTTATGTTGGGATCCGTCCTTCACCGACACCGCATCCCACACCCTTAATAAGCCAGTGCACTGCCAGATTCATAGCTGATCACCTGTGTTGCGTCGTGCCTGAACACTGGGGAACAAAGGACAGGAGGATCTCAAAAGATTGTTCTCATCTGATTTAATCAAAGTACACCATTCTCCGTACTTATTTTTCGCTTACATTCCTTACAGAGCAGAGAGTAACAAAGGGCACCCAGGGACTGTGCACAATGAGGAGCGACAACAATGGGATGCATGAGAGCCCCGTCACCATTCCGGACATTAGAGACAACGATCTCCACGCAAGTGTCAGTGCGACGCGACATGACCGAGAAATATAAGTGCCAGTTGAGTACATCCAGGCAAAATAATTATTGCTCAATTCGCCAATCTTGATTGATGCTCATGCACAACCAGTCGAAATGTGAAGTGTGAGCTTTATTTATTGATTGTGCTTAATTGCACCATGAATGTTTTGTAGATGAGAAACCAGTGAGCAAGCTCTTATATAGTTACATATAGTTTGTAGCTGTTGAGGTATTGCTCAGTGTGGCTTCAGATTTTGTCATTCTTTGTATATGAGACCAAGATGACTAATTTCCAGTCCACTAAGTTGAAGTTTCCGCGTCGTGTATTCCATCTAAAGATATGAGAAAGACAGCTTGTGGAGGACTTCGTGCCCCTTATTTTAGATGTACAAAAGCGCACGAACAAGGAAGCGATTGCTTACCGTGGGATCGGCATCCAACGAGCTCGAGGCGCAAGCAGGGCGCCCTCTTCCACAGCAGCACCTGCAACTTGACATAACGGGTGACCACGCTGCGCAGCAGGTTGTAGCGCACTGCCTCATCCGCATTGAAAGTCGACAGCTCACACTGATGACACTCGTACACCTGCGCGTGACGGACGCATGCAGTGGCATCTTTCAAGGGGAAAGCCTTATATGTCTCGCGTGTCAAGAGACCTTGGGATATTTTGCGAGACTGCACAATGCTTTGCGGGATCAGCTAGGGCACTGCGAGATTTGACGATACCTGGCAATACATAGTGAGACCCGGACACAGTTTCGCATGATGTTATCAGTGATGTAATAGGACAAAGCAATGTCATCACTGACATCACAGATCGCTGAAATTTGTGACGTCATAATCATGATGGTGACAGTGTCACATGGCAGTGTCGATTTGTGAATAGTGCAGCAACAGGTAAAATGCAGAAATCTTCACGGCTCAATTGATTGAGAACGTTGAAGTGAATTTTTAACACGAAAGTGTTTTACGCCGGGGTCCACCAAGATTTTAATAATGCTATTCCGTTAAGTGGTCATTCAATGATCATTCTGTGATTCGTATGTCGTGAGAAAAACATTGGGGGGGGGGGGGCACGGGCCTGGTGAGGCACCTTCTCGCTGCGCCACTGTGCGGAACTGAGGAGTAATCATATCGCAGAGAAAGGCAATCGCCGGTGCCTTCGTTTTATCGCATTTAGGATGTTCGCCACCGAAATTATTTTTTCTATTCTCTCACTGACTCACTCACTCACTTCACTGCGAGTGATAGGGAGAGCTGCTGTGGAGCTGCTGACCTTTCTGTGGCCCACGGGCTGCTCTTCGGAAGTCCAGTAAATGCTGTCGTTACTGAAGGTCAGCTGGAATGCCGTGATGTAGCCGCTCTTGACAGGCGTGTTCATGCCTTGCAGTATGACACCTGTGATATGCGTGTGGTTCTGCAGGTCGATCTGCCGGGGAATAAAGATCGAGTTAGGAGCCCCACACTATGCATGCTAAATACAGGCCATCCTGTCGTGCGCCCTAAATAGTAAAACACCATTTCCAAGAATCATGAACATCAGTGCATCTGTGTACTGTGCAGAATAGCCAACTTGAGGAACCAAGTTTATATTTAACTAAGTTGCATTTCATAACATTTATAGGTAGTAACCATGGAGCCGAACCATGAGATTAAAATAACTTGAAGAATAAGGATGCGGCGGATTACATTAGGCAAGCATTCTGAAATCATAGATGGTAATTTACCAGTAACCCTCAAGGGGAAGGTATACAACAGCTACATCTTGCCGATACTTACCTATAGAGCAGAAACCGGGAGGCTCACAAAGAGGGTTCAGCTCAAATTGAGGACGACGCAGCGAGCAATGGAAAAAAAATTAACTTGAAGAGACAGGAAAAGAGCAGAGTGGGTCAGGGGACAAACCGGGGTTAAAAATATGATATTTGAAATCAAGAATAAGAAATGGACATGGGCTGGGCACGTAGCATGAAGGCAGAATAGCCACTGGTCATTAATGATAACTGACTGGATTCCCAGAGAAGGCAAATGCATGAAGGAGAGAGAAAGTTGGTTGGGTCAATGAGATTAGAAAGTTCGCAGGTATAACAGGTATAACATGACAGCAGAAAGCACAAGACCGGGTTGACTGACAGATCATAGAAGAGGCCTCTGCCTTGCAGTGAGTGTAGTCAGGCTGATTATTATAATGATGACACTTCATTGCACTTCATATATGCCACTTGAAAAAAAAAAAAAATTGGTCATGTGAAACTCGTAAAGACGAGGTGAACACCGAAATCTCACATTTGAAACTGAGGTTGAGGGGAACGCCGCAAATACGTCAGTCACTTTTTAGTCATTAGCTGCTTCCTTTCATGCACACCAGCATATCCTTCAAGCTCATTTCGCATTATAATGCGACCATCCACGGTGATAGTTGAATTTAATGAGAATGTCATAAAAACAGTGCTTATGCATAAATGCACTGTTCCTGTTATAATTTGACGTAAGGCTTTGAGAAAAATATCGACACTGACGTTCGAACACGTAGCGACCGCATAGGGTACCTCAGGAAAAAAATATGCTTGAGGTAAGTCCCATCTCTGGGCGCACCCGACCAAAGCTTTATTAATGGGAATAGGTGAACAAATAATGCTAATACCATTTAGCAAAGTTCATTTCTTGTGAAGCCGCGGGCTGCTAGCGAAGGGTCCGCGGGTAGCGTGTTTGAGACCCGTGCTTTAAACGAATGCGTGCAAGGTACCGCCTTTGATGGAGTATCTTTGCTTACAGCATATGCATGGACGTACCTGTATGTACTTCTGGTTGTCAGTGAGGGATGCGCACCATCCGTACTCGGCATTGAGGCGTGCGTTGGTGAAATGGTAGATGTCGTCGAGTGACGATGCGTGCAGCTGCGTGTCGAAGATCTCCTCCGAGGCCATGCCCAAGGGCTGTCCGCACGACTCTGCAATGGCAAGTGGTTGACGGTAAAAATTGCCAACCGTCGCTGATGACGATCACCATTCACCTTTTGCGAACACCTTGAATTCGCAGAAGCGCAGCGTGTCGTGTCGGCCGAATATCTGCACCGTCACGTACTGGCCCAGCACCGGCTGGCTGCAGTTGAGGCGCAGCACACGGAACGATGGCTCTGTGACCGGGTACACTGCGCACGTATATGCGTGCAAGAAATCTTCCTCAATGGCATGCGGGATGCCATAGTTCTTCTCGTCGTAGTGCCGGTCGAAAGTAGACACCAGGCCCGTGTTGTCCACCATCACGCGAAACCCGCGAAGGCTCGCAGCTGCATCACATTACTCCAATGTGACTTCACCAAAAGATGGTCACGTTCAGGAAAAATACCTGATGACTGTTTGCAGGAGTGAAACGCTATTTTGCCGTTATATACCTTCATTTATCGACATCATTGTGAGGCAATGTGCATTGATGGCAAAATCATTCCTGAGTGGTAATAAATATACATTATCAATGGGTTTCCAAATTTTTACAATGCCACCCAATTACATTGAAAATTACAGCTGCCCAAAAGTAATGACATTACTATTACTGTTGAATGCTAACGAAGTTAGCTCAAGTTTGTCATTGATGCACTTAGTTATGGGCACTTACAGCTCATATGCACTGAAATAGAGAGGACTTTGCTTGGCGCTTGATCTTTGGCACTCATACCAATATCTCTCCGTTTTTCTCCCTCTCATTTTAGGTGAATTGTTATGTGCTAAATGACATGTTATAATTTAGTTGAAAGTAATTGGGTAGTCAACCAGTAGTTTTCCTATAACTGCTCACTTGAAATAATTTGTTAGTATTATAGCAAGAAGTGATTTAATTACAGCAATTTCATTAATGTGAAGTGTGGCATCATGTAAGGCACCCACTGAAGCAGAACATTATTCACTGCAGAGGGAAGCGAGGCATGTTTTGTCGCACCTACGTCGTAGTAGCAGTAGTAGAGCACGAGGCCTCGGTCAAACATGGTTGAGTCAAGTCTCGGGTGTGGCTCCCTGAACTTGGGCACGCCGCCGTGCAAGTCGGCCTCAGCGGTCATCCGGGCACCAAGCTCGTCTTCCATGAAGTGGAACCACTGTTCGAATACCGACATGCCCTGCACTTGCTGGCACGCGCCGGCGTCGTACCTGCGACACGTCACACCTGGTTACAGCCTATCAGAAGATCCACCCGAGCACAAAACAACTGACGAACAGAAAGTGACGCACTGCAGGAGGTAGAAGGGCAGACCAGTGGGTAAGCGTATGGCGGCGTCCACGCTTCCGTCACTGCGACAGCAGAAGTGCAGAGTGGTATTGTGCGCCGTGTAGCGGCCACGTGGGAGGGCGCCCTCGGCACGGTTCAGCGCTTTCAGGTCTGCAGGCGGCCGGTCTATCCACGTGACGTAACCACCAGCCAGGAAGCCGTCGGGGCAGGCGTCACCCACCTGCGAATGATGTGTCACATTGTACTGAAAAGGGTGCATCACTTCGACAAGAGGTCTTGCATTCTTCGAGGTCACAAAAGAGTTGCTGCCTTGAAGAAGACGAGAACGTTTTTTAAAGTGACTTGCCGTGTTCAAAGATTTTCCATCTCTTCAAAGCTTCAACTTCACCTGATATTGCATTTATGTGCATTTTTTAAATGTATGGCAGCGCATGTGAAATTAGCAATGAGTGTAATGGAATGCAATGAATCTTTGGTTGAGGTTGATAAGAGTGCGACTACAATGTGGTAGTATTTTACTTAGGGTTCCGTTTTTCTTAAAGCGTAAGGGCATGCAGAAACGCCGATGTGACGGAGTTAAGTAGTTTGTTGTTTAATAGGTGTATGCATTAATTGTAATATCTAAAATTAATGACACGTGCAAGTGCATCTGAGCAGTACAGATGCATTTCCCGAGTTGCACAAGATCCGTGGCAAGGCATAAAAGCAATGACTGCTATTTTAGGAACACAAGTTATACAGAGAAATGTGTATGAGAACTTGAGCGCTAACAGTTTATTACCTGGCACACTCAGAACTAGCAGATGATGACATCTGTAGAATGCAGCTAGCGTATACATGGTGGATGTTTCTTATGCACATCTTTCTAATCTTGTTATAATCATCGTCATTATCCTGCCCTGGTGCACTGTGCCTGATCTGTTCTACTGAGACGTCGTACGTTGTAGAGGTTGGTCCTCGGTTCGCTACTCCCGGGCTCTTCCTCCAGAAGATTCGCTCATGTCACTGTCGGTACCAGCTTCCCGAAAACAGCACGAGTAGGTGCTGCTGTCCTAATCAGGGCTACCTCCATCTCTTCGCTGGTCTACGTGGCGAATGTCTGGCTGGACGATTATGATGGCATCGGTTGTTCTAATTAATGGGACGATGCCTACAAGTTATCCCAAGTCTCCTCCTCACTCCTTGTTGGTCACCATCTCACAGGTGCACGAACCATCAAATCCCCAGCTGGGCTATGTTCAAAAAGCAGCTTCGCCAAGTATATCTGGCACACCGAACATTCGTTCTTCTCTCGGAAATAAAACCCTCGAGGCTCGCAAATGACATCTCGACGAGTCGTACACATCTTACATTGAGGATGTTCTTGCACTCTGCCGACGTGTCAGTGCATTGATGTCGGAGTCGGACGCCACATTAACGAGGGTATTGCAATTTATCCATTGAATGCTTCTGCCATAAAAATGAATAATAAAATTTTTACATTTTGTACGTGTTTCCACTTTCGTCAAATAAAATTGTGACGATGCCCGTGTGCTGTAATACTGTTGTTTCTATAGTCCTCCCGCATGTAAAGCCAATCAATTTTGTTTCACTAATCGGTACCGCTGCCTCAAGCGAGCGGTTCTATTTGTCGTGTCTCAAGCGCGTAGTGACCTGTGTTTCTTGGACTATCTCACCTGCAGAATGCAGTAGTTTCCCGGTGGCCAGGAGGTGGCATTGCTGCTGGGAGGTGCGTCCTCTTTCTTGACACAAAAACACTGCTTCACGCCACCATCCTCCTGCAAGCCTCCTGCGAGTAAGCACACAAAAGCGACGCACCAGGATTTGAAAGGGACACTAGAGAGGGAGAAATGGCAGCTTCGAAACAGAAGTGCCGAGCCTCAAGAAAGTGCAGAGCTGGGCAACCTTCTTTGTTTCTCTTTGGTTCTTTTTCTTTCCTTCTCTCCTTCCTTTTTTTTCTGATTTTCTGTTTTTGTTCTATACTTTTTCTCTCCTAATTTCTTTATATCTTTCTCTATCTTTATCTATTTCTTTCTCTTTCTTGCTCTTTCTATTTTCTTCCTATCTTTTCGATTTCTCTCTTCTGGTCCACACTTTTTCCTTTTTTTATTCTTTTACACTTGGTTTTGCCTGCATTGCTCCAAGATCACGTATTTGTTTTTTTTTGCTGCTGTTGATAAGTGATCATCATCAACGCACTCGAAGAACAAGATTGGGAAGATTTCTCCTTGGTGCGAGCGCGCACTCAACATGCTACATGTGGAGTGTTACACCAGGCGACAGCAACAGCACACGACAGCATACAATGTATAGCTTGGCCCCCTAAAGTGCTCCGCCTTTAAAGACTATTTTTTTTTCGTGCTAGTAAATTTCGTCCCTGTTACAATACCAGAAGCATAACTCTTGCAGCAAGAAGACGCTTGGTAAGCCAGCAAACGAGCGAAAAGAAAATCCAGGAGGCGAAGACACCTAGAACTTCCCGCAACAACTCTCTCTGTGACCTCATAAACTTTGACGACATCAATGAGCTTCTACGTATTTCTTACTAGATACAAATGAAGTACATCGTCCTCTTGAAAAGGGAGGGGGGTATGGATTTAGCGTACCTTGTTTCACAAAATTTTCTTGAATGCTGCAAAAAAAAAAAAATTAACATCCGTGAAGACATGCTGATATCTATGTGCAAGACTTTTGGCAAGAAATTTAATAATGAAACTCAACCCTAATTTTATGTCATATTAGTGAACATACGATAACAAAATTAGCTACAGTATAAATTGCAAACCCTAATTTGTCAGTGTAGATTGATCCACTGGTTCCCATTACTGTCACTTTGATCACTGGTGCCTTGGAGACTACTATGCCCCGCCGTGGTGGTCTAGAGGCTAAGGTACTCGGCTGCTGACCCGCAGGTCACGGGATCGAATCCTGGCTGTGGCGGCTGCATTTTTTATAGAGGCAAAAATGCTGTAGGCCCGTGTGTTCAGATTTGGGTGCACATTAAAGAACTCCAGGTGGTCGAAACTTCCAGAGCCCTCCACTACGGCGGCTCTCATAATCATACGGTAATTTTGGGATGTTAAACTCCACCTATCTACCTTTTGGAGACTGCTAAGGACACCTTTGCAACTTGTGCCTGTGAGCATCTTCTCACATCGCACGAGCCTATTCGTTTAAAAAACTGAAGTCCAACACAATAATACAAGTCAGTTCTGCGGGACATGCTATGCCCATGTGCTTCGTGTCGTACAGCACTCTGTCCTCGCAGAGCCAGTTGCGGTGTTCTTGGTCAGCTCAGTCGGTACAGCGGTCACCCCGATCAGAACGAATTTTACTTCACCTTGCAAGAGCTTTCTTTCGGAGAAATCTATTGAAACATCATTTCATCTTTGTGCTATAAAACATTATCATCATCATTTCCAGCCCTTAATTTACTGCAGGACGAAAACCTCTCCGAGTGATCTTCAGTTTACTATGTCCTGCGCAAGTTGATTATATTTTATCCCTGCGAACCTCTTAATTTTGTCACTCCATATTTCTGTGCCTTCTTCGACCACGTTTCCCATCCCTTGGTAACCATTCTGTAGCTCTTATCATCTATCGGTTGTCTGCACTGCGCATTACATGGCCAGTCCAGGTCCATTTCGTTAGCTTTAAGTTCGCTAGGATATCGGCAATCTTTACTTGTTCCCTGACCCCTTCTACCAACCTGCCGTCTCTCAGTGTTACTCTTATCATAATACATTTCATAACGCATTGCTTAGTCCTTAAGTTTTTCTCTAGTTTTGTTATCCTTCACGTTTCAGTATTATTTGTATAATTTTCACTAATAAGAACTGGTTTCCTGATATTATTTGTGAGTGCCTGGATAAAGTGTGAAACACTTTATGAGGCTAGGTTGTCGGATGCCTTCGAATGCCATCGGATGCTGTCTGTCATGTGCTGTAGTATGCGGTCGTCGTCCCTTGGCGTAATGCTCTATATGTAGTCACACGCTTAGGCTAAGGGCTTCTTCTTATTCTGCACGCTCCTTGATGATGATCACTTATCATCATCAGCAAAAAAAAAAAAACCTAGTGTGCTTGGCGTAACACAAGCAAAACCAGGTATACAAAAAAAAACTAAGTAAACAAGCGTAAATTATAGGCTTGTGCGAATAGTCGAATGCTTCGAATATACGAACGAATAGTAGAGCATTCGAATTAGGTTCGATTCGAATTCAAGCTATTGAAAATTTCGAAGTATTCGCAGCTAACGAATAGATGTATATTAGTCCACATGTAACGGCCTGTAAAAGTAGCTTCACTGTAGTGTTAAATGTTAAACCGTGAAAGCACCCATCCAGGAGAAACCCGCTTTGCCGCGAAACCCCCTTCAAATTTAAAGGGGTACTGCAACACTTTTTAAGCATGGTCAGAAAACGCTCCCGATCGGAAGTCGAGGCTACCGAGAACACACGGGCCAAATACTATAGCGCAGCACGCGTGCTAAAATTCACAATAAATTTTCAAAGCCAGCTGAAAATTGCTCTATTTTCTCGCCAAATGACACCCCAAGCTCACTCGTCACAGCCATTGGCTGATTTGAACACGGCGCGCTCGGTCGTCACCGGGGCCGCCGCAAGAGGCCGCGACTTGTCCACGCGCGCGCGCGATTACACTGAGAAAGCCGCGTATTCGAACAAAAAAATGGGGGTGGGGTTCAAGGTCACGAGGTGCGCGTGACGTATTTCTTCCGCCGTGCCCATCCCTCACTACTTGGCTTCCAGCGCCTTTCTCTGGACGAGAAGAGAATGCAATTGCAGCGTGCGGCAAATCTTTGCAGCTCCGTCTGTACTAGATGAATTCTAAAAAAAAATTGCGGTGGTGAATTCATGAGGCTACCTGAAAAAGCATTTCAGGTCCCCTTTAAATGAACATATAATTGCCCTCAAATCAATTCATCATTTTATTAAGCTAGAAAGCTTGTTATGGCGGTTTAGAGGAAGTCGAAACAACTATGAGTGGTAGCAGGATTTGACTTTTGGTAGGATGCGAGTCAAAGCCTGCAGAATAAGTAACATTATAATATTTATTATGCTGAGAGCATAATAGCTATCACGATAATAATTAGAAAAGCTTGTAGTCTATAATACACATGCGTTTACCTTGAAGTTTTATGCCGTCGCTCCAATGGCGGATCTTGTCGTCCTCGACGACGTCGTAGAAGATGTCGTGGAAGCGGCAGCCCGTGTGCCACACGAAGCCCGACGCCGATGGACAGCCGGACACGGGCATGGGCAGCGCGTACGACCCACTAGGCCATGATGTCACGTCCTGCTGAAGTGGGATACGGTAAGAGCTCACCGACAATCTTGATAATGCCCAACACGAATTCAGAGCGCGGCTGTTGTTTAAGTGCCGCGAATTTACGAGAGGTTGATGCGTGACTGTCTCGCAAGCAAGAACGAACGGACGGACGCGTGGATCAATGGGAGCACGGACGAACGGACGAAAGCATGCGCGGACAGACAGAAGGACGGGCGAACAGACGGACGGTTGGACAGACGGATGGACCGACGGACGCTTCGCCCCACTCATCATCATTCGCTCCGTGGATATGCTGTGAAAACGTCGCTGAAAACCACTAACGCCATCTAGTTATATTGGAGGAGGAGGAATAAACTTTATTATTCAGAAAGGGGAGGGGAAATAGGGGGAAACTAAGTTTGATGGGGGCTAAGTTGGGGCCCAGGGGGATTCCCAAGGACATGTACACACACCGCCATTTATTAAGCAAGTCATAAACTGAAGGTGGCTACCATGGCCACCTGGACTGAGCGCGCGCACCGCACCGCCGCTCGATCCAGGCGGCCGTGTGGCTACATACTACGTATGGAGGAGGGAACGACCCGCGGTCTAAGGAGCTTCAAGTCTTTAACATCTGAAGAGAAAAAAAGGTAACAACGGACCAAGGAAACAACGAGGACAAGCGCTGTTCTCTTAGTCCGTTGTTACCTTTTTTGCGCTTCAGCTGTTAAAGATATTGAATACCAACTATAGCCCGCTCCCGCACCTTGCTAAGGAGCTTCGCCGTTCGCCCCTAAAAAATATTACGCCAAAGCCCCTGCTGTATTTCCACATATGGTGCCGTGGACGCCCTCGCTGCACAACTTAGTGATGAAGTCATCAGCGACCACACGACAGCGCACATTACTGTGGCGCCGCGAAACCTGTCATCTCGCCACCATGACTAACCATGACCTCCGAGATTGCGCGCTGGCAGGCTTTCCTCCGGCCGCCCCTATCGCATGGAAGGAGCGTCATTCCAGAGGCCGGTGTTCTCTGGAGACACTTCATCCTTACAAGGCAACATCTAGACGCCTTTATGCAGATCTGTCTATCCATCCGTCCGTCTGTCCGTCCATCCATCCATCCATCCATCCATCCATCCATCCATCCATCCATCCATCCATCCATCCATCCATCCATCCATCCATCCATCCATCCATCCACCCACCCACCCACCCACTTACTCACCCAACCTCCCGAGAAATCATGACTGGGCTAGATTAGAGACACGATACGTGTCGCGTTTCCTTCTAGCCTGGCCGTGGTGCGGCTTTTTTGCTATCAACTCTTTCAGATGCCGCGGGATGGTGACCTTAGTCCAAGTTCCGCATCAAATCAACGACGCTTTCATAGCTGTCGCATCGCTCTCTCTCTCGCCGTGCGAATGGAAAGGCCCGAGCAACAACTCATTGCCGGAGCTAATGACGGAGGCCGGGGCGCGACATTCACCCGTCGATGTCGGTGCCCTTCTCTAGCGCTTATTCCACCAGTTTAATACACTATACGCTATCGAACCTGAAGCAGTAGCAGTGCATGTGGAAGCTGCTCTACTCTGGCGAGAAGGCATCACACTTTAAATACGATGCGAAAGACAAAGCACGTAACATATATCTGTCACCAAACCGAACCACCGCCGCTGACCCCCATTTTGCCGATTACCGTTGCGCTGAAACTACCTAAGCGCTACCGGTCAGGAATCGTTAGTGTCGTGATGCAATACTTTACTTCACCGCTCCCAGGTGGCGACACTGCTGAGGGCGCGGTTACTGAACAGAGTCGATGTTTCGATGGCTTCTGACAGCGAAGGTTCCTTACCGACGTGTCCGCCACGTTGTGTATTTCGACGGCATACACCAAGTGCTCTTTCTGCAGGTTCACTTGCCACCAGGGGTCTTTGATGAACTCCGTGGAGGCGCAGGATGATGGATCCTCGTCGACCGCTAGCTGCGCCTCGTAGTGCTCGTAGGTGGTGTTCTGTTGCGCCGGTTTGCCTTGCGCTACGTTGGTCAGCCGAGACGGGTGGCCTGCAATCAGACAGTGCACTCAAGACCAGCGTTTTCATGTCGATGCTCCGTTTCAGAAGCCCTGCTGGGAGGTAGAACTCGACTAAAAGTTCTTTTACACTATTTATGAGAACTTGAGAGTGTTAGTCAGCGCCGCTGGTAGCCATGATGGCGAGTGTGAAACACTCTTCTTCTGCCTTGGCCACAGAACACCTACCTGGCGTCGCGGACAATCTTAGGACTCTGCTCTTAGCCAGGCCCCGTTTGAAGTGTTATATATAATAGCCAGCATTATACGGGACACTACACTCTTATTAAGAGTGTAGTGTCCCGCGCTACACTCTTATTAAGAGTGTAGCGCGTAGTGTTATTGCGAGCTGGCTACTCTGGCAGCGCTAACACTCCTATACTTAAATGCATACACATACCCAATAATGTCGACGTAGCGACGCCCGTCGCTGTAGCTCAACTGAATGGCTATTCGAAGGTCGCAAGTTCGGTTCCTGCCAGCGGCGACTTATCTTTTCGTCCACTGTTCTTTGTTCACATTTACAATACATTTGCTACTAATAACATCATTGTCTGTTAGTTCTGATTAATATCGTGTCTAGCAAACAAAAACGAGCCCTTTAATTTCGACTTATTTCTTTCTTATCCTATTCGTAACACGGATCCATGCTTCATGTAGATTGGTAATGCATCAACTTATAGAACAGTGGTGTAAATGCCCTAGTGTGAGAGGTACGCGCGCTCTCGTTCAACTGCACTGTATTTCCGTGACGGACAAAGCGTACATTTATGCAGGCTATTTCGTCCGTATAACTGAATAGGTAGAGTGCTTCGCATGCGCGAAAGAAGGAAGCAGGAAAAAGACAGGAAAGAGCAAAGTTATTTTTTTTTCGTGTGTGTGACATATAGGACATGCCCGCGAAACTAAAAGTTTTTGCAATAGGACCCTTTTTTCAGGCTGGTTGGTTCGTATCATTGAACGGGTACACTATATGCACTATCTCCCATCTTTTTTCCGCTTCCCTCCTTCATGCTTGCGCAGTATACGCCATCCGCACGAAGCGCACCTTCTTTGGGCAAAGGCCGAAACTCCCGGTAGGTGGCGTGAAATCCCCTCGAGTTTCCGATTTTGCGAAAGCGGCCGTGGAAGACGATGCTCATGACGTTGGTCTCGGAGAAGACGACGCCCTGGCGGTTCAGGTTGCAGTAGCTGCCCACCAGGCTGGTCGCGTCGCTCACGTTCTTGCCGCTGTAGATGGACACGAGCCCCCAGTCTTTGTCGCACGTGCGAGAACCGGGACTCGAGGCCACGTCGAAGTCGTTGTACTGCAGCCGCACCACGCGTCCCGGTGACACTCGGACAATCCACGTGTGCTCGTACTGACCGGTAGGCTCGTACGACACCGGCGGGTACGGATATCTGCGCGCAGTATATATATATATATGCTTCCCTCCAGCTGCACCGATTGTATATGCACTGATTCTGAGCGGCCGTTCGCCACATAATAAAACAATAATAACCGATTATTGTCAATGCCGCAATGTGCACTCCGTTTATATGCTGCTGTGTGCTGCCAACTATCATAATAATATAATAGTCGGGGGTTTAACGTCCCGAAACCAGGATACCATTATGGGAGACGCCATAGTGCAGGGCTCCAGAAAGTTCGACTAGCTGCATGGAGTTCTTTAACGTGCAACTAAATATAAGTACACCAGCCGTAAGCATTTTCGCCTTCACAGAATCCGGCCGCGACGGCTTGCATTTGACCCCGTGACCAGCAGGTCAGCTGTCGAGCACCAGGCCACCGTAGAGGATATGTCAACCCTCTTTAGGCATCCATTGAAAACGTCCATCCCGCATCGTGCCGAAGCAGCGAATCAGTGTTCGCCCATCCGCTTCCACTGCTCATTCATAGAAGTTATCACTGCAATAATTTCTTTGCGTGGCAACGTAACATATTACCGACCTGTATAACCATCAGATCTTATGACGCCCGCACAATCCTTGTTGGCATTCGATCTTTTTTTTTCAGCTGTTGTCAGAAGATCAGACTACCTGCACATATTTCTGAGTGAACTGATGTAAAGGCATTTGAAACACTACTTGATAGTCATGTTCCTTAAAATTCATTCGGTGGTCACTTGATGTGCCAAGTTCCTTTCCACTTGCTGATGAAATCCATGGATGCTGGTTGCCAGGTCGACGCCATTTTCTTAGATTTCGCTAAAGCTTTTGACCGCGTTCCTCACCACAGATTACTACTAAAGCTAGAACAACTTAACATTCACCCTATAGTTCTTGCATGGATAAAAGCTTTTCTTTCCTCCAGGTCCCAATTCACCTTTGCTATGAATTTTTATTCTTCCTCTTTACCGGTAACATCTGGTGTACCCCAAGGCAGTGTTCTTGGTCCTCTACTCTTCCTCGTTTACATTAACGATCTACCGAATTCTTTATCTTCACACGTTCGACTTTTCGCGGACGACTGCGTAATATACCGTAACGTTTCTTCTGATTCTGACCGCTTAGCTTTGCAATCTGACCTTAACAAAATTAATCATTGGTGTTCAACTTGGCTTATGTCGTTAAATGTTTCTAAAACAAAGTGCATGTCCTTTATTAACGCTGCTACACGTTTTCCTAGTCAATACTCGTTGAATAATATGACACTTGAGTTAACATCTACCTACAAGTACCTCGGTCTTCACTTTCAATCGAATCTATCTTGGCACCATCATATAGAAGTCACTCTTGCAGCTGCTAACCGGTCTCTCGGGTTACTGAAACGAAATCTTAAACAGGCTCCATCGCAGTTAAAAAAACTTGCTTTTACCAGTTTAATTCGCCCTAAAATAGAATATGCCAGTGCCATTTGGGATCCTCATCAAGCCTACATCGTATCAAATATTGAATCTTTGCAAAACCGAGCTGCTCGTTTCATTTACTCAGATTATTCTACCTATTCCAGCGTAACTAACTTAAAAAACCGTGCTGAGCTAGAGGATTTGGCCATTCGTCGGAAATATGCACGCCTATCACTTTTCCACAAACTTTACAATCACCCATCATTACATGACAGTTTCTTTGAGCCCGCCTGTTCCATCTTTCCCCGCCGTGATTATCCTAACAAAGTCAAACGCCCGCTGTCTCGCACACTTCGTTTCGCTCAGTCATTCATCTCGCGCACTATTATTGAGTGGAACAGTTTGCCTGCTGTTGTGATCGGCCCCCATGTCTGGGCGCCGCTTGGACGCGTGGAATGGTTCCGGCTTCGCAGCGCGTCCTGAGACGTCCAGAATCGGCAACAACACAGCAGTAGTACTGCGAATTCCTTGGAGTCGTCGGCTCGTCTTGCCAAAAAGCCCTTTGGGCACGCACGACCGACAGATTACCGGGGGGGGGGGGGCTGTTCGCTGTCTGGGCTGCCTAGAGGGAGTGGTCATTGCTTGGGTCGTCAACATTCAGCGGACAATGAGCCGAGCGCTTTGTATTCATCTTCGGGGACATTCCTCACGTTCCATGGCGCCTTTCCCGAGCGATGTTTCCTCGAGGAGTCATCTCGGCGCGTCCGACTCCCCGTTCTCGCACTGTGCCAGTGGTGTCGTGTATTGTGTGTGTTACACCCTCGCCGGGCAGCGAACTGGGCGGGCCTCTCCTCCCTTCCCAGGTTGGGAAGGAGGCGGTGTGACTTTCTCTCTTCGGGGGCATAAAAACGCGAGCGCAAGACGCTCGGAGGGAGAGCTTCCTTCCATCATCTAGTATGATGCTTACTCCATGTAACACGCTACCTTCAACATCATGTAAAATAGTGTAAATAAATCGTTCAAGTTATCAGCTCCGGCTCCTCGGCCCGTCTTCGCCCTGACCCTTGGATGGCTCAAGGCCCGACAAATTCCCCCAGTCACGACAGTGGATGGCAGCGGTGAGATGATCTGCGCAGGAATTCGACTCCGGCTTGGTGAGTGCACGACCTTTTCTCCTTGAGAGTTGCCAGGCTTAAATTAGTTCTTCCTGGTAACAAGAGTGTTGGAAGCCTGTTCACGGGAACCTTGCTTCAACGCTTTCCCTTGAGAAACTTGTCGGCAGAAAAGTAGCAGCCATGGCTTGGAGAAAGTTGCACAGATCGGACCTAGACGTGATATGCGGGGAATTCGGGATTGATTGCGGGAAACATCTTAAAAAGGCGGAAGTCATCAGGGCTATGGAGGCAAGCAGAGATGACGAGGAGATCGTGGAGTTGTGGGAGGATATAAAAAAAAAAGGGAAGATCAGGAGCGCGAGCGCCATAAAGAAGAGCAGGAACGCGTGCGCGAGCGCGAGCGCAAGCACGAACTGGATAAGAAGCGCCTAGACTTAGAAATAGCTCGGGCAACTACCTCAGGAGGCGCAACACTCAATGCTCCAGTAAGCAAGGCACCAAAAATAAAAGACCTCCTGAATCCTTTTAAGATGGGAGAGGATATCGGGTTATTTTTGGTCAATTTTGAGAGAAGTTGCGAAGGCAAGTTTGAGCGTGAGTTATGGGCACAAATGCTCTTGACCGTGCTTCCATGCGAGGCAGCGGATGTACTGGCTCGTTTGCCGCGAGATGAGGCGAATGACTACGATATTGTAAAGCGTGCGCTACTAAAGAGGTATCGGCTGTCTGCTGAAGCTTTCCGACGACGTTTCAGAAATAGTAGCAAACGTAGCAGTGAATCATTTGCCGATTTTGCATACAGTCTGAGGTGCAATCTCACCGAGTGGCTTAAGGGCGAGGGAGCTTTTGGAGACCATGACAAGGTAGTCGAGTTGATTTGCACGGAGCAATTCCTGAACGTTCTAAGTGACGAAGCACGCTTATGGGTATTAGATCAGCCCGGGGAAAAGAATTTGGAGCGTACCGCAGAACTGGCTGAAGAGTACACCATGAGGCGTGAGGAAATAAGAGAGCGCAACAAACCCGCAAAGAAACCATACCGTGAGAATTCTAAGCAGTCTGAGCGCAACAGTTATGCCCCTATTGCACCAGGAGGGACGAATGAAAAAGACACGCACGGGGAATCGACCATGAGTGGACGCGCTGGCAAAGAGAAAGAACAGGATAAGAATCGCGACAGAGCATTTGAGGCAAAGAAACCCATTGTGTGCTATCGATGTAATGAACCGGGGCACTTAGCAGTGGGTTGCCGTAAGGAAAAACTCGTTTTCTCCCTTTTTAACCATACTGATGAGAACATGAGGTTACTTGAACCGTACTTAAGAGAGATGACTGTCAATGGGCAAAATTGCCGGGTTCTACGCGATTCTGCGGCCACTATGGATGTAATACACCCATCTTACGTGCCCGCGGATGGGTTCACCGGAGACTGCGCGTGGATCAGACAGGTAGCGCAGGAAGACAGTGTGTGTCTGCCAGTGGCCAAAGTCCTCATCAAGGGTCCCTTCGGAGAACTGGAAACAGAGGCTGCCGTGTCACAAAGTTTGCCGAAGCAGTACGGTTACCTTTTTTCTAACCACTCGGAGGACCTGTTAAGAAAGAAAGGTCTGAGCTTTGGAGAACACACTGTACATGCTCTAACGCGGTCTAAGGCAAAGGAGATCGCAAAGGAGCTCGGCAGTTCCCAAAATAGAGAGGCACAGGCCCCCGACGAAACAAGGGCAGACGCGAATCAGGAGAACGTCCCGAGCGATGGCGAAAGCAGCTTTAAGAGTTCCAGTGAGGCCAGCGAGGAAGTTAACCTTCTTTCCGTGCTACCTTGCATGGGCGGGTTCTTGGAGCTATCGAAAGTAAGCCCGGAGGTTATCGCTGCGGAACAGGCCGAGGATAAAACGCTGCAAAAGTTGAGCGATATGGTGGAGGAGGGGTTGGCGCGGAAGAACGTCTTTTTGCACCGCCGCGCCGGAATTTTGTACCGTCAGTACAAAGACTCGAAGGGGGTGCACTATGATCAATTAGTGGTTCCACAGAAATACCGAGCCAAAGTACTGGAGCTGTGTCACGGTGGCGGGTGGTCGGGCCATCTTGGCAAAAAGAAAACGAAGACTCGTCTACTTAGGGAGTTTTATTGGCCCAATTGTTTCAAGGATACCGAGAGGTATGTGCAATCCTGCGATGTGTGCCAAAGAATAGGCAAAGCACACGACCAGCAGAAAGCGCCCTTAAAGTTGGTGCCACTCATTAGTGAACCTTTCCGCCGCCTTGTCGTGGACGTTGTGGGCCCCCTGCCTGTGACAAAGTCAGGGTACCGCTACATCTTAACCTTGATATGTCCTGCCACAAAATTCCCGGAGGCGGTTCCCTTGAAGGAGCAGTCATCTGTAGAAATAGTGGATGCTTTGCTTTCAGTGTTTTCGAGAGTAGGCTTCCCGTCAGAGTTACAGAGCGACCAGGGCAGTGTGTTTACTAGCGCACTAACTACCACATTCTTGGAGAGGTGTGGCATTAGGATAATACACAGTTCCGTCAGACATCCTCAGAGCAATTCAGTAGAAGCATGGCACTCGGTTCTCAAAAGGGTATTACGGGCATTGTGCTACGAGAATCGGAAAGATTGGGAAGCATGCTTGCCAGCCACCATGTTTGCCCTGAGGTCTGTGCCGCACGAGGCCACCGGCTTTAGTCCCGCTGAGCTAGTATATGGGAGATCTCTAAGGACCCCACTTCGCATGCTGCGAGAATCTTGGGAAGGGAGGGGTGAGGATCCCACTGTGATCGAGTATGTGTTGGGCTTACTCGGGCGACTTCAGACCTGCAGAGAACTCGTTGAGGCGAACATGACAATGGCGCAGCTTAAAGCAAAACGTCTGTACGATAAGAACGCACGTCAACGTTCGTTTTCAGAAGGAGATCAGGTGATGCTTTTAGCATCATCTAAAGCGAACAAGCTCGCGGTTCAGTGGGAGGGCCCTGCGAAGGTTATGCAGAAGTTGTCGGACACCAATTATGTGGTCAAACTACCGGGAAGGCGGAAAGAGGTAAAGATTTACCATTCAAACTTGATGAAACCTTACCACCAGCGGTCAGCAGTAGTTCAACTCGCGCTTAACGTTCCGGAAGAATTAGAGACAGATTTTCCTTTTCCCGGGCAGGCTTCTGATTCTCAGTCCCTCGACATCTTGCTAGACACGGTCACCAGTAACTCGAATTTGAATGCAGAACAGAAAAGAGAACTGGAGAACCTACTGCGCGAGTTTGAGGGAGCTTTCGTCGACCGGCCAGGAAGAACCGATTTAGTTGAGCACGACATTGAACTAACTTCTAATGAACCCATTCTTTCACGGCCTTATCGCGTATCACCCAGGCAAAGGGAAATTCTCGCACGCGAGATTCAAAGAATGTTGGAAATTGGTGTCATCGTCCCGTCGGAGAGTGAGTACACCTCCCCTCTAATACTGGTGGAAGCACCCGGGAAGGAACCGAGACCCTGCATCGATTATCGGAAACTGAATGCCGTCACGCGAGACCAGCTGTACCCTATTCCCAACGTAGAGGAGAGAGTGGAAACTGTTAGCAGGGCTCAGTACGTCTCCACGCTAGACCTCACACGCGGCTACTGGCAGGTGCCTATGACCGAACGAGCCAGTAAATACGCAGCGTTTATCTCCCCCTTGGGCACTTTCCGACCCCTGGTCATGAGTTTTGGGCTCAAAAACGCGCCCTTTTGCTTTTCACGGCTCATGGATCGTGTGCTGGCGGGAGCAGAGAACTACGCTGTTCCTTATCTAGATGATATTGCAGTGTTTTCGGACAGCTGGGAAAAACACCTGAGCCACTTGCGGGACGTCTTGACGCGCTTAAGGAACGCGGGCCTCACTGTTAAAGCAGAAAAGTGTCAATTGGGACAGGCGGAAGTAGAGTATCTAGGGCACATTGTTGGGCGAGGATGCCGGCGGCCCCACGAGGTAAAACTTGCCGCCATCGAGAACTATCCCCGACCTGTCACTAAAACTGATATCAGGGCCTTTCTAGGCCTCACTGGATATTACCAACACTATATCCCCAAATATTCACAGATCGCCAGTCCTCTGACCGACAGTTTAAGGAAGGGAGAGCCCGTTAAAGTCCAGTGGGACGAGTTAAGGGAAAGTTCGTTCCAGGCTTTGAAAGCAGCACTGACGTCTCAACCGATTTTACGAGCTCCGGATTATAACCGACCTTTTGTACTTCAGTGCGACGCTAGTGAAAGGGGTCTTGGGGCTGTTCTGAGTCAGCGAGATGAAAGTAGAGAGGAGCACCCCGTGCTTTTCATTAGTCGTAAGCTTTCCACACGTGAGGAGGCTTATAGCACCTCAGAGAAAGAGTGTGCATGCTTAGTGTGGGCTATTTACAAGCTTCGGTGCTACTTGGCCGGCTCGCCCTTTCTTGTCGAGACAGATCACTGTCCCTTGTCATGGCTTCGGAATATGTCGCCTAAAAATGGCCGCCTACTGAGATGGAGTTTGGCACTGCAAGAACATAATTTTGAGATCCGCTACAAAAAGGGGCGGGATAATGGAAATGCTGATGCTCTCAGCCGAAGCTTCCTGTGATAAGGAGCAAGCGCATTCCGATTGAGTTACGACAGCCCGGGTTTTTTATTTTGTTATGTCATTCCGTGTATCTTTTCGTTTTGGATTTTTTTTAACCTTTACTGCATGGTGAACCTGTTACTTAGTCTGCCTGCCACGGCCAGACGTTGAGAAAGGGATATAATTTGTTAGTTGAGTTTCCCGACCTTCTCACTTCTCACTCGCCATTTGCCTCAAGGCTATGCGACTTGCGGCTTGAGTGCAATTTATTTAAGGTAAATTCTTCAAAACTTTAGGAGCGTTGCCATATTGCTTTGTTTGGGGACGTTCCAGGCAACGTTCTAGTGTGGCTGCTTTTATGCCGACAACGGGCTAAGAGTTCAGTAGCCTGGCATATCTCGGGAGGGGTGGTGTACCGCCTTGTCGCTGCTTGGGTACTGTGCGGATTTGATCACTAATGTCAGTCCCAGCCTTCGACCTGCGGGGGCCCCTTCGACGGAGAGTACTACTTACGGACCTGCTGACCCCACTTGAGCGAGAGAGAAAACCTGAGCCGCAGCCGTTCCAGAGCTGCTGCGCTGCCAGGCCTCTTCAAGGTGCAGCGTTGGGCTGCCCCTCTACGAGTCCTTTTTCCCGGCGGCGGACGAGCTGTTGTGATCGGCCCCCATGTCTGGGCGCCGCTTGGACGCGTGGAATGGTTCCGGCTTCGCAGCGCGTCCTGAGACGTCCAGAATCGGCAACAACACAGCAGTAGTACTGCGAATTCCTTGGAGTCGTCGGCTCGTCTTGCCAAAAAGCCCTTTGGGCACGCACGACCGACAGATTACCGGGGGGGGGGGGCTGTTCGCTGTCTGGGCTGCCTAGAGGGAGTGGTCATTGCTTGGGTCGTCAACATTCAGCGGACAATGAGCCGAGCGCTTTGTATTCATCTTCGGGGACATTCCTCACGTTCCATGGCGCCTTTCCCGAGCGATGTTTCCTCGAGGAGTCATCTCGGCGCGTCCGACTCCCCGTTCTCGCACTGTGCCAGTGGTGTCGTGTATTGTGTGTGTTACACCCTCGCCGGGCAGCGAACTGGGCGGGCCTCTCCTCCCTTCCCAGGTTGGGAAGGAGGCGGTGTGACTTTCTCTCTTCGGGGGCATAAAAACGCGAGCGCAAGACGCTCGGAGGGAGAGCTTCCTTCCATCATCTAGTATGATGCTTACTCCATGTAACACGCTACCTTCAACATCATGTAAAATAGTGTAAATAAATCGTTCAAGTTATCAGCTCCGGCTCCTCGGCCCGTCTTCGCCCTGACCCTTGGATGGCTCAAGGCCCGACAAATTCCCCCAGTCACGACACTGCACATATTGCCACCGAGAAAGACTCGGTAAAGTTTCCAGAGCTCATGCGCACTACGGTGACTAACTAAATATTTTTTGCTTTTGTTGTTTTGTTTTCTTTCGTTTTTTAACTATTGTACAACGCCATGTAATTGCTGCCCGTATTCATGGTTTGTGCTTTGTTGCGGTTGTCAGGTTGCACTGTATCTTGCTGTACTGCTTTTTTTTCTGCTTTGTTGTATTGGCCCCATGTATTGTATTCCCCATGTATTTCTGTATGTTGTATTGGCAAACCATGTTGTATTGCCCCCCCCCCCCCCTATGTAATACCCTCTTCTAGAGGGTCTTTAGGGGTAACCTGAATAAATAAATAAATAAATAAATAAATAAATAAATAAATAAATAAATAAATAAATAGATTTGAGAGATATTGATGTCAGTGGAATGTCCCTTTCATATCAATTGTCCCTCCAATAAGGGTTGACAGCATGTTCAAATAAATAAATAAATAGTTATAAAGATTTCACGGATAAGCAGAACATCCAGAAAGAGCAGCGTTTCTATTTCATCTTTCAATCATTGACGTCCAGTACTCACGATCATAAACAGCTTCAGGTTCTCGGAACCAGAGATGTAAACATCTCCACAATGACATCATCGAGCGTCACACACACGAAACCTCCCCACGTCTAAATGGGTGCCCCGTAAAATTTCGAGGCATCAACTAGCCGTAGAAAAATAGCGTTGCTTCACCCCTGGCATTTTGCCCGAAAGTGAGCGCGACGATTGCCGAGGAGATAAGCGAGGAGCCGATAGCATTGTCTCGGCACTCGTGTCTATATACGCACCCGTAGGAAGAGATGATGCCGCACGGCGCACTGCAGACCGTCTGTGAGCCGTTGATGCCGAAGCCTGCTTCGCATCCGGTGCACTCTGAAAGGATCGTGCCTTACTTTATATGTACACTAAAACAGGTCGTGGCATGCGCGCGCTTAGCCGCCGTATCCACAGTCGATGTTAGCGATGTTGTGAGTTAATTAACGTAAGTCGTACAAAATAATTGAAATTAATTGCCATTCAATTACTGCAACCCGCGAGTCAGCAGTCTAGCACCATACCAATTATACCTCCATGGAGGATATCACGAATGCATCAAGCATTTCGACCGAACACAGTGGTCACTGGTGGCTTGTTCGGAATCAACGAGGTGGCTCGTTCATCCCGAACAAGCCACCTGAACGCAGTAATTCCACCCCGTACCCGCGCCACTACATTCCATCAGTCATTCTTCGTCAGAACTGCCCGAGACTGGAATGGCCTTCCAAAAGATGTTGCCCTTGTCCGTGATGCAACACGCTTCCGATATACTATCGAACATACATGAATTGATGCCTTTGGACTTGCCTTTGTGAAATGGACTGTCTTATTTTTATTGCCGCCACTTGTATCTGCATTTTGTATTTTAGTCTTATTGATGTTTATTGTTATAATGTTTATCGTTTTCTCTTCACTTATGATACCCACCCCTCATGTAATGTCCCTCGGGACCCTTGAGGTACGTACCAATAAATAAATAAATTATAGAAGATAGTTACTTAGGCTGCTGGGCAATCCTTGCTGAACTCCAGAGACGTCTAAGGACGCGAGAGACGCAATGGCGACACTCACCGGCTCTCCTGAATTCGGCCATGAAACCCCTCTTGGTGAGCTGTTTTTTCATGATCTGGTTGCAGGTGGTGAGCGTGAGGTTGAGCACGGTGCGCGATCCGTCGGTGACGAAGTACGGCGGCGCCGTCTCCTGCCGCTCGATGGAGAACCGGGCGCCGTCCGAGTGGCGCCACGCGGACACGCTCACCGCGCTGCGGCACCCGGGCACGGCCGTGTAGGCGCCCCAGTGTAGCACGTCGTACTCGAGGAACACCAGCTCCATCGCGTCGCCGGCCTCCACCGACACGGTCCACAGGTAGCGGTGGAAGGGCGGCGGGTACGACGACGGGTAGCCCGAGCTCGTGATCGTCACCGGCGCCACGAAGCTGCCCCGAAACACGTCTACCAATGTGCGGGAAACGGGGAGATTCGGCCTATACGCATTGCCGCCAGTAAAAGACAAACGAAGCGACGCAAAACGGCTTTTCGTCTCAGAAGGCCTCGCGTAATCTCTCTAAGTCTCCTGACTCATGAGACAGTTAAAGCCTTAATGGTTTGCAGTCTACTATTTATTTCGTGAAGAGCGAAAACATGGGACGCACGTGAAGAGCATCAATTGCGTTGAACGCCGAACTTATTGAAATTGGCTACTATGCAAGCGAAAAGGCCAGGGCAATAGCGTGTCTACATGGCATTGCTTTTCACTGGATGGTCATTCTCAACGCGCCTAATTGGTCTCAAAGATAGGACGTGAAGCGTAATTTTTACTCCTTGTGCACGAAACATTGTGCCAACTGTAACATTGGTTGGGACGGGATCGTACAAGCATCTTCGCAACAGTTTTTTCTCGTTCCCGCTGGCAGGTAAGTAAAAAAAGAGCGCTCACCCACGTGACCCGTGGCTCGGCAAACGAGAGGCCCTAGCGTGTGCTTGCCGGCCTCGTTGGCCTCTCCGGTGTCGCCGAAGCGTAGCTGCAGCACGGGCAGTCTCCGGGCGTCCAGCAGGAGGCCCGCGTCTTCCAGCCACATCTGCTTGATGTTGGCGTCGCAGTTACACGTCGAGTTGCGCCGCGTGCGCAGGCAGTACGGGTGGCAACCACAGCTGCGGCTATCCGTCTCGGCACCGCCCCAGTAGAATTGGTCCTTCCAGTTCCGGCCAACCCACCTGCGGAAACGCATGGCGTCACGGCTGCAACAATCCGCCTTGCGCTAGCGTACCAGCTGTCCAGTCCGGGAGGGTACCAGAATCCGAACATGGCACCCTTGCAGTCCCAGCGTACGAGCTGCTGACAGGAAAACATGCTGTCGATGAGCATCGCCAGGTGTCGCTCAGTGGCGTCCCCGTAGGTGACGTTTCGCGAGTAGGAGCCAGGTGGCTCCTTGCCCCGAACCTGCAGGGTCTCTTCCAGGTTATGGTGGACGATGGTGAGAACCTGGAACTGCTCGCGACCGTCTCCCATTTCGCAGTCGACCCAAATGGGCTTCAGCGGACCCTCGCCATCCACGTCGATCTGGTAGGTTCCCGATGTGCGCACCTTGTGCTGCACCCATAGGTCGTTGCAGTTGCTCCGGTTCAAGTGGCCTGCGAAAACGTTAAACTAGCTGCTCTTTAAGCCGATTTTAACAATGACACTACTATAGAGGTAATGATGGTTTTAGCAAAATGCAACCCATCTTTCTCCTTGGCTTCTGCCCGCGCATTTTTTTGATGTATGAACCTGTGCTTTATAGCGAAACAGCCATTTTACCTAGTTGGTATTTGTTCATCGCAGTGGTAAGAGTGGACCCTATAGCTGACCGGGACAAAGGCCGAAAAAACAAAACAAAGACAGACTTGACCACGTCTCCTCTTCCCTGCGAAGAGAAGGAACGAGTTCGTCTTCGACCTTTCTATTCCCGCAGCGCAAATGGCGGTCCTTTGTAAAACGTCTGCCAAGATGTCGCAAAGACGGGCTCGAGTCCAGTGAGTATAGCGACCGTGCAAAGGCGTCGATAACGAATGCAAACATGACGGGAAGCGGCAATAGCAAGAGAGCGAGAAAGAAAGGCGTGGCACGAGGACGCGCAAATCGCCAACGAACTCAGCTTCACACTGTTTCCACGTACGCGCCACGTCTTTCGTATTTGCACGGTCGCTACTGACTGGACTCGAGCAGGTCATCGCAATATCTTGGGAGACGCTTTGCAACGGATAACGACCTACAGAATCTTCTTTATCGTTCGGGCTTTATTAACCAGGAACGACTTAGTCGTGTGCAAAATTTTAAAGAAGCTAGATGGCAATAGGCTGAAAAAAGTAAGGGAAACTCCAAAAAACCTTCAACGCGGAAGAACGACGTGGGATATGTGACCAATGTTTGAACAGAAAACGTTGCGCTTATCATGTGCAAAAGACTTCTAATCGGAAGAGAAAGTCCGCTAGACGTTGCACAAAAAGGATCGAAGTGCGCCTTGCAACACATTTAAACATTGTCAGAAAACGTTACCGTGGTCAGAAGACAAAGCTCTTGTGCACACGCGAGTCAAATACTGCTGCACACCATGCAACAGTAAATTTGCTATTTAGTTTCAAAAAGGGGCAGAGATCACTCGCTGTCGTGCTGCTAGAATCATAGCGTTTAATGACGACCTGGCGTTTGATCGCAAACGGCAGCGTCCTCGTCGTGGAGTCCGACTGTAGCGATGTTATTGCCGCTCACGAAGGCGTAGTTAAAGAAAAAATCACAGCATATCCACGAGGGGAATGATGACGGGTGGGGCGAAGCGGACGGAGGCATGGACGGACGGAAGCTTCGCCCAACTCATCATCATTCACTTCGCGGATATGCTGTGGCACCATTTATTTATTGACATGCAATGCAACTGGCTACTACGACGACACGCGACATACCACCCACGGCGTAAGGAGGTTCGCCTCCAAAATTGAAGCAGGGTTATTCAAAGTTGTTTGTCTCGTACTTTTTGACGACGGCAAAATGTACATAGAGCACTTGAAGCAGTAGAGAACCGTGCGGCACGTCTTATCACGTGTCACTATGGCTTCATACAAATCATCCCTAAACATCCCTCCGCAGACTTACTTCTTGTGTAATCACTCCCAGTGTCATGACCATATGTCGGCAGAAACTGTGGCACTCACTCAGACTCACTCATAAAATATATTTCGCGCTTAGGATTCATTCGAACCCAGACTGACCGAAATATTCCTCAGCCGGACCCACTCGGACTCAAGCTCAAAAAAATTTTCCTTAATCGGACTCAACAAAACTCAGACTCGCGGCTCGATCTTAGTCTGAGTGAGTCCGAGTGACTCGGCTCATGAGTCCGCAAGTCTCGAATTAGGTTTTTAGAACACAATGCCAATGCTCTTTAACACCAATATCTCGCGTAATCGGCGCTCTTTTTGGTGCCTTTTGATATAGTACCTTCATTCGAATACGAGTTATGAGTGGTGCAAACCAGCAAGGGCATTTTTATTGAAAGAGACGACAACATAAGATATATTTATCATGAAGTACCCGAAAGAATTGGTGGATAAGTACAAGGCATCCCCCCCCCCTACGTAATTCACCCCTCTAATTAAGAAATATTGAAATGGTGCATGAACGATATTGTTTTGGAATACGTGTGAACAGATAAACATGAATCCATGTAAGGCTCATAGTAACCCTGAAGATGAGCAGATAGGACCGTAAGTTGGCAAACATGAGTGGACTCACTCAAGAAATATATCTTGAGCTTTGAACTCACTCTGACACATTTAAACTTTCCTCAGTCGGACTGACCTAGAGTCCAGGTCACTGAATTTTTCTTCATCCGCACTCACTGCAACTTAAACTCACCAAAATATTACGACTCACTCAGACCCAGACTCACGTCTTGATCTGAGTCTGAGTGAGTATGAGTGAGTCGACTCGGTGACTGAGTTCGCCGACCTATGGCAATGACTACCTTTCGCAAAGCGCTGTTCTCTTCCGGGATTGTTGAACATCACTTGTTCAACAGCCTGATTATCCTGCAGTGGGTGCAGCCAGGCTGACGATGACGAAGCATCTGTAGAGTAATGCTTTGTCAAAAGGTATCGCGTCTTTTCCACAAACTACATTACACCTTCATGCACTATGGGAACTTTCACCCAACTGCTCTTGCAATCATCTGTTCAATAGCCTAAGTATACAATGCTATCACGGTACTTATAGAATGCCTTCACAAACCTTTCTTGCCTACTGCTACTTAACTACAAAACGCCCTACCTGGGAATGTAGTAAGGAATTCACATATATTTAAGTACCTAGTGACACGTTTTTAAGCGTTTGATACACTACCACGGCGTCGTTACTTTATAGCGTCTACTATTTGTCCTGCTTTTCTGTACTCCCGGCTGTGATATATATATATATATATATATATATATATATATATATATATATATATATATATATATTATCAGTTGTACAGATTTGTTTCGGCTATCAACTTCGTTTTGTTCACGCTGAATATTATTCAACATTGTATAATAGTGCCCCTTTCCCTCTTTCCAGAAAGGAATCTTCAAGGCACAATTATTATTATTATTATTATTATTATTATTATTATTATTATTATTATTATTAGCGGCACTGAACATGGGTGGAGCTTGTGCTTTGTTCGCTCATTCCTCGCATGTGTCACGCAAGAATTGGAGAATTTACATTTGCTCAAGATAATCTGTCAACTGGTAAATAAATCTTCCCTCGTACGAGCAGTGTATCTGTAGTACTTAAAAAAAGTGTGATAGCGCTTAGTAAATCTGCCATCAGCCGCGATGTTCAGTTAAGTTGTTGCGTCTTGAAGACGTACGTTATGAGAGCAACTATGAGAAAAATAAACTACGTCGGCGCTGGCTGTAATAGTGATTTCCTAGACGGCGTAACCAGTCTTCGGGCGCAGGTAAATGCTCCAGCAATGAAGTTTGAAAGGAGGGTTAGTCGAAATCTATATACTCGATTTCGTATATGATTTGTCGGAACAAAGTGAACACAAACAAACGGTAGATGTGCTGCAGCGCTCAGCAGCTGAGACAGACGACGTAAATATGGTTATGAAGAAGTTAAAAACGGCTCACCTTGGCACATCCATGTTTGCAGTCCCAGGGTAACAAGGCACAGCCATCGCCGTACGACTGTCTTCTTGAGAGCTGTAACATGTGCCGCAAAAAAGAGCCACAAGCTTGTCTCGTTGCTTCTTCTCTTGCAACACTATATGGTCATACGCTCTGGATAACGTTTGAGGTATGCCTTTGAAAAAAAAAAATCTGAAAGACGTCATGGAGAATACATATAGGTAAACATATTTCACAGAAATCTGTCTGGTCCGGTAAAATTACAAGGTTAAAGATACTCTCCAGTTAAGTACATTTCTTAGTTTTTTATTTTAGAAGCTGCCCTCATGTTGCGGAACCCGTTAGGTCTCTTCAGGGGGTTCATGGGACGTCCGGCCGACGCAAATGCCACAGATAGCGACTTTTCTCAGCGGTTATCTTTCTTTTCACCATCGTCCTCCCCGCCTCCCTTCTCCGTGCATTGTCTTCTCCATTTGTTGCGGTGATACGTGCTCGGTGTATATAGCTGATGTGTGGAACAACTTTGAATGTGCGTAAAACAACAGAATGTAAAGTTTTGGAAAAATGGCGCGACCTTTAATGAAATCTTGGCATGACGTTTGCCAATCGGTGATATAGTATGTTTCCGCGAGAAGGTTGGAGATGCGTTGTACGACCAGGGTTACCGCCAGGATATCGCCCGAGTCGGTGACTGAACATGAAGGAGGAAATCGAGGCAGTTTACTCGCTATCTCGTGATTGTCGCTAACCCTTATACCGCAGTGCGTCCGTTTGCCGTGCGAGCCGCGACCTTATCCACTTCGCCGAAAGTGCGATTCGGGAATCTCACCAGCAAATTGTGTAACGATTGTTACACTGCTGCAACAGCGCACAGTCAGAACTTCAAGCACAGTTGGCGTTGCCTCAAGACGAAGTTCCGCTCAGAATTCGCATTACGCAGTATTCTAATCGTCGGTCATTTTTTTCACGTGTAATTGAAAACAAATTAATTACTTGGGTCCACCCGTTCTCCTTAAATACATTCTTAGGAAATGTCACAGCAGGAACAATTCCTTCGTCTTGCATGTTTGTGTTCATATTGTCTCTATTGTTCAGTGCACGGATGGATAAATGCTATGGGCGTTCCCTTTGTAACGGCGCGGTGACAAGCGTGTCACCAGGCTAGACAAACAACAAGAAAAGCATTTCCCTTTTTTTATAGTTGGCCTAATGCCCTAAATGTCTATTTCGATTAACATATCTTACTAAGGCAAAAAACAAAACAAAACAAACACATATTCGTTGCCCTGTTCTCTGTATTTAACGGTAGAATTTATAGATTGATATGTGGGGTTTAACGTCCCAAAACCACTGATAATGGTAGAATGTCCTAATTCCCCACTATACTTATTTTAGTCCTTTCTCTTTAGTCTCCTGCCACCAATACCTTAATCGTAATCAACCATCAGTGTTTCGTATTCATATCCCGCCTCTCGCTGCAGTGTGTGTAAATAATATATATATATATATATATATATATATATATATATATATATATATATATATATATATATATATATATATATATATATATATATATATATTCTAAATTCACAGATAAACCCAAAAAAGTGGATGGAGGGAGTGCCGCTGTAATAGCTCAGTGGTTAGAGCATCGAACGCGTTATTCGAAGGTCGTAGGTTCGATTCCTGCTTACAGTTGGTAATTTTTTCATCCACTTTTCTTTCTTATTTACATTCCATTAATGTTAATAACTTCCCCTGTACATTCCTTGGCATTACTGTCTGTTATATCTCATTATTATTGTGTTAAAAACACGGAAAAACGAGCCCTTAGGTATACACTTCTTTCCCTTATATATATATATATATATATATATATATATATATATATATATATATATATATATATATATATATATATATATATATATATATATATACGGCAAAACACTTTATATTCTTCAGAGGACTTTACCGTATCTATAACTTACCACTCTAGGAAAACACATTTTCAAAAATCAAAACAGCTTTGTCATAGAGGATTGCCAATGTCTTAAACACCCTTATTGCCGAACAACGAAAAAATAAAGGCTACTCGCCAATGAAAGCTCAATTACATCAGCACCGAAGGAATGAAGCACATGGACACCCGACCGTACACAAAAACATGACATAAGAAAACACCCAGTGGACACAGCGCATGGACTACCCAACGTTACACCGATCACTTGGTGGCCATAATATTTTGAGGCACAGTTCAGTGCTAGTGAGAATGTTTTTTTTTCTGGATGCTCTGATGAAAATTCGAGTGAATGTTCTGGAAAACTAATGGTGCGCTTGTAGATAGCCATAAAAGAGACCAATCTGCTATTATTAGCCCGTCTGACACTTCACGATTTCCTAATCGGCGAGTTCCAGTTATCAGCTGGCACTCCTAGCTGCCATTGGTGCTTTTATAACCCTTAACACCCGTGGCTGCTGAAAGGTGTTTAAGACAAAACATTGTCCCTTATGCCAACAGAAAGACGATTCATGTAAGCAGAACATCCTTACAACCCCAATCTCGGCAAGTTCTGGTTCGGCAAAAGGGTGTTTTATTCGCCCGATGCCGCCGCAAAGGTAAAAAGGGGCTTACAGTTTAGGGAAACAGAGCGAAAATACGTAGGCGAGGAAGTGAAACAAACAAGAATTACACCTAGGGCACGGACCTTGTTTTTTATCCAGCGGCCGTGCCTGGGTTTTCACGTGCCGGTAGCCCGCATAAGAGACGATGCAGTGAGGATTCCGGAAACATCCATCAACTGGTGTTTTTTTTTTATTTAACGCGCTGTACTGACATCGTACTAAACATTCGCCTTAATGCGACCGTGGCGGCAGGTATCGAATTTGCGACTTTCGGTTCAGCAGACGTGCGCCGTCACCACTGCACCACCGAATACAAATACGACCTGCCTTGTACATCTCACGTCTTTGCGTGCTGTTGCTACCCTTACAAGTTTGTGCCGACTAGTTCAAGCCATGGATCGCAGCGTGTGTACACTTAGACATAATACATGTTATTACACAGAAGCACGTATGTCACAATGCACCACAGGTCTATTCACGGTGAGGGCAACGTGCGCGTTGACTCACGTGTGGTGCCATGAGGCGTCGGGAGTCGTCGGAGGGTCGCAGGACACTCAGCTGCACCGTCGGGACCTTCGCTTATCGCGCACATTTGCTTCTGCCATGCGTATCGCGACTGACCGCTCGGAGAGTGTCGACCCTCGATCTCTGTAGAAGCGGTGCAACTCGTCACACGCGAGAGAAAGACGCCATCTGTCAGTTGTCACGGAAATCAAGGCGAGGATGGCAGACGCGCGCGCCACAGTTTCCTATTGTTGAAAACATTTACATGGCCCAGATGGGGCCTTCTACGCTGTTTTAAGGCGTCCTAAAGGACTCTTGTACCCTATGGGCCGCGGTAATGTTGCGCCGATTGAATTCTAATGTTTTCTTTACTCTGTTAGCAATTACCTTTGTAAATAGCTTGTATACTACAGAGAGCAAGCTGATCGGCCTGTAATTCTTCAAGTCCTTGTCATCTCCTTTCTTATGTATTAAGATGATGTTAGCGTTCTTCCAAGACTCTGGTACCCTTCCCGTCAGGAGACACCTCGCAAACAGGGTGGCTAGTTTTTCTAACACAATCTGTCCTCCATCTTTCAGCAGATCTGATGTTACCTGATCCTAACCAGCAGCTTTGCATCTTTGCATGCTCTCCAAAGCTTTTCTGACTTCTTCTATCATTACTGGTGGGGTGTCATCTGGGTTAC